>NC_041393.1:111162491-111178657 GCF_002162155.2 Triticum dicoccoides
TACCGAGTGGAGAGCAAACCTTCCCACTCGGGGGCTTAGCTGCAGCCCAGCGCTCGCCTAAGTTTCTAAAAAACCTACCGAGTGGAGAGCAAACCTCCCACTCGGGGGCTTAGCTGCAGCCCAGCGCTCGCCTATGTTTCTAAAAAACCTACCGAGTGGAGAGCAAACCTCCCATTCGGGGGCTTAGCTGCAGCCCAGCGCTTGCCTAAGTTTCTAAAAAACCTACCGAGTGGAGAGCAAACCACCCACTCGGGGGATTAGCTGGAACTCAGCACTTTCCCGAACATGACGAGCACAGGTCGACAACAATTTGTGCTCCACTCTTACCTGCAAAAGAGAATTACAGATGCTAGTATATACTCCAACCCAAAGAAGATGGTTGCACAAAAGAAGCAAACATATTTCAAACGGCAAATCAAGTTCGGATAACGTCTTACGGACCTAGGAGTGCTCAGGCATCAAGCTTGTTAAAGTTTAGCAGTTACAAAAATCACTCGGCATTCCAAGGCAAATTCAAATCGTCAAGCATAACAGTTTTTTACCCCTCCTGCGGAGGGCTGGAAGGCGCAACGAAGGTCTCCATGAAGGTCTCCATTCGTCCAGGTCAATCCCATCTCCAATCCGAGTGGCGGCTGCGATGAAGGTCTCCATGAAAGAACGGAAGTCATGCTTCCTAGTATTGGCCACCTTGAGAGACACAGCTTGTCTTCTCTCGCTTCTTTGCAGTGGACACGGACCAAGGACAGAGCGACATCAGCACCGCACCGGGCAGAAGACTTCTTCCACTCTTGCACTCGACTCGGAATCTCGTTCAGTCGAGTCATCAGCGACTCAAGGTCGTTTTGAAGCGTTTCTTCTGGCCAGAGCGATGTGTCGATGCACGATATAGTGGCCTTCAGTCTTGCAAGGTAATCGACCACTGCAGCAATGCGGGACTCGAGGCGGAGCACGTTCATAGCAGTTTCATCCTTCACCGGAGAATTGATGGGATCCAAGCCAGTCTCCACTCGACTAGTATCCTCTTCAAAGTTTTGGCAGAATTCTGTGGACATGATTCAAGGATAAGCTAACGCCCCTACAGCAAGTCAGTAACTACCAATCGGAGATAAGAGGTTACCTTCAAGCATGAGGAACAAATTTTTGGCGAGTCCCCCAGATAAAGCTCCAAGTCATTCTTCTTTCCTGCCAGTTCACCAGCTTTGTCGTACAGGACCATATTGGCATTCCTTAGTCGAGTGACTTCTTGGTTGGCCACGTTAAGAGCAGCTTTCAGATTAGTGTTTTCTTCTTCAAGTTTGTTAACGGAAGCCAATTTCTCTTCTGCAAGCCTAGTCTTGTTTGCAGCTGTTTTCTGCGCCTCGGCAAGGTCAAGGTCCTTCTTCTTCAGAGCATCCCTCAGTTTTTCTACGAAAATCACAATAAGATCAGATTCGGAGACAGGCAAGAAGCGAAGACAGTCGTCAAGATTCTCACCGAACATACCTTTTGCCTCCTCCTTCGCCTTCGTGAAGTTCTCTTGGACAAGCTTTTGGTCAAGCTCAAGTTGGATATACTTGTTCTCCAATTCGGTATAGCGAGAAACAAGGTCACAAGATTTCTGCGAAAGTTCAGTCGACAAACATCAACAGCAGATCACTTCTGAGTGACTAAAGGAAAAATCGTACTATTTCTAAGGCGACAGATGAATCTAAACATTCAACTATAGTCTCGGGGACTACACCCAGTGGGTACACTCAGCGTGCCCCCACTAGTTCTATCAGCTGGACTCAGAGTCGATCAGTCGACCAGAAGTAGTTAACTGTCAAAAAAAATTCAGACCATAGTCGACTGCCAGCAATCGACCACGGTCTCGGGGACTACACCCAGTGGGTGCACTCAGCGTGCCCCCACTAGTTTCATTGTTCCACTCGACCAACAAGTAAAGTGAGAAATCTCAAGACACAAAGACTATAGTCGACTGCCAGCAGTCCACTGTAGAATTGACACACCCAGTGGGTGCATGACAAATATCAAGATTTCCAGTCGGTGTTCAACTAACCTGGACATTGCTCTAGAGAGCTGAGCTCGCGTCATAAGCTGCTTGGCTGGAAATTCGGATCGCCTTCACCTTCTCCATCATAATCCCGGCCTGACGTATGGCTTCCTTGGCAGCGCTTGCTTGGTCCTCAGGGACGTGGTAGGTGGAGAAGAGAGAAGGCGGGTCAGCACTCAACGACGAAGGGCGGGCAACCGTCAACGGCTCCGCAAAGGACACGGTAGCCCGAGCAAAATTGCTCCCCTCGAGAATCTGTGGTCCAGGTGCTGACATAACCTGCGCAGCCTTGCCAAGAAGTCGCCTTCCTGCTCTTCCTCTGCCTCAGCGGCGCTTCGTCGTCATCGTCAGGAAGATTGATGACAATGTTAGGCGGAGCTGCAGAAAAAGTTCAAAATCAAAAATAAAGATTCAATCGACCGGAAGCAAAACCGCGCAGATCATACCAGGCTGAGAAGTCGCAGCATCTTCCATTTCTTGATCCTCATGCCTGGCTGAAGTCTCAGAAGTAGCAGCACTGCGATTTGCAAATATCAGTCGGTCAGCGATTGAATCGACCAAAAATAGGAAACGTGAGTTAGGACCGTTACCCAGAGACAGTCGAAATCTCCATCCTCATCTTCGTAGGGCTTTCGCCGGTTTTGACGGGGCCGCTCGGGGTTGCTTTGACGCCTTTTCAGTCGGCGCCGGTGAAGTTGTCCGGGGACATTTAGTCAACTGCCCAGCAGGCGCGACTCCCTTGCCACGATCAGCCGCAGGGTCGTGGGCGAGCTTGGACCTCCTTTCGGAACGAGGAGGCGCAACTTCCTCCTCCTCTTCCTCCTCCTCCTCCTCTTCGTCACAACCTGCGTCTTCCTCACCCTCATCGGCGTCTGACTCCCACTCCTCTTGACTTTCGCCTCCGCTTCCTTCCTCCTCTTCGGCCTGTGCCTGCGCCCCGTTGGGCATCGAGTACAACTCAGTGGTTTCCTGAAAGACAGCAAGCAAGACAAAGGTCAATCCACTGATTTACGACGAAACATAATGGACGGAACAATCGGAGGAAAATAGTTGTACCTTGTCAACCTCATAAGATTGGTCGAGTGGAACGATCCTCCTAGCTCCATGAGGGTTGTCCTTGTTCCCCGTGATGGCAGTCATCCACCTCTCCAATGTAGCATCGTCGACCTCCTCTGGGTGGACCTGACTCGTGTCTTCAGTACCAGAATACAGCCACATTGGGTGGCCACGGTACTGGAGTGGTTGGATGCGCCGCCGAAGGAAAACCTCCAGAAGGTCCATGCCAGTCACGCCGTCACGAATCAACTGAACTACTCGCTCCATCAACATTTTCACCTGAGCCTTCTCCTCCAGAACTACTTTCAGAGAGGAGGGCTTGTTCACTCGACTCATAGAGAAGGGAGGGAGCCCGGTCGACTACCCTGGCGTCGACCGGTCTTGGTAGTAGAACCAAGTCGACTGCCACCCTCTGACCGACTCGGGAAGGGTAATAGCAGGGAAAGCGCTCTTACTCCTCATCTGGACCCCGAGACCCCCACACATCTGGATCACCTGGGTTCTCTCGTCGTTGGGGCTGGCCTTTTTCACCGTCTGGGAACGACAAGTGAATATATGTTTGAAGAGGCCCCAGTGCGGCCGGCAACCCAAGAAATTCTCACACAAAGATACAAAGGCGGAGAGATAGGCGATGGGATTTGGACTAAAATGGTGAAGCTGAGCTCCGAAGAAATTCAGAAATCCTCGGAAGAAAAGATGCGGCGGCAAAGAAAACCCTCGATCTACATGAGTCGCCAAGAGGACGCACTCACCCTCCTGAGGTTGCGGTTGACACTCTGCCCCCGGAAGCCTCGCTGCTCCGTGCTCGGTCAGCCCCTCATTGGCTAGGTCATCGAGGTCCTTCTGGGTGATGGTCGAGCGGATCCAATCTCCTTGGATCCAACCTTGCGGCAGGCGAGACCGCGATGAAGATCCATCCCGACTGGGCGCTCTCCCCTTCGCTTGCGTCGTCACCTTCTTCGCCCGCTCCAAAGCCGCCGTCTTCTCCTTTACCATTGTCACCGACGAAGCTGGAACGGAGCAGCGACGCTGGGCAGTTGACAAGCGCAGCAGATGAATCTGGAGACAAGGGAGGAGAAAATGAGGAGGCACTGTTCGGAAAACCTCCTCCTGGTTCCTTATATGGGGTCACTTCCGAGTGGCTGACGGGTAGGCCCAGGCAGTCCTGTCAAATCCCGAAACAGTCGCGCACACGATACATGGCGAAAAAGGCGGCGCGGGAATCGAGGCGTCCCTGCCTTATCCCATCCAAGTACCATGACTTTCTCCTCTTCGCGCGCTTCCCCAAAATTCGGATCCCACTAAGTCCGCTAACCACAGAGCAACTTGTCAGACGGAAGATCTCCTGTGATCCGTCGCTCGGAAATCTCCAAGTTCATAAAGTTCACTCGACAGATATAAAGAATGGATCAAGGCGACTGAACGAAAGTTGACACCCTCACTTGAAAGTCATTTATCCAGAGCAAAAACACCTTTACAGTACCAGAAAGCAGGTCGGAAAGATTGCCAACTCCGTCCTCACTCAAACATCGATCCATTCGGGGGCTACTGATGAAGTCATGTACCTAGGGTAGGGTTACGGACCTGTCCAAGGTACCCTCCCCAAGGGCATCTCTTAGAAGAAGCCGTCTTCTAGTCGACCAAGAGGGATTCCACTCGACCGGCTAGAAGACACTCCACGAACATGAAGACTCTCGACCATGAAGACTCACTCGACCATCAGGAGTTGAGGATCTACTCTGTATCCAAACGGTCTGTAATTAAGTAGTCTTAATGGTCATGATGGCACTTTATGTAGGGCGTTACCAGTAACGCCGGACCTTAATGTACTTTAACCCTCTACTACGTGGGCTGGCTGGGGCCTTGGCGTCCTCTATATAAGCCACCCCCTCCACTGTTAGAAGGGTTGGCACCCCTGTAACTATCACACACATAATCCAGTCGACCGCCTCCGGGCACCGAGACATAGGGCTGTTACTTCTTCCAAGAAGGGCCTGAACTCGTAAAACACCTGTGTGTACAACTGCTCAAATAGTTGGGATCTTGCCTCTCCATACCTACCCCCCATTCTACTGTCAGACTTAGAACTGCGACAGCGGGTACCCCTGATCGGGACGTGCCGACAGTGGGTTTTCGCCATCGGCGACGGCCACCGCATCTACACTAAGCATCCACCCCTTCCCAAAGCAGACGTGATCCGCCGAGATGTTAGAGATGTGGCCACAGTCGTTCTGTGCGAGAGAGTGTGAAGAGAACAACCCCAGCAAGCAACCGTGTAGGCTGGGCCGTCCTGACTATGTATATAGTGGAGCGGTTTCCTTTTCTCTCCATATGAACCTATCATATTGCGTACGTGCCACTGAAGAAAAAAAATTATTTATAAATGACGCGGCACCTACTACTCGTTCTCCTATAACCTTGCGCTTGGCATCTCCAAAATATTAACCTTGCGATTGGCTCTTCGCCTCTTTGGGAAGTCGAGCAATAATGGTAATGCAGTATATATCGTTCTGGCTATATGAGACCGAATGAATTAATGCACGTCCACCACGTGGGCGAGGGTTGAGGGGCGAGGGAGAGTGCTACTACATACGGAGCAAAATGAGTGAATGTACACTCTAAAATACGTCTGAAACGGTTCAAAACCTATACTCCCTTGCCAGCGCGCGCTTCCCACGTGAAATGGTCAGCGTCGCCCTGGAGCGTCAGTGCCGCATTAATGCCCGGCCAGAGCGGAGGCGACCTCTCACTGGGGCCGGCTTTGAAGTGGCACGACGGCCGAGAGAGCGCCGCTTCCCGGTGCACGCGACTGCTCCGCGTCGAGACTGGCCATAGGCCCTGTTTCAATCCATGGGTTAGAGTTAGTTTGAGCTAGTTGGGGCTCAAATAGCCCTAAAGTATCCAAGCATGAGGGTTTAAATTGGAGCAAGTTGCACCGAACCCACCAAAAAAAAACTATCCCACCCAAGAGGTGCTAACTGGAGATAGTTCTCATTGGGACCACTGAAAAATCACTTTTCTCTCTCCATGAAGTGCATTTATTCGCAATCTAACCCTGTCACCGAAAAACCTCTTTGGCTACAGTTAGGTCAGGGTTAGTCATGAGTTAGTCTAACCTCTAGCTAAGTTAGAGTATCAAACAGGAGCAGTATAGGGCATGCAAGTTGCTCAAAGCATACAGGCAAATTCGTACGTGAAAGGATTTTTTACTTTTTGAAAATGGAATGTGAAAGGAATTTTTTTTAGAATGCACTTGGCATGTCGCTAACATGTGATAGTTAACCGACCTCAATAGACGGTAGAAATGCCAACCCACCGCACTTTGATATTGACGAGGAGGGAGAAGCGATACAGGCTTCTAGATTACTAGAGATAGGTGTCGCACGGAAACCAAGAAATATGGTGATAGCGTGGGTTAGCCATGTACTAGTATGATGTAACTACACTGGGCTGCCGTGTTTCGTACTCTTCCAGTCCACTGTGGAGATGATTGGTTAATTTTATATCGCTGAATAATATTAAATATTATGAGTGCATACGCTCCACCACGAGGTTCCTTGCTCCTTCTTGGTTGTCCGGTATCAACGTTATTCCACTCTATTTTTTTACGTGAGCTTTGTTCATCCTTTTGCCAACATGCGAGACATCTAGCATCAAGGCGCACGTGTTATGCAACGATCGTTCCATCTATATGAAGAACACGTGGCACTGGAACTACGAGACGGACATGTACCCAGGAGTGGACGTACGAACCTGAGTAATGTAGCGCAGTAAGTGAAGTAGAAAGGCACAAATGGTATGAACATGTGTGGCATACAGGGTGTATTTGGTTGCGTTCTCGTCTCAGCATAGTTGTTCCCTCTTCATGCATGCTCAACTCAACACCCTTCTTCATGCATGCTCTCTTCATGCATGCTTCTAGTGTATTTGTGCTAAACTAGTGTGGACTCATGCACCCTCCATGCACTCTACCAAACACCCAAACTGAGTGCTACTAGATACGGAGCAAAATGAGTGAATGTACGCTCTAAAATTCGTCTATATACATCAGTGTTTGGAGTATGTACTAGTAGTTCATATTGAAATCTACTAAAGGACATATATATTCCAAACAATATGATATAATCTCTATAACCAAGGTAGTAGGGATGAGGAGTAAACGGAGGGAGTAGTAAATTTTTCTCCTCGTCCTGCGAGCCACCGCGCGCATGGGCAAGGGAGGAGAAAGCTTCACCTCATCCGGCGAGCCACCGCGCCCGTGGGCGGGGGAGACGGAGTACTAAGCAAGTTTCTCCTCGTTCTGCGAGTTGACGTGACACATCAAAAGTACTCCAGTGTGTAGAGCCTTGCCTCTAAGGTAGGCCCCACATGGTTTGCCTCTTTTTTTAATTTAACATAACGTGTCAAGTCGCAATTTGTTTGTTCACCCATGGTAGACGATCCTCCCTCCACCAAGTGGACAACCAGTACACGTGCCAAAATACCATGTGGGCTTCCTTTTTCGTACATAAATGAGCTCCACCGTGTACCCGCGCGGGTGTGGTTGGGAAAGAGACGGGAGTACGTGCGCCGTGCATGCACCTCTTCTCTTCGTGCACGTCCCCCACCTACGTGTGTGTGTGTGTGAGAGATACAAACCGCGTTTGTGAGTGTTTTTTGTTTTGTGGTGGGGGTGCACTACTAGGAAAAGGTCTACTAATGGCGCATCGGTTTTGCCTACTAATGGCGCACTACCGGTGCGCCATTATTACCACGCCACTAGTATTTTTACTAATGGCGCACCACTAGTGCGCCATTAGAATTGGTATACTAATGGTGCACCCAGCAGTGCGCCATTAGTATGTAAGACCATGCGCCATTAGTATGCCTCCCGGGGGGCCATACGTAACCATGTGCTTTGTCATACTAATGGCGCACTCTGAGGTGATGCGCCATTAGTATCCTTTGGCATACTAATGGCGCACCTAGAGGTGATGCGCCATTAGTATGAATATTTTTTTTACATTTCTGATTTTTGCACAGGTTACAAAATATATTATTGGACAAAATATAGACAGCAGCACACAACAACAGCAGATTCATTGAATACAATAGAAGATTAGTCTCCGAATACAATTCATCATATTAGTCTCCGAATTCAAAAGACCGAACAAAGATAAAACATTACAAGTCTCAAGACCGCGAGTATCGAGTTTGTCTTCACATTACAAGTCGATATCGATCATCTAAACTACCATCACATAGAAGAGAGGTGCGGTCATCACGATGAGCATCATCGCGATCAAACTGGTCTTCACCCGGTTCCTCCAACGCTCCCTCCTCTCTCCCGCTAGATAGCGGGCGTATCTAGATCCGCCCTCCGCCCTAGTGGTGTACCCTTTGTAACTGTTACCGCTGAAACGGTGAACCTGTCTCCGACACTCCTCCCAGTCGTCATAGACTCCGGGAACCTTACCCTTGTACACGACATACGACGGCATCTCTATGCACAAGCCAAACAACAGACAATACATAAGCAATATGTAAGTATGCAACAAAAGGATCGGAAGAGAAAAGCAAGACATTAATAGCACGATTCATGATCCTAATAAATAGCATCGATTACATCTAAGTTGAATGACTGTCCAAACCAAAGAGACATACGAATTCATTAAAGTTTAATTACAACATGAGCCAATCAATGTTTCAGAACTACACATCACTACTTTCGACTCGACTCATCGGACAGGAGCATGGATGAAGCCGTCGTCTGTCATGATGGTCATGAAATCGCGGTCGTTGTCACCCTGCATTTGTAGCATTCCATCTATCTCACTGTTGGACGGTTGATATCTAAGGAAGAACTGCCCCGAGGTATGAAGGACATCTTGATGGATGATGTCCGCAAACTCCGACTGGATGCGAAAGAATTCTTGTCTCAGGTCCGCGTCCTGGATTGCCGACAACCTCGCGGCCCAATCTTTGAGATTATCTGGTAGCAAAAGGTGATGATGGTCCCTTACGATCTCCCGCATGTGATGGAGGGCGTAGTAGGCATCCTTTTGACCGCCAGGCGGCTGCTTGACGCAGCAGAACTTCGTATTGTGTGAGAAGGTGTGCTTGCCGTACTTATGAACTGCCCTGGTGAAGGTGCCTCCAGATTTGGCGTAGCCGGGGAGAACATCATCAAGAACTTTCTTGACATTTGTGTAGTCTATCTTGGAGTTACGGTTCGGGTCGAAATACGTGGCCGTGGAATATTTCGGGCTTAAGAGGATGAGTGTGCAATCTGTGTCACTGCACAGAACACGGAATGTTAGAAAAAAAAGAACGATCAAAATCCAAGAAATCATATGTTACGGGGCGATTAAGGGATGACTTACTCGGGAAAGTAAGCCACAAGGAAGTTATCCTTATCTGGGTTTGCCAGAATGACGCCTTCGAGGTGTGAACTCGCAACTTGGCGGTCCCCAGCGCTGCTCAAGTGCTTGGCACGTATGTAGAAGGGGTCTACTATCATGATGTCCGGGGTCTTGTCTCTAATGATCCGCATCTCCATACTCAGTGAAAACAGCCAAACGAAGGTGTAGTGCAGCGGATGAACGTTAAACATAGCAAAGATGTCATCAAACCGCAGGACGATCGTACCCCTGATGTCGCCATCCAGAAAGCCCTTGCCATCTGGCACCTTGTCCACGAAAACCGGGTATGCCACATCATTCTCTCTGAGACGTCGCTTCTCCAAAGAAAGAACATTGTCGTGCAGACTCCGCATAGCACCGGTTGCAGCATTGAGCATATTTGGCGGTAGCATCGCCCTACCCGCCACATGTACCCTCCTTGAAATATCCTTAGGTGAAGGTGGCCCGTCTTGAGCACGGATCGAACTCGGTGCCGGCTGGCTCGCACAGGCGCCCTTGTTAGTCTTTCGTTTCCGTCCCTTCTTCTTGATCTCCTGTAATGGGACCGAATTCTGCTCACAGACCGCCTTCTTGATCGTGTTGGGGCTGATAATATTTCGCACCTCAGCTATCTGAGGCTCGGTGAAGGTGGGAGCTGGAGGCATCTCCTGAGGACTGAACACCAGATGACACCTGTTGCAATTGGATTTCTCCGCCGTACCAGCTAGATCGCGGTCGTCTTGGTTGGGTTCTTGAGAAAGAGGCCCGCAGAACTCGTCAGTGTACCCATGTTCGGCAAAGTACTTATCGACTTTGGTAAATGTAACTTCGTCGTTGTCGTCGTTGTCCGGATCCTGTGCCATAGGGATGTCCGGATCCTGTGCCATAGGGATGTCACGCATAGATATGTCCGGCAGGTCCGGTATTGTTGCGGCCTTCTTGCCATTGCTTGGCGCCGGCATGACTGGCGGTCTTGTCTGTGGGGTGGTGTCCCCCGCCGCCAAACGAATCTGGCTCTTCGGCCAAAGCAGGGGCCAGTTTACGCAGGCGCTGAGGGTCATCTCATCTTCTTCGTCGGCCCCAGCGGGTCGAATCGGAGGTAACAGCTCGTCGCAGCCTGGCAGCACCCAAACTACTTCAACCCTATACACTGTGGGTGGCATCGGATTACCGTGGAAAATGGGGTTGCCCGGTTGAGCGATTCTGCCCTTGGCGACATCGACCAACTCGCCGCCCACGAAGTGCAGAAGAGTGCAAGGAACGTTGGTGGCACCCTGCGAAAACATGTAGGGCGTCAGGGATGCCCAGTCAAAGGCAAGGAGATGAAGTCATCGGCCGAGAGGCTTAGTTACCGTGATGCCGTCGAACTCGGCTAATGTCAAGGCACCGCCAACGGCGGGCGTGCAACTAACAGAGGGGGCGCTTGCTGGCGAGGTGCCGGCTGGCGTACACCCGGGTGCATTAAGCTCCAATGCCCGTGCCGGCGCTGGAGACACGAATACCGCCTCCGCCGGAGACAGCAATGGCACCGCCGGAGACACCAATGGCGACGCCTGCGCGCTGTGCGAGTTGCTGGCCATGAAGCTGGGAACCAGGGGAGGCCCCTGTTTGCTGCCTGCAATCCATGTCGTCAGCCCATGAATCAACGTAGGAACCATGGCGTTGAGCTTCGTTCCCAGTTGTTGTTCCACTAGCTCTTGGACAAGCTCAGGAATCCGTGCCACTTGTGCCTTGAGTGCTTCAACCTCACGCGTCTGGCTTTCTGAGCTGGTCTTTTTCTCCTTCCGCCCACCAGTGGTATAGTATGACGACCATTTTGTGGACAAGCCTTTGCCGGCCACATGACCAACTGACGTCGGCTTACTGAGCTTATCCTTGTTTTTCATTACGTTCAATGCCCTATTTAAAGGGGTGTCAAAAGGGGAGCTCTGAGACGGCCCCGCGCTACTGCTTTCAGTTTCCTGTGGAAGGAACGTGAACCATTTAGAAATATTGGGGATTAATTAGATTGCAACCATATGGAGCTAATTACGCGGGGGTGTATTCCTTACGAGAACAAGCTCAAGCGCCCTGGTCTTCGGATCCGTGGTAAGCTCCTTTGTTATCAGGTCCTCCTTGTACCGGGCCCTGACAAAGTTCCTGGTCTGCTTGTCACCGCTGTATTTCTCGAAGCGGGGTGGTAGGCCTTGCTCGGCACGCTCTGCGTCCTCCTTGTCCCATATAGGCTCCGCCACTCTGTAACCGCCGGGACCGAGTTTGTGTTCCCCTAAGTTCAACTCCCGCATTTCTTTCCCCCACTGACTTGATTCAGAGGTTGCACTGCTCTCGCACTTGATCTTGAACTCCTTGTAGTCATCTTCGCTGATCGAAGAATATTTCGCCTTGATCTTCTCATAACTATCACCTTTATCAATCATTCTCTTCACCGCGCTTCTCCAAGTAGACAGGGCCATGCTCATCCTCGTGAGGGCGGCACTGTTCACTTTATTCCCTGAGAGGCGTGTGTTTTCAAAATTGGCGGGGAACTTGTATCATTCGTGCAGCTTCGTGAAGAGGAGGTTACGCAAATTCCCTCGGTCCTTATGCCTAAGGTTCTCGATGTTGATCGAGACGGTGCTTTGGGGAATGCACCCGAGCTGAAGCGAGTACCCCTTGACTATATGTTTGGGCTCCGTTGGATGCCCGTCGGAGTCCACTTGAGTAAATTCCTCCTTGAGGGTGCTAAGCGCATTCGGGTGTCGGTCCTTCCTTTGCTACTTCGGTTGGCTGCCATCTGTGTGTGCGCGACCATCATCCGTGGTGGCATCCTCGGCGGCACCATCAGTGGTGTCATCCCTGACGCCACTAGGGGTTGTGTAGTCAGGATCGGTGTCTTCCGCGGTGTCCTCATAGCGGTGAGGTTGTTCCTCCATCTCCTGGGACATCTCCCAGAATTGCTTGCCGCCCGAACTTCCGGCCTCATCGTTGTTGGCCATGTTTCGCTCTAAATAGGGAAACAGTTTGGTCAAAAAGTTGGTTATTGTCAAGGAACAAGATCATGGTCTCATCATTTAGGGTTTGTCGACACCGAGGCATCCTAAAAGCTAAGCTTTTATCATTTAGGGTTTGTCGATACCGAGGCACTCTAAAAGCCTAAGCGTACATCATTTAGATTCTCATCGACATCGAGGCACCCTAAAAGCCAAGGTTTCATCATTTAGGGTTTGTCGATGCCGAGGCACCCTAAATGCTAAGTTAAGTTTTCATCATTTAGGGTTTATCGATGCCGAGGCACCCTAGGTTGGGCCTAATTAGTTGGCACTAATCACTTGGCTCTATTGCCACATATGTTGGGTTTATCATCTACGGTTTATCGATGCTGAGGAGAATTCTAAGTTGGGCCTAATCACTTGGCTCTATTGCCACATATGGTTTAATGCAGCAAGAATAAAGGGGCAGTTGATCCTACTTAATTAAGTACTAAGATACCCCAGCCCATGCATTAGTAGCAAGTACCCCATATGTCCGATTTTTAGCAAAGTCATGCTAAAATTCATGGAAAATTTCAGCATGACCTTTGCTGAAAATAGGACATATGGAGTACCCAAATTTGCCAGAACGGAAGTTAATCGACATTCCAGCAAACTCAAGGGCCTCTCGGGGTACCTGCAAAATCATCATGACACGAAGGGCCTCTCAAGGGCCTCAAGCAGCAGCGGCGTCTCCCAGGACCCCATTTTTTTGCTAAATTTCTTTGAGCAACAATCAGAGCAAAAAATTCAGCATATTTCTATAAAACAGCACTATAAAGATGAAGAACAGTTCTACAGCAGCCCATTTATATACAATAGCATCTTTGATCATACCAATTTCTGAAACAATTCAAATCTAAATTGTATCTTGCGTAGGCACCACTACTGCAAGTGCCATACTACTGCAAGTGCCATACTACTACAAGTGCTATACTACTGTAGGAAAGGAGGATCATCATACAAATATATAGGAAAGGAGGCCCATTCCTATTTTAGGAAGCAAACAGATGTACACATAAGATAAAAATGTAGTGCTGAAAGTTTAATGCTTACAAAAGACTTGCTGAAATAGTGAAAAATATGGAGTCACCAAGCTGGCTAAGAAACTCCCAAAGTCCACTGGTAAATCCAAGATATAATCCTGTTACACACATCATAACAATTTAAGATAATTAGGATAAGGATAGTAGGAAATGAAAAAGAAAGAGCTCAAAAAACAATCACAACAAAATAATAATAATAATAATATAGTCCTAGAAGAAAATAAATCCTAAAATAAAAGAAATCCTAAAATCTGGAGCAAGTCCTAGCAGTAGTAGTCCAACTAGATGGCCAACACTACTACTCCTATCACTAGCATAATTTAGGTACACCCAACAGACCTTAAACTACTACTTCATCAATGATGACTCACATGGTACAAAAGAAGTTGAGTGGACCAAGTTACAAATCCAACAAGATTCTAGGATGTGAACCAAATGATTTGCCAATAAAAGGTAACAATGATATTGCAGGAATAGACCTTCCTAAAATAGGAATGATAATCTACTGTCAATAACCATTGAATAAAACAGATTTACCAACAAAATCTAAAAGGACACCTGCCTATCAGATTCAAACAGTTTATCATTTTCTAAAGCCATAAGCACAACAATCATGATCACAACTAGCACTACTTCAGACAAATAACCAATTAAGCGCCAAAAAGCAAATAAACACTAATCAGCAGGCACTCTCCTGCTACAGCTAACCAAAATCTGCTAGCTGGTTCTTAAATCATATAGTTTGAGCAGTACAATTCTCACAAGATCTGCAATAGGTCAGGTAAAGACAGTTTGAGCACTACAATTCTCACAAGATCTGCAATAGGTCAGGTAAAAACAGTGATGACCAAGTTGTAACTACTTGAACAATCAGTGGACAAGATATTCACAACATAAAGGTTGTGCACCTCAAATATATAAATCACATGGTATACAAATAATTACTTGGAGAAAGATGTTCACTGTAGTTTACTGAACATGTTAGGCATTTGTCATGTCATAATCTTTGCCATTTAACAATTAAATTTCTAAGATGGAGCTATTGATAAATTGAACTGTTAAGCAAACCTACCCCTATCTAAATTAAAAATACAGGTCTTCAATACTCTAATTATACAAACTGGAAATTATGACAGTACATGGAGATCTCAGTTTCAAACTGGAATAATTTACAAGTAGGTCTAGAAAAATGCACTTGTTTGTGTGGACTAATTTTGAAGCAGTTTGTAGAGTACTGTCAAAATTCGGAATGGTGACTGAATTTAACTGAAAAACACATATGACTGTGCCATTCTAAGATTAAAAGGAAGACATGAAGAACTTAATTAGATAAAGCAATGTCAGCTTTCCTAAGACAAGTATCAGCATAGCATACACAAAATGTATCCAAAGCAATAAGCACCAAAACATTACTACACAGAAAATATCCAGTCTACTCACAGAAACCTTCAAATCTCAAACTGTCCCAACTTGACAAGTCAAGGGAAATTCAGCATTCACAAATTAGTTCAATTAAAGGCATTAATGTCGGTGAAACTATGTACTGGTTCAAGGACCAAAGAACACACATGGTGTGGTGCCGTTGGTCGTAATGAACACCACCTACAATGTCATAGCCTAATCTCCCCAACCACATTGGTTGCAAAGGGCCAAGGCACCACAAAGAACCACCCAGAACGCTAAACGAGCTCAGATTACCCACCTGTTCATTCCAAGACCGACAAAGAAATCCCAAAGTTCGCTAAAAGAGGCACCGACCCGAGGATCAGGAACTAAATTACCTCGCTGAAATCACTTCGAGACCACCCAAGAAGAAACGGAGAACTAATAAGAACCTAACGCGCATTCCCCAACTAATAAAACCGATCAAGAAGCAGCAGCAGTGGCACGATGGGGCGGCGGCGGCGAGCTCCTGCTCCTAACCCTAGGTCGCCGCCCCGTGGGGGCATGGGGATGAGTGGGGGAGAGAGGGAGGGAGGGACAGAGACTAACCATCATCGATGAGGAGCAGCCGCGCGGGGAGGCTCGTGCCGCCGTCGAGGAGCGCGTTCGACGAGGCTAGCCACCGTCCGTCCGTTCGTCGAGGAGCCCGTCCGTCAAGGAGCGCGGGGAGGCTCGCGCCGCCGTCCGTCCGAGGAGGTCGTGGGCTCCAGGGGGGAAGGGGAGAGGGAGGCGGCAGGGGCGCGTGGGCGGCTGCGGCGCAGTGGGTCGGGGCAGCGGTGGCGCGGTGGAGGGAGGGACGAGGGAAGGAGCGGCGTGGTGGATCGAGGGAGAGGGAACTGGCGAGGGGGAGAGGAAGGGGGGATCGGGCGAAGGGGTATCCAGCTAGACACTATAGCAATGGCGCACCAGCCTCTGGTGCGCCATTAGTAGTTTTTTTTCTTATAGCAATGGCGCACCCACCTCTGGTGCGCCATTAGTAACTTTTTTTTGACAGCAATGGCGCACCCACCTAGGGTGCGCCATTAGTAACTTTTTTTCATTATTTCTTGTTGCATCTAATAATTTGTTTTTTTTATCTAATTTGTTATTTTCATGAGGACTAGAACATAAGATATCATCAAATATCATCAATTTTTTTTGAAAATATCATCAATTTTTGTTAATTGAAAATATCATCAAATTTGTTATTTGAAAATATCAT
>NC_041393.1:111178949-111230240 GCF_002162155.2 Triticum dicoccoides
TGGAGCGGGGGAGGGTGCGGGGGTGCTCGGCGGCGGTGGAGCGGGGGAGGGTGCGGGGGGTGCTCGGCGGCGAGGGGGATCTGGCGAGGGGGATCGGATAGCTATCGAGAGGGAGGGGGATCGAGATCGAGTGTCCTCATGAATATTCAATATTTTTTCATATTGAATATGAAAAAATATCATCAAATTTGAAAAAATATTCATGACTTCAAAAAGTGCCCATGAAATTTAAAAATATTCATGATATCAAAAAGTGCCCGAGAAATGAAGACTACGATTTAAATACAATCGATCTTAGCTAGCTATCTGTTCACAATCTTCTTGCCCTTCTTTTTGGCAAATGGAGTTCTTCTGTGGAACGGACGTCCTTTAGGTAGGGTGGTCCTACTTCTTCTTGTGGTGTGTGCTGCTACTTCATCGTCGTCATCATGTTCGATCTTCGGGTTGCTGTACTTGTCGAAGTCTTGCTCATTGGCTACTCCATCCATTCCGACGATCTTCCTTTTGGGTCTCCTCACGACAACACGACTGGGATTCAGCGGGTCGGTAATGAAGAAGCATTGGTCCACTTGGGAAGCTAGTACCCATGGCTAATTTTTCGCGGTGACGTTTGCACCCGCGGTCTTGGATTTGGCTTGGGTATAACCATGTTGGTGAAATACCGGTCTTCTTTTAGGACGCTCTTGGCCCATCTAACACGGAACATCGGGACCTTCTCTCCAGCATAGCTCAGCTCCCAGATCTCCTCGATCCTTCCGTAGTATCTGTCCTTGTCGTTGCCGGTGTAGGATTCCATCGTTACCCCGAAGTTCTGATAACCAACGCTCTTCATGTCCTTGTTCTCGATGTAGAATGTGTAGCCGTTGATATCGTACGCCTCATAGGTCATAAGGTTGTGCTCGGCGCCCTGTGACAAGGCGAATGTGAGTTGTTCTTCCGCGGAAGAATCCTCATGTAAAGGGTAAGACAGAAGCTTCTGCTTGAACCAACGCGTGAAACATGAGTTGTGCTCTTTGATTATATCTCCGTCCGTCCTTTGTTGGCCTCGGTCATTGTACGTCTTCTCAATAAAGGTTTTCTGCTCTACCACCCAAGGATCGACCACATCTATGTGTTGTAGCGTGACTAGGTTTGCTCTTTCAAAGTCGGCAAGTCGACCCTCGAAGTCGACATGCATTTCCCGGCGACCCTCACGGTGACCCCATCCAGCGAGCCTGCCGAGGTGCCTGTTGACGGGCAGACCAATGGGGTTATCGATGCCTAGATAATTTGTGCAGTAGGAGATGCACTCTTCGGTCAGAAAGCCCCTGGCTATACTTCCCTCTGGACGTGACATGTTGCGAACGTATGCTTTGATGACACCATTCATCCTTTCGAACGACATCATGCTGTGCAGGAACGTCGGCCCGAGTTGGATGATATCCTCCACGATATGGACCAGCAGATGCACCATAACATCGAAGAATGCGGGCGGGAAGTACATCTCAAGCTCGCATAGTATCACCACGATCTCTTCCTGTAGCCTTCTGAGTTGCCTCATGCCAATCGACTTCCGAGAGATGACGTCGAAAAAGTTGCATAGGCCAAATAGCATTTCATGGACGTGCGCGTCCATGATCCCATGGATTGCAACTGGAAGTATCTGCGTCATCAGCACGTGACAGTCGTGAGACTTCACCCCGCTGAACTTCAGCTTCGCTGGGTCTAGGTATCTGCTTATCTTCCCCGCGTAGCCATAAGGAAGTTTTACTCCTAGGAGGCAGGTGAAAAACTGCTCGATCTCCTCCTGACTTAGAGTGATGCACGCGGGAGGGTAGTCATTTCCGGTCTTCTTGGCCTTTTTGCCTTTGCGATGACTTTCTGTGTCCTGCTTCGCCTCATCATCATCATCATCATCATCATCATCATAATCATCATTAGCGTGAAGCTCCTGCCTGATGCCCATTGATTTCAAGTCTGCCCTTGCTTTTGGCCCATCTTTGGTCCTCTCTGGCATGTTGAGCAGGGTACCAAGAAGACTCTCGCACACGTTCTTCATGATATGCATGACATCAAGGCTGTGAGGCACACGGTGGATCTTCCAGTACGGCAAGTCCCAGAAAACAGACCTCGTTTTGCATACCTTCAGCAACGACTCTGGCGCCTTTCGCTTCTTTCCCGGCTCTGGCGCCTTTTGCTTCTTTCCCGGCAGTGGGCAGTCTTTCCAATTTTTCAACAGCTCGTCTATTTCCTTGCCGCTTCTCCTGTGCGGGCGTTTTCGGGGTTCGGTTTCACCATCGAATAGATCCTTGTGTTTCCTCCACGGGTCATCATCGCGAAGCCACCTTCGATGTCCTAGGAACACGGATTTCGAAGACCCGGGATCTCTATCTAGCTGGCGATAAATTGTGTCATCCATGCACCTTACGCATCTAGAAAATCCATGGACTACCTGCCCCGCGAGATATCCATAACTGAGATAGTCGTGCAGTGTCGTGAGCAGTGCGGCTCTCATAGGGAAATATTCTTTCTCTGTGGCGTCCCACGTATTGGCTGGCGTTTTCCACAGCGTGTCTAGCTCCTCCTTCAATAGCCCCAGATACATATTGATGTCGTTCCCTGGTTGTTTCGGCCCTTCAATTAGCATACTCATGTGAATGTACTTCCTCTTCATACAAAACCAGGGGGGAAGGTTGTACATCCACACAAACACAGGCCCGGTGCTATGTGTGCTTCTCTGGCTGCCAAACGGATTGACTCCATCGGTGCTCGTGCCCAGCACAATGTTCCTTGGACCCTTCCTTAGGGTGACTCAGCATCTTGTCTTTTTTATTTATCTCCGGATCATTTCCGTCATCTTCCCGCTACTTCTCCTCCCTATCCGCGTGCCAACGCAGGAGCTTTGCTACCTTAGGGTCCGCGAAATACCGCTGCAGACGAGGAGTGATCGGGAAGTACCACACCGATTTTCGAGGAGCTTTCTTCCTCTTCTTGTATCGAGTGACGCCGCACACCGGACATATGGTAGACTCTGCGTGCTCGTCCCGATAAATGATGCAATTGTTCATGCACACATGGTATTTCACGTGCGGTAAATCCAGAGGACACACGATTTTCTTCGCCTCCTTGAAACTGGTCGGGCACTTGTTCCCCTTGGGAAGACGTTCGTGCCAGAATGACATGTTCTCGTTGAAGCATGCGTCGGTCATTTTGTGTTTTACCTTCATCTCCAGAGCCATGAGCGTTACTTTCAGGCGGGTATCCTCGGGCCTGCATCCTTCATACAATGGAGTAACCGCGTCTATCTCTAGTTGATCCATCTTGGCTTTCTCTCGGGCGGCAGCTCTTGCGTTATCCGTCTTCTTGAGGAGCAACTCTTGAATATGAGGGTCCTGCACCCAGCCTCCATCGTCGTCTGCTCCGGCATCTTCATCTTCATGATCATTCCCTTCGTCTTGATCTTCCTCATCATCATGTACGACATCTTCTACATGATGACTGTGTACAGCATCACCGTCGTGATCATGTCCTGGAGATTCTTCACCTTCTCGCCCGCCCTCGCCGCGGTGGTTGTCTTGTTGCCCTTCCTCATTTCTTGCCCGACCCCCATGGACGACTTCATAGTCATCTTCATCACCTTGCCACCGATAGCCATCCATGAAACCATGCAAGAGCAGGTGGTCCCGCACCTGCCGGAATCCGGGTCCGCAGTAAGGCTCTTCAGCTTGCATCTTCGACACGGACATCTTATCTCCGTCTCGTTCTTTTGAAGCATCTCGGCCTTTGCGGAGCTCAAAAACCTATTAATGATGCCTTCGGTCATC
This sequence comes from Triticum dicoccoides, assembly GCF_002162155.2. NCBI lineage: Eukaryota > Viridiplantae > Streptophyta > Magnoliopsida > Poales > Poaceae > Triticum > Triticum dicoccoides. The sequence goes on from NC_041393.1 coordinate 111,182,753, forward strand.
CTGCGGACCATGGTCGCCGGCGGGGTAGAGCAAAATGTTATTTTAGAACCAAGAAAAAATTTGGCATGACCTTCCCTAAAAATAGGACCAAAAAGAATGCATAGTGCCAAAATTCTCGCCGAAACAGAAATGAATCAACATTCCGGCAAAATATTGGCAACTATCGCATTTCAAATACCGGTACCTACAAACACAAACATATATGCAACACCACAAACATATGCAACATCACAAACATACATAGATCTAGCTAGGCCACAAAAAGTGCATGTGCACGTTGTTGGAGCGAGCTAGGGAGAAAAAAAGTAGATCTACAACATGAAGATAGCTTTCCCCTTACTTACCTATCAAAAAAAGGTAATTTCACCACTTAATTTTGATGAATCTATGGTGCAAATGAGGTGAGGAGGAGGAGGCAGCTGAAAGTTTGGAGAAGGAGGTGGAGGGAATGAAGTGGGGAAAGTGAGTGGGTAGGTGTGGCTGTCCAAAATATCTTGTTGGGGTCCCAGGTTACTAATGGCGCACCACCAGCAAATGCGCCATTAGTATGCTTGCTTACTAATGGCGCACCTGCAGGTGGTGCGCCATTAGTAGTTTTGCAAAAAAGTAAAAAAAAATACTAATGGCGCACTGTCTGTCTGGTGCGCCATTACTAGCACCTCGCTTTGATGCACCATTAATATGTATGGAAAAATGGGGAAAAATTTTATTACTAGTGGCACACCGTTTTTCTGGTGCGCCATTAGTGTCTTCCACACTAATGGTGCATCTCTAGAGGGTGCGCCAGTAGTATATAGTAGTGGCGCACCACCTGACAGGTGCGCCATTAGTGCCCATTCCATCTATAGCCCTTTTTGTAGTTGTGGTGGGGGTGGGGTGGGGGTTGATTTCATGAATTATTTGTGGGAATATGTGTCGATGACATCTCAAACAAATTTTTGCATGCAATGTGTGTGAAATGGAGGCCTATCCATATCATACATAGAGGGTCGGGCAATCCACGAGAAGAGAGGGAGGGGTCATGGCTATCGATAGAGTCGAAGAGAGGATCAAGTGGGTGGGTGCGAGATCGATGAAGAGAGCCATCGAAATTGTGTGTGTGTGTCTGCAAGTCAAAGATATAGGGCGACTGGCCTACCGGAACGTTAGAGGGTGCATGTCAAGTTTCTGTGTGGCAGGGAGACATGACTAGAGTGCTTGATGTATCGATGTGTGTGGGGGGAGGGGTGGGGGGAGGGGTAGGCAGAGGCCTAACTATAGAGGTAGAATGACTCGTATTTTTTTTGAGAAGGAGAGACCCAGCTATGTCTTGAGGGAGATCGGTCGACATCCATACATAACTGAAGGACGGGAAATATGATGGAACAGAGAGAGAGAGGAGAGAGAGAGAGGGAGGGAGAGGGGTAGAGTGCTGGATGGGTGATGGAGTTGCTTCTTGGAGATGTTGGGAGAGGCCTACTAGACAAACTGAGGGTGGAACTGCAATGTTATCAATAAGAGTGGGGATGTGTTTCTCTGTGTGCCTGTGCGTGATAGATCTGTCGGGACGCATCCATGGATGATGAAGGGGAACCATGTGTTTGGTAAGCAAACCTAACTAGATTGGTAGATCAATTGTTTTTTGTCGGAGGAAGGGAGAGACACAACTAATGAGGTAGATCGATCGATGTGTGGGTAAAAACGAGTTATAAGGACCTAGATGGCTATATGTATAGCGAGAGATCGGTCGGTGTACGTCCATTTGTTAGAGGCAAATAAGGCCCAGCGAGACGGATAGACAGAGAGAATGGAGCTAGGAGGTGGTGCGAGCGGCCCAACTACTAGCTAGATAGGGGGAGGAGTGTGCGGTTGTGAGATCGATGAAAAGAGGGGCGAGAGTTTACACGTGTGTCTGACCATATGAGAGACACGAGGCAAGGACACATAAAGGAGGAGATTGAAGCTGTGTGTGTATGCTGTAGGCAGGCATCGCTGGAGAGGTTTATTGATCAGTGTGTGTCGTAAAGGAGTAGTGGGGGCTCTGGGGGAACGACCTAAAGAAAAAAACGAATGTGCCCGGTGGATAGAATGCCGAGGGAGGGAGACGGCGAGGAGGGCATGTGCATGCACGAGAGAAAGTTAGTGGTAGCTACAAAGGTTAGAGGATTGTGTGGGTGTAAGAGACTAACAAAGATCATAATTTGATATGAAAGCGGATTCATATATTTGAATAGGAGATCATAGTGTTTTAAACATTCCATGCATGAATATAGCAGTGATACACGTGTTGTGCACATGTTATACCATAATGTGATAATGCATGGCGTTTGCAACTCACAGCTAAATGCCGAACAATCTAAACCATACTATACATCAAACAATCTCACATTTTATTTGAATTTGTGATAATGTGCGGCGTTTGCAGCTTACAACTAAATATCGAGCAATCTAAACAATATTATATATCAAACATTCTCACATTTTATTTGAATTTGTGGTAATGTGTGGTGTTTGCAACTCACATCTAAATACTTGTAGGCGTAGGGGGCGGGGCACCATACATAATGTGATAAACACATTATACATATGAGACATGGTTTAGATTATGAAGATCTAGCTAGAGCTAGAAATGTAATGTGATTTGAAATCAAAATAAAGTGGATTCAAAAAATCTAGTTCGAGTTCATATAGTACACATAGTTCATATGTAACTCGAGACTAATCATGTGGTGTGCTGTGAAGATAATACACAAACGATGGTTTAACTTGACAATAATGATGATTGTAGATCTTATTAAAACAGAGAAACAAATTCAAATGCTTTGACTTCACAACAATCATTACTATAGATCTTATTCAAATTTAGTTCATATTGAAGCGGTAGTATATACGTTTGGAATGCACTAAAACGTTCATTTGAGTAGTAGGTTGCATGCATTATACACGTAGCGAAATATTTGAATTGAACATAACATGAATTCAAAGTTTTGAATGACATTTGTTGTGCGCATTGATTTGGTATAGTACACGTTAGGCTTGTCCGGAAATTTCAACCCGCGCCTTGTTAGCCCGAAATATTTAAGATATATCTTTGTCTCGTTGTGCTCCGACAACTCCCTCCATCTCAACCCTCGCCTTGCTATTCTGAAATTACAACGCGCGCGAAAGCTCCCACCTCCTGTGAAATCCTGACATGCGAAATGCCCGTGGTACCCCTGAACCGAAAGAACCACCTCAAATCGGTGGGGGGTACTTTCATAACTTACCCCACATTTCGGACAAGCACGTCTCTAAGCCATGGTTCCCCACTACCATCCAATCTGCCCACCCATTCGTACACCGAGGCTGTGAAAACCCACGACGTAACCCCACACCCTGCTTCGTCCGCTACCCAGCCGGAGCCTCTTCACCGATGATGTCGTCCACAGCAACACCTTCACGTCCCTCATCCACCGTACCGGATGAGGATCCGTCGTCGATCTCATCGTCCCGCCGGTTCAGCCACCCCATCCTCCACCTCCAAGGAGCTGCCCCGACATTCCACTCGTCTTTCGCGCCACGTCCATTCCCACACCGCCGTCTTCACCTGCACCACCGGAAGAGCATCATCATCACCATTTCCTCGGATGAAGCTGCAGCCTAATCGGCGCCACCAAAGAGGTTGTACACTAATCGCCGCATTTTCTTCTTGATTCGATCTCATGGTGCTGCCGGCGCTCGGTCCCGAGCTGACACGGCGCGGCTCCATCCACGGCGGCGTCGCCGACCACTTCCTCCACGACGTCGCTCCCTCGGCGGCGACGTCCACATCAGTAGGAGCTGCTGCTGCTTTAGCTCTCGCTCGCGTTGCTGCTCTGCTTTTGCTCTCAGTCCCCTGCTTGGTCTGCTCTTGCGATTGCTCTTGCTCGTGATGCTGCTCTCGCTCATGCTCTTGCTTGCAATGCTGCTCCGATTTGGCTACACTTCAGTCGACTGAATCAACTTTTGGGTCAGTCGATTTTCAAGGGGTGGGCTCACCGGGGTGAAGGAAGAACCAGCCGCAGCGGGGAGGGGGGCTCGCCGGAGAGGTACCCCACTATCTATCTTAGGGTTCAGGATGGGGGCGGTGGTCGCCAGCGGTGGCGGGGCGATGGCGTGGGGATCGCCGGAGAAAAAGCTCGGCACGGGGGGCCTAGAGGGATGGCCGGGGCGGTAGCGGACCGGCAGTGGGGAGTGTTTTCGGGGCGGGTGGGGTGGCGCACCGCTGGCCGCGGACAGCGGGGGGCTGTTGTTTGGCCGGTGGTTGCTGGCGGCTCAGGGGGGTGGAGGTTGAAGATGAACCGCAGGCCCTTGATTTCGTATCCAATGGCTGCAAAATCGACTGACCAGAGATGAAAAAGTGTGTCGACCAACGTGTAGCCTCACCTAGTGCGTTCAGTTTCGACAGAAAAAATCAGTTTCGACAGCAAATTTCAGTTTCGACAGCAAAATTCAGTTTCGAAAGTTAGGTTCAGTTTCGACAGTTAAGTTTAGTTTCGACAGTTAAGTTCAGAGATGAACAGCTGATATATTTTACATCTAGCACTTTGTGGTTATGTATTTTACGTCATGTATTGGAGATGCTATTAGAATGCCAGTCAGGTTAACGTTGTTCGTTGTCTCTCTTGTCCTGCTTCAGCCTCGGCGTCGTACAACTCATCGGAGCTGCTCCAACAACGAAACCCTCCATCATAGCGGAGCAGTACCTCGGGCTCCATCTCCAGACACCTAAGATCTTCTTCCCCTCCTCCGACAACAAAGTCAGCCGGAGCATCCTTACCGTCCAACCCAATCACGCTGAGATCGACATGGCTTCCCCAAATAGGTTGTACACTTGTTGCATCTCTTTTTTACTCTACATGTTATATATATTGTCCACTGAGCACACGGATTTCTTCCTTTAGTGTCTCCTTCAAAGAAAAAACGTAGGAATTTTAATTTTCACTTGTCCTCCTTTTCAAATTCCTATTCATGAAGCACTAGACTAAGAGATAGTAGCATAATAACATTATAACCGTACATTTGCTTGTGGTTTGACTTAATCTCACCATGCTTCTTTGCAGCATGTGATCTTCCAATTGTTGTGAATCAAACACCCAGATTGGCAGAAATCCTGTGTTTTTAAATTCACTGTTTTGCACGTGCATTCCTATCCTATTCTTGTCTATTTCCTATCCCTCCATTGTTGGAATCCTCCAATTCAAACGAGCCCTTACAGAATTACTTCTCTTATAGATAGTTGTCAAAGAAAACCTTGCGTGGTTTGTCCTGCTCCTGTTGCGCTGTCGTCCACCCCAGCTCGCGTGCTCCAATGACAGAAGGTCCAACACAGCAGGGATCCGGCCTCCAGACTGTCTTTCGCCGCCTCAGATCTTCTTCCTCACCGTTGGCAGCCATGAAAACTGCATTACCATCATCAACCGAGCAGATGACCTCGAGGACTACATGGTTCCGCAAGAGAGGTCGCACTCTTTTGTGTCTGCTTACGTTATGCATCGCTTAATATTACATGCTACTTTATCGTCATGTTCACCGATTAGACTCTGAGTCAGCTCCAAACTAATGGTCAAACTTGAGTTTTTAAATGGTTGTGGGGTACATATCGGGGCCGCTATCAATAGTATCTATCTATTATCTGGTTAATCTCTGGTGTCTACTATGAGTTTCTTGTTGGGTGGGAAACAAACAGTAAAGAAGCCATTATCTGTATTTATTAACTGAAGCCATTATCTGCCTGCTATTATTGGTTTTGGGTCTATCCACAGTTGCTACCATCACTCTGGATTTCTGCATGCACTCCTTACATAATCTCACTATGGTTTATTCCTATGCATGACAGTTATTGTAAACAATGGAACTGAACATGTAGAGCAAAAGAGACGATCCTTGCGTGGCAATATAATTTTATGAAGACGTCGCTCCATGGTAGGCGCAAAGGCAGCCCCCCTCCACGCATTTTGGATTGTAATCGAGAGGAAGATATCTGTTCTGAGGGGGATTCAGAAGGAGAAGATAACTCCTATTTACCCCCTGAGGTCTTCGCTCTAACTTGGCATGCTGATGTTGGTTATATCATGCAGATGGTGTCTTGCATTGCTTACTTTATACATCAAATATGTCATCTGCTTAGTTTAGACATCCTTTGTGCGAATGCCATCTGTTTAGTTTATGCATCATTTATGTGAATTATGCAACGCCACCTTGTTTAGCCAGGCATCATATATGTGAATTTTGCAATGCCATCCTGCTTAGCCTGTCATCTTATATGTAAATTATATCAGGCCATCCCTTTTTTTTGTTACATATTACATTTGTCAACAATGTTAGTACATTCAACTGCTCTTCGTGTGCATCAGCCATTTGACACGGTGATGGAAAATTCTGGAGTGAAAACAAGGTCTTCTGAGCAGACTATGCTATCTAACAAAGCGCATATCTCGCTGGTTACGGATAGCTCCTTAGAGGAGGATTCAGAGACAGATGACCAGTCCTATTCCCCCCCCCCCACGAGGTGTATGCTCTAACTTGGCAGGGTTATGTTGCGTATGGTGTCTCGCATTGCTATGCCATTTGATTAGTTTAGACATGCTTTGTGTGAATGCCACCTGTTTAGTGTCTAATTACCATAAATGTGAATTATGCATTGCCATCTTCTTGCAAGACATTATATATGTGAATTATACAATGCTATCTTGTTGCAAAGGCATTATATATGTGAATTATGCAATGCCATGCTGTATAGCCAATCATCATGTATGTGACTTATATCATGCTATAATTTTTTTGTATTACATGTTCCATTTGTCGACAACGTTTGTATATTCAAATACTCTTCCTGTGCATCAGCCATTTGAAGCGGTGATGGAAGTATCTGGAGTGAAAACAAGGTATTCAGAGAAGACAATGCTACCTGCTGAAGAAAACATCTTGCTGGCTACAGAGAGCTCCTCGGGAGAGGATTCAGAGACTGATGACCAGTCCTATTTCCCCCCTGAGGTCTATGCTCAAACATGGCAGGGTTATATTACCCATGTCATGCATGTTGTCTTGCATTGCTTAGTTTTTAGATCATATATAGATTTCCATCTGCTTACTTGCTTACTATATAAATCATATATTTTAATTATATCATGCCATCATGTTTACATAGTACATACACATCATCTATCTGAATTATGTCATGGCAACCCATTTAATAGACATCATATAGTTATATCATCTCATCCTGTTTAGTGTTTACAGTCATCATATTTCGAATTATATCATTCTATCCATGAATGTTTGTGAATTATGGCATGCCAACCTATTTAATAAACACATTATATAGTTATGTCATGTCATCCTGTTTACATAGTCTCATATTTTGAACTATGTCTTTCCATATTTTTTAGTTAGCCATCATAATGTGCAATTGTGTCATACTATCCTGTTTAGTTAGCCATCATATATGTGAAATTGTGTCATGCTATCCTGTTTGGTTAGCAACATAAATATGAATTATTTCATGCCCTCTTTTATTCCCCACTATCCATTGCACCTGTCGATCATACAATGTCTATACTTTCAATTACTTTTCTTGTTTATCAGCCATTTGAATTGGAGAGCATGATGGCTGTATCTAAGGGAGTAACAACACGGTCTTCAGAAAAGATAGTGCTACCAGTTGATGCAGATAGAACCACAGTTGTACTTGCCCAAGCACCAGATCCACCACACATAACCCAGACTCTCGCAGATTGTACCCCTACCCAGTTGGACAGAGAACCAGCTACACCCCTTCTAACACCAACCCCGACAGATAGTAACCCAGTTCCAGTTGACACAGCACCGTCTCCACCATAGAGCACCCAAACACGAGCGGTTAGTAAGGGAACTGCAGTGCCCAAAGCACGAGGACCACCACTCCGAATCCCAACTCAACGCTTAAAGGAGAAGAAGATTTGTTCTCAGGTCAGGTCCTGTAGCTATGGTTCATACTCCTTTGCTCTTGCATTACTGTATTTACTCATACCAACTTTTCAAATTTGAAGGATGGAATTGAAACTCCAATGTTGCAACAGGTATGTTTTAAACCAATTTCTTTAACTGGTTTTCTGTTGTAACCTGCTCTATGTTGATTTCAGTTTCAATTGAATAAACAGTTATGTTCTCATGTCATGCACATTACAAGTGTTGTTATTGCTCCTGGTTACCCACACTTATATTATGTCTATTATGCTTTGTCTTGAACAAATATTATTGAACTGTGTCTCTATATTGATTTGGCATTAAAAACTAGAATGATATAGACCATAAAGTGACCATGGTACATAGATATATGTTTGTTTCATGTTGTAATCTTGTCCACTTTACTACTGAACTCATTTACCAAAATGAGTTTCATATACAACATGGTAAACATGTGATGTGTCTGCTTGTTTCTCTTTTAGAATGCGGACAAAATATTGGAGAACAGTACCACGTTATCCAATGGTAAAGGAAGTAATGCAGATAAGGTTCAAGATAGTGAGACATCCCTGTTGGTCTCCAAGAAAGCTGATAAAAACTATCTTGACGACAATGAGGGAACCCAAAAGTCCTTTCTTGATGTAGTGTTCGAGTTACTGGCCACTACTGCTGGCACAAGCTCTTCGAACTCGCTGTCTGAATCAGTTCGTCTTCTTGAATCTCAACTTCAAGTTGAAAGACATCGATCAGATGTGCTGCGACAGGAAGCTAAAGGACTAAGGAAGTACCTGCAGAATTCAGATGCATATTTTCTGGTGCAATAGCAAGCACTGGAGGATTTAAGCGCCAAACAAGAGAAAGTTAATAAGCTTGCTAAGCATCTTGCCAGCATTATGGGTACCCAGGATATTGTTTCTTGAGATCTTCTAAAGTGGTTTCAGTTCTGGATTTGTTTTGCTGTGGCGTTTATTTGCGTTGGTCGCCCACTTTGACAACCAGTGTATATGATATGCTGCTTTGTTCCCTATATTTGCACTGGTGGCGAACTTTGATGCCCAGTGGATGTAATATGTGTAACGGCCGTGATAGCCTAGCATAAGTTGCTTGCTTATTTATTTCCTTGTTGTCTTGTTTATTTGTTTGCTTGTAGTCAGTGTAGTTCTTTTTAAAACTAGGCCACAATAACCATGGGCTAATATTTACTGTAGTGACACTGGGCCTCCTACGGGCCGTAGAAAGAGTGGGCCTTCTACGGGCGGTAGAAACAGTAGGCCTTCTACGGGCCATAGAAACAATGGGCCTTCTACGGGCCGTAGAAACAATGGGCCTTCTACGGGCCGTATCATGAATGGGCCTTATACGGGCCGTATGACCATAACGGGCCATGGTTAATAGGCCGTATTTGATGATGCTATGAAAATGGCCCAACATATTAACGAACCACAAATGGGCCGATGTAACCACGGGCTGAATTTGGCCCACAAGCAGAAAATGACAGTAATAGGCCGTAAGTAAACGAATGCTGGAAATGAGCCCAAGAATAAATGGGCTCTGAGAAGGACGAAATATAAAATTTTCTGGAAACGGCCCAACTGAATAACAGGCCCTTAATGGGTATAAAGTGATATACTGTTCATTACGGGCCAGTTTCACCACGGGTCATTAATGGGTGTAAAGTGATACACTGTTCATTGCGGGCCAGTTTCACCACGGACCGTTAATAGGCCAAGAGTTACATAGGGCCTCATATGGGCCGAAAGACGTCATGGGCCATACATGGGCCAGAAGTGAAAACGGGCTAGAATCATATTGGATGGCCCAGATGACGCTACTGGGCCTAATTCGGATAGGGCGTAATGGGACTTGGGTTAGCGGGCTGTAAATGGGCTATATGCGAACAGGCCGTTAACAGGCTTTCCATGGGCCGGCCCGCCACCTTTTGACCAAGTCAAACGGGCCGGCCTTTTCACAGGAACGGGCCTCTGTTGGGCCGTGCCATGTGTCGACGTATCATAGGCGCCTTCTGTACAATGAGTGGATGACATCTATCCCAACGGTGAGCCGACACGTGTTTCCTCCAGCCAATGATGATTTTACACGTGGAAAATCCCCATTGGTTGGGGCTGTTAACGGGTTATCGGATCCAAAACCCGACCCGATAACTTAACGGCGTTCCGTTATGGTGGATGCCACGTGTCGGTCACCCTTGAAGAAAGCACTTCTGTGACGTGCGATTTATCATCATGGAAGTGGACACTTCCATGATGATAATTTTGGTAATGTCATGGAACACTTCTACGACAGCACAGGTATGACTATCTTGATTCTGTCATAAATTTGTCATGGATGTACATGCATGACAAAAAACGCGACCTACTGTGACAAACACGTATCATCACAGAAGTGTATTTTTTTTGTAGTGGATGTATCTGGCATGGAAAGTATTGTGAGCTCTAAGTCGTTTTCGTTGGTGGGAAAAGTATGCCTCCCAAAATGTTTTTATCTCTCAATTTTCGCTTTGAGCTCTAGGACCTCTACAAACCCCTACTTCCCTCTACGAAAGGTATTTATTTTACTTTATGCAATTTTTATTTTTGAACTTGAGTTTCCATCTTCTTTTATAAAGCACCAACTAAGGGGCACTATGATCGTATTTGAGCATTGGGTATAGCTAATATTCGAGTGTGTTTCATGAATGGATCAATGGTTGAGCATAATGGGCTAGGGATAACTTGCTTTAGTGTTGATATTTTGAAAGACATGGTTGCTTGTTGGTATGTTTGAGTATTAAAGTTTTCATGTTAAAACTAGACTATTGCTTTGAACCTTATAAAAGTACAAATGTCCATGCTATAAAGAAAAGAATATGTGGTGAACATGTTAGGCAGCATTCTCCATCCAAATTCTGTTTTTATCATTTACCTACTCGAGAACGAGCATGAATTAAGCTTGGGGATGCTGATACATCTCCATCGTATCTATATTTTTTGATTGTTACATGCTGTTATATGATCATTCTTGGATGTTTTACAATCATTTTATAGTCATTTTCTATCATTTTTGGTACTAACCTATTGACAGAGTGCCTAGTGCCATTTTTTCTGCTTGTTTTTTACATCGCAGGAAATCAATATCAAATGGAGTCTAAAGCAGCGTAACATTTTGTGGATTTTTTTGGACCAGAAGACATCCAATGGGCCAAAGAAGTACCAGAGAGGTAGCCCGAGGGGGGCACAAGATACCAGGGCGCGCCTGGGCCCCCAGGCGCGCCCAGGTGGGTTGTTCCCACCTCAGTGGCCTCTGGCACCGCCTCTTTGCTCTATAAATACCCCAATATTCCATATACCCTAGGGGAGTCAACGAAAAGCAATTCCAGCTGCCGCAAGTTCTAGAAACACCAGATTCAATCTAGACACCATCATAGAGGGGTTCATCATGTACATTGGTGCCTCTCCGATGATGCCTGAGTAGTTCTTTGTAGACCTACAAGTCCGTAGTTAGTAACTAGATGGCTTCCTCTCTCTCTTGATTCTCAATACAATGGTCTCTTGGAGATCCATATGATGTGACTCTTTTTGTGGTGTGTTTATTGGGATCCGATGAACTTTGAGTTTATGATCAGATCTATGTTTTTATCCATGGAAGTTATTTGAGTCTTCTTTGATCTCTTATATGCATGATTGATTATAGCCTCGTATTTTTCTCCGATATTTGGGTTTTGTTTGCCCAACTTGATGTATTTATCTTGCAATAAGAAGAGGTGCTTTTGTGATGGGCTTGATCTTACGGTGCTTGATCCCAGTGACAGAAGGGGAAATGACATGTATGTATAGTTGCTATTAAGGATAACAAGATGGGGTCTATTTCTATATAAATAGATCTTGCCTACATCATGTCATTGTTCTTATTGCGTTACTCTATTTTTCCATGAACTTAATACACTAGATGCATGCTGGATAGTAGTCGATGTGTGGAGTAATAGTAGTAGATGCAGGCCGGTCTACTAATCTTCGACGTGATGCCTATATAATGATCATTGCCTGCATATCGTCATTGTTATTTGAAGTTCTATCAATTGCCCAATAGTAATAGTTTTCCCACCGTTTGCTATTTTTCTCAAGAGAAGCCACTAGTGAAACCTACGGACTCCGGTTCTCTTATTTAATATATTTGCATTTGCGATCTATTTTCCTTTGCCTTTATTTTAAGTTCTATTAAACCAAAAATACAAAAATACCTTACTGCACTTTATTTTATTTGCACTCCATTTATCCTATCTATTACCACTTTATCCCGTCTCCTCGCCAATTTCTGGCGCCGTTACCCGAAAGGTATTGACAACAACTTTAAGACGTTGGGTTGCGAGTATTTGTTATTTGTGTGGAGGGGCTGTTTATGTTGTGTTGCATGGTTCTCCTACTGGTTCAATAACCTTGGTATCATTACTGAGGGAAATGCCTACTGTTGCGTGCTACATCATCCCTTCCTCTTTGGGGAATACCGACGTAGTTCTAGCAAACATCATGAGGTCGAGGGGAGAGTGGGGCGGCAGAGACAGGGGTCTGGGCTAGTGGTTGCTGGCGGTTCAAGGAATATCGTCAATAGTGACTGGCGGGAGGTAGACGAAGGCCATCTGCCTGTTCCTTGTAGATCGGACGGTTCATAAAAAATCGACTGACCTATTTATTTTCAGTCAACTATTATTTTAATAGGACCACATATGGTGGTGTGCTGGAGGAGTACCTTCATTTCCCAGCCATCCCTGTGCTCATATATTACAAAATCATAAGGAATATAATCTAATTTTGTTTGCCATGCAATGTTGTAGAGCTATCATATGTCTCATGTCATTTATTTTTTAGCCACCTGCAATCTGCTACTTTTACAGTGCACTAGTTCTGCACACACTTCACCCATACTGTCACTATTGTTTTTTTTTATGCATTGGTATTTCAGACTCTACCTTGACAGAAGCATGAAATAGAAGAGAGAAGTCGCTCCTGTTTTCTTCGTTGGCAGGCAAGACATGTATCGGCAGTTTAAAGGTTGCATGTTCAACAGATGGATACGGTAAACATAGCTCTGGAGTTGATGATCTCGCTCGCCATGAACCACCATCCCAGGTGCTTGCTTTAACTTCACGGTGTCATATGTGGTTTCATGTTGCATATGGTGTCTATCTTGTATTGTTCCAATTTGGTTAAATTGCATCTGCTTAGCTTACACATTATACCTTTGGATATGACATGCCTTCCTATTTTTGGTACATACTAGTACATCTGTCTATTAACCATGTTCTTACATCAAACTAATGTTCTTCTTGTGTATCCCTCATCAATCACTTATGATGAGACAATCACGCCAGGGGGTTACTGTGAGAAAATACACTCTTTTAAAGAATGCAGTGTCAGCCTCCCCACATAATTCTCAAGAAACAACAAGGCTAGATGAAGATAGTGAACATAGCTCTATATATAGTTGATGACCGCATTTCCCCTACACTAGCATCGCAGGTGCTTGCTCTAACTTGGCAGCGTGATATGTGGTTGCATGTTCCATATGGTGTCTAGATTGTAATTCTTACAATCTGGTTAAATTGCATGTGCCATTCTGCTTAGTTCATACATTATACTTGTTAATGTGACATGCCTTCTTGTTTTTAGTACATCTGTTTATTAAGCATGTCCTTACAGAAAACTATTGTTTTTTGTATCCCGCATCAATCAATATGACGAGACACCTTTAGTATATGCAGTGTGATATTAGTTGCATCTTTCATATGATTTATAGCATGCACCGCTTCTAATTTGTTGAAACGCCATTTATGATGGGACGCTTTTAACTTGGTAGAGTCATATTGGTTGCATATTTCATGTCGTGTCTAGCTTGCATTGCTTCTTATTTGTTGAAATGGCTTCTGCTTAGTTTACACAAGTAGTTGTGAATATGCCATGCCATCCTATTTTTCGTACATATTCCATCCTGGTATCATGTGATTGCCTTACATCAAAGTAGTGATTTTCGGTATCATGCACAAATGAGTTCTGAAGAGTGAATTTTATTGCTTTTTCTTATCAGTTTTAATTGAAAATTTAAAATCAATAAAGCGAAAGGAAATTAGCAAGGTAGTGGATAAAGGTGCTCCTTCCAACCAGACGGCCTCTATAGATTCTACTCCGCCACCCCCAAGAAGATTGGCAAGGCATCACATTCATAGACACTCAACGTAGTTGTATTGATGATGAGCACGTCTCCCAATGTACCATCACAGGTGCTCCCTCTAACTTGGCACTGTTATATGTGGTTGCATGTTATGTATGATGTCTAGCTTGTATTGCTTCTAATTTTGTTGAATTCCACTCCTCACTTTACACATTATACTTGTGAATAAGACACGTGTTCCTATTTCTAGAACATACAATATCTGTCTATCACACCATGTTCTTACATCAAAGTACTACTGTTGTGTAACTTGCAACAATCACTTATCATAAGACACATTTGACTTGGGAGTGTGATATAGGTTACATCCCGCATTCTTTTCTAGCTTGTACTACTTCTAATTTGTTGAAATGACACTTATGACGCGACAGTTTTAACTTGGTAGAGTGATATTCGTTGCATCTTTCATATGGTGTCTAGCTTGCATTGCTTCTAATTTGTTGAACTGCCTTCTGCTTAGTTTACACATCATAAGCTGTGAATATGCAATGACACTAATGACGAGAGACCTTTGACTTGGTAGTGTGATGTTGTTTGCATCTTGCATATGATTTATTTCTTGTACTGCTTCACATTTGTTTAAACGCTAGTTATGACGAGACGTTGTTAACTTGGCAGGGCAATATTAGCATCTTTCATATGGTGTCTACCTTCCATTGCATTGCTTCTAATTTATTGAAAGGCCTTCTACTTAGTTTACACATCATAGTTCTGATTATCTCATGTTGTCTTGTTTTCCGTACATATTACATCCTCCTATCATGTCATTGTCTAACATCAAAGTTCATTTCATCTGTATCACGCATCAATTTGTTCTGAAGAACTAAATTTTTATTCCTTTTTCTTGTCGGCTTGACTTAACATGGCATAGAGAAATAGGAAGGAACACATAATGACAGGGGATAGTATTAGTACTAAGGACACATAGAAACATAAGTGGCCAAATTATGCAGATTCTGCTGGTACTGATGGTGCAATACAAGGTCAAAGTCCAGCGGAAAATTGTACAAATGCGGTATCCCATGCTACACAAGCTGCCAAACAAGCCAAACAAAAACTAATAGCTGCCACCAAACTAGTAGAGACAACCCTAGTTGTTGCAACACCTTCCACAGTACCACCAGCTACACGACTTGCTCGTTTGTCAACTCAGCTAGCAACACGTTCCCAAGCTCCCTTGTCACCTGACACTACTTTCGAAGCACTCTTGAACAAGACGAGTTGGCAAGATCAAATGAACCTTGTGAGCTTCAACAGCTAGAAGGTAGTTGCTGGAGTCAAGTTACAGTTGCATGCTTCTTTATATGTAGTCGCACAGTTTGATGTACACTAACACTTCCTATGTTTGTTGTTGGACTAGCACCTAGGCGCAAGAGGAAACAAACATCAGGGATAATTCTTGACAGGTTAACTAAATCTAGAGGAGGAAGAATGGAGATCCGTTTTGAGGCAGGTTTAAAAAGGCCACATGATGCTACAGATTCAGCCTAGTATCAGACGCAGCGGTTACTGTTAGGTGTCATGCACGTATCCTCACAACATGGATTCAGTATAGGAATGACAAAGACAAAACCCAGTTTAACACCTTCCTCGACCATTTATTTGTAAGTATGGTTATGTATGGAAACTAGTAATATCATCTTGCTCTGTCCCATACTTTCTGGGTTGCTGATAATGAGACTCCCATAATTTTCAACATATGAGGTTCAAGTTGGATAGCCAAGATGATGCAACCATACAAGCTTGCACCCATGTTTTCAAGTCTGCTCTATGACAATATCGGTATAGCTTGAGGAAAACTCACTTTGATGGCAAGGCTAACTAAAAATCGCCTATTCACCCCCTCTAGTCGAATACTAGCACTTTCAATTGGTATCAGAGAAAGGTGCTCCCTTGTTCTGTGTGATTCGGTTTAACCACCTGGAGTTTAGCTATGTCGACTGCAGGGATAATCAAAGTCTTTGCTGCATGCCCTGTCTTCGATGGCACTGATTACCCCTACTGGAAGAATAAGATGCATATGCATCTTGAATCCATTGACGTCAACCTCTGGTATGTCGTCAAGAACGGTGTTCCCAAGGTCGGTGAAGGTGTCACTGCTGCTGATGTCAAGAGATTCATTCAATTGGACTCAACTGCCAAGAACATCATCTGTGGTCATCTGACCAAAGGACAGTATGGTCGTGTGAGTGCTTTGGGAACTACAAAGCTAGTTTGGGACTGGCTTTCCAAGAGCGCCACTAACCTTGGAAATCCTCAAAGTCTTCTTCCAAGTCTTTGTCAAAGTCTTCATCACACAAGAAGAGCTCATCAAGAAAGGCTCGTGCGTTTGTTGGCAAGGAGATGGATTCAGAGGAGGAGTCTGCATCTGAGGAGGCAAAGGTGGAGTCTGAAGACGAATCTGATTCTGGAGTAGCAAGCCTGGCTCTAGCTTCTGCGTATGTCGCCAAGTCCATCTTCAACACTGAAGACAATGGCCTCGTCACCAACGTTGATGCCAAGAATGAGGATGACCCTGCTCCCACCTTCTGCTTCATGGCACGTGGTGCCAAGGTAAACTCACGCGATGCTTACTTTCGAACATCAAGCGAAGATGACTCTGAATGTGAATCAAAACCTAGCTACAAAACACTTGCTAAAATTGCAACTGAACAACAGAATGCTATGGAACATATTCAAAAGTTGTTAGACAAAAGCGATGACCTGTTGGACGCAGAAATGACTCGAACTCAGTCCTTAATTGAAGACACTAAAAATCTTCATGTTACGTACGAGGAACTTGAATTTCATCATGAAATGCTCTCAACTTCTCATGAAAATCCCTCCTATGATTATCTTCAAAGGAAGCAAGAGCTTGAGAAATTGAGATCGGCTCATGAAGATCTTCAAAAGGAAAATGAGCCACTCCGCGCTTAATAGATCAGTTCCGCTCAAGAAGGATTTGAACCACCATGTCTAAAATGTCCTGAGCGTGATAATGTTGTCTCTGTTGCTGAATGTTCAACTGCTGCTACTATTGCAAAATCTTCAACTGCTAATGTGGTAACTAACCCCTCTACTGAGGATACCACTACTATTGCTGATGAAAATGCCAGGTTGAAGACATTCCTTGAGACAAGAATGTACAAAAGTCTAAAATGGCATCAGACACTATGTGATGTCCTCAAAAAACAGATTCTGAACCGAAACCCTAGGAAAGAGGGTGTTGGGTTCGAGAGGAGATGAATGTTGATGGTTTTTACTAGATGCCTAAGCAGTACCTGAGGAAGTCCTGGATAAGGGGGTATCCGGACAGCCGGACTGTATACATCGTCCCGACTATAGAAGCATCAAGATACAAGACTCAAGAATTCGGCTCGTGTCCGGATGGGACTCTCCTTTGCGTGGAAGAGAAGCTTGGCGATCCGGATATTATGTTTCCTTCCTTGTAACCGACTCCATGTAAACCCTAGCTCTCTCGTGTCTATATAAACCGGAGAGGATGGTCCTTAGAAGGCCGATCACAATTACAATCATACCATTTTAGGCTAGCTCCTAGGGTTGAGCCTCTATGATCTCGTGGTAGATCTACTCTTGTACTACTCATATCTTGAATATTAATCAAGAAGGAAGTAGGGTTTTACCTCCATCGAGAGGGCCTGAACCTGGGTAAACATTGTGTCCCTTGCTTCCTGTTACCATCAGCATAAGACGCACAGATCGGGACCCCCTACCCGAGATCCGCCGGTTTTGACACCGACATTGGTGCTTTCATTGAGAGTTCCTCTGTGTTGTTGCTTCGAGGCTTGATGGCATCTTCAATCGTCAACAACATGGTCCAGGGTGAGACTTCTCTCCCCGGACAGATCTTTGTGTTCGGCGGCTTCGCGCTGTGGGCCAATTTGCTTGGCCAGTTGGAGCAGATCGATAGCTTCGCCCTGGCCCCCAGATCAGGTTCGGAAACTTGAACTACATGGCAGGTATCCGCGGAGACTTGATCTTCGACGGATTCGAGCCTATGCCAGGAGCGCCGACAGTCATGACGAGCATGGCCTAGACTTGCTGTTGGACAATGCTTGGGACATCACCCACATAGCAGCCTCGGACCTAAATTTGGGGCAGGTTGCGTTGCCTATGGACGGAGGGCTGGGCCCCGCCCCGCAGGCTGCACACTCATCGGCGGTGGAGCCGAACACAGGTCTCACCTCTGTGGAGGCCTGTAACCCTGGGCCACTGGACTCGTGTCCGGTCGTCGGTCCCGGTCCGCTCGCTCTTGAGCCAGCCAAGCCAGGTTGGGGTCCGGTAATGGAGTTTACCACTACGGACATCTTTCAGCACTCGCCCTTTGGCAACATGTTGAACTCATTAAAGTCTCTCTCTTTGTCAGGAGGCTCTGGGCCGAACTATGTCCGGCCCGAGTGGGAAGCAGGCGATGAAGGAATTCGGTGCCCACCCACCACCCACTTCATTGCCACGATAGAAGATTTAACCGACGTGCTTGACTTCGACTCCGAAGACATCGACGGTATGGACGACGATGCAGGAGAAGCGCCAGAATCCCTGCGGCGCGGGACTACTACCTTGTCACACGATATATACATGGTAGATATGCCCAATAAGGACGACAGCGATAATCCGGAAGATAAAACACCCGGGCAAAAGCCAAAAAGGCGGCGCAGACGCCGCTCAAAGTCCAGCAATTGCAAAAATAGCGACAAGAGTGCAAGATGGGTCGATATACCCGTAAACTCCTAAAGCAACAACGACCACATGGACCCAGCGATGGAGCAGTATGAGCCAGGTCACGCCAAATCAATTTCGGAGCAAATAGCCGATCACAATGATCCGGAGGGACGAGCTCATGAAGCCGCCCCAGAACAGGAAGGCAGTCCGGACAACGATGCATTCATCATCCCGGACGAACAAGTGGAACGAGACAACCTCCACAGAAAGCTTATGGCCACCGCAAGAAGTATAAAAAAGCAGAAGCAACGACTCAAGGCCACACAAGAAAAGCTCAGCCGAAGATGGAATAAAGTGCTAGACACCAAAGAGAGATGTGGTGATGACCGCCATACGAAAAGCTATCTGAAGCGCAAGCTACTGCCAGAATTCGATGATGCGGCTGTTCCACCAAAAGAAAATTCGACCAAGAAACCAAACGTAACGCTTCACAACCATAACAGAGCGGTTGCGGACACTGCGCACGATCTACGTGAGCATCTGGATAAGAAGGCCGGTGCAGCCAGGTCCATCTATGGACCCAAAAGACACACCCCGGCGAAGGAATATGGTCACCCAAACGCTCACACAAGCCAGGTACCAGTCCGGAATAAACTCCGGACACAACAACAACCTACTACACACCACAGCGCATCCAGATATAGAGGGGCTGCTCACCCCTTGTGCTTCACTAAAGAAGTACTGGACCATGAATTCCCACAAGGCTTCAAATCTGTGAACATAGAAGCATACGACAGCACCATAGACCCAGGGGTCTGGATCGACGATTTTATCCTACATATTCACATGGCTCGTGGCGGTGACCTCCACACCATCAAATACCTTCCCCTCAAGTTGAAAGGACCAGCTAGACACTGGTTGAAAAGCCTCCCCGAAAACTCAATTGGGAGTTGGGAGGAACTCGAAGACGCTTTAAGGGCCAATTTTCAAGGGACCTATGTCCAGCCTCCGGATGCAGACGATCTAAGTCACATAATCCAACAGCCCGGGGAGTCCGCCCGCAAGCTTTGGAATAGATTCCTCACTAAGAAGAATCAAATTGTCGATTGTCCGGACGCCGAAGCATTAGCGGCATTCAAACACAGCATCCATGACGAGTGGCTTGCCAGACACCTCAGCCAAGAAAAGCCAAGGACAATGGCAGCCTTAACAAGCCTTATGACCCGCTTTTGCACAGGTGAAGATAGCTGGCTGGCCCGTAAAGGCACCAGCAACCCCACCACATCCGAAATAAGGGATGGCAACGGGAAGCCACGGCGTAATAAAAAGAAACGCCAAAACAAGGATGAGAGCCCGGATAACACGACGGTCAATGCCAGATTCAGGGGCTCTCGACCTGATCAGCAAAATAAGCCATTCAAAGGCAGTAAAGAGGGACCGTCCGGTCTGAATAGAGTCCTGGACAGACTATGCCAAATTCATGTCACCCCGGAGAAACCTGCGAACCACACCCATAGAGAGTGCTGGGTCTTCAAGCAGGCCGGCAAATTTAATGCCGAACACAAGGGGAGGGACACACCAAGCGAAGACGAGGATGAACCTCGCTAGCCGAACACTGGGGGACAGAAAAAATTCCCGCCAGAGGTTAAAACAGTAAACATGATCCACGCGACTCACACATCCACGAGAAGGCATGGACGTGCGCCCATAGACGTGCATGATGTAGAGCCCATCATACCTACATCTCATTACTGGATGTCTCGTCCGATCACTTTCGACCACATGGACGGCCGAACTAGTATTCGGCGCGGAGGATCACAGGCCTTGGTGCTTGACCCAATAATCGACGGATACTGTCTCACCCCTGTCCTCATGGACGGCGGCAGTAGTCTCAATTTAATATACGAGGACACTGTCCGCGGAATGGGGATAAACCCATCCAGAATTAGAAAAAGAAACACCACCTTTGGAGGGGTGACACCAGGCGTTGAGGCCTATGGCAGGGGCTTAGTCGCGCTGGAAGTAATATTCAGCCCCCCAGGCAACTCCAGAAGCAAAGAACTACTCTTCACCATCGCACCTTTCCAAAGCGGCTATCACGCATTGCTTGGGAGAAGGGCCTTTGCCCGCTTCAATGCATTACCGCATTATGGATACCTTACACTCATGATGCCCGGTCCCCGTGGCGTCATCACCATTAGCGGAATAACTGAGCGCTCTTCGCGTGCAGAGGAACATGCGACGGCCCTAGCGGCCGGACTATAAGTGGCCTCCAATATCAAAAAACATGACTGGTCATTACGACCACAGACATGGTTAGACGAGTCCGGTAGCCCGGATAAAATTCAAACTGGGCACCGTATATGTAATCCCATAACGGATACCAGGGGCTGTATATATTTAATACAGCCCCACACTTGGCTCGACCTTATTGGCAGGCCAACATCTTACACTTTTATTATTAATCGCATACTTATGTTGCACTCTTCTACGAGTTTTTCTTCTTTTACAGGCAATGTTCGTGCGAGACCCTTCCATGATACGGCATAACGGAGACAAAGGCACAGACATGCAGCAAGGCCCCATTCAACAGGTTTCTTTTTAGATTAAGCCCGTGTGTAAACCTTTTCTACTGCCTCTTGTTGGTTAACCATCCCATGGGTTCTATACCCATAGATGATACAGCCGTTATTGGCATTTGGCCACGGCAGACTAAATTGCACGTACCTAGGAATTAAGGGCTTATAATAGGCTCTTGTCAGCCTCTTTTTCTTTACAAAGACCGAATACCCTTGGGAGTGTTCGGCGTCATGATTTTGGCCATATATGCATTAGCTCCAAATCATGTCTTTGGTCAAATGTTGGGTTTGCCCGGCTCCTGGGTTTGCCGCCTTGTGTTCCGTTATCACCGGCTAAGGCAGGCCAAAAGGAGAACTACTGCGATTGTGCCTTGGTTATTCCGGATGAGCGCCTCAGTAGAGAAAACCGAAAACTGACTGTCATGACACACCGAGAGACTGTTCAACCACTCGAAGACTCACCAGAATCCCTAAAGATTCCTCCACATTAACGAAGGGACGTTTCCCGTCCATGTACACACGCGCCCGCATTCGGATGCACGCGAAGGTACCAGGGGCTACATAGTAGCCCCACCATTATACTCCCATGGCTAAGCGAAAGTGTTACAGCTATATAGTCCGGTTGCCTAGTTCGACGTGCGATCACCTCCTTAATGGACCAAGACGTTGGATCAAGTGTGATTAAGCATATTTCTTGCGAACGCCCCCGCATTATATGCGTGGAGGCTGAAGCCAACGACTGCTATCTTTCGGACTACTTATACATATAAAAACGGCCGCAAAGGGGATACAATCATGCTTCCGAGCAAAAGTATAAATAGAGCCTCATAATTAAACTAAAACATTGTTTTCTACAATGATTCGACTTATCACTCGAATAAAACATTCTTTGAGTACTGCGCCTCTATTAGGCGGGCACTTTCTGTGACTTGTGCCAAGTAGTGCTCGGCCGGATATTGGCCTCCTGCCGGATCCTGGGTCCCTATTACAGTGGCCTCCATATCCGTCCAATAGGCTTTAACGCCGACCTCCTCATGGCGTCAATCCGAGACACGGCTCCAAGGAATCGCTGCACCAAACCAAAATAGATGTCCGGCTTAGGCCCCTTCGGCCAAAGATGGTCTATTACAGACCGCATTTCAAGCACGGACAACCTGTGGAGCTCTGCCATAGCAGCCACCTTCTCATTCAGCGACAGCGGGCGAGTGGGAGCATTGAACTGCGACCAGAAAAGCTTCTCCACTTCTTCATCGCCTAGACCCTCGAAGAACTTGATAGCGTCAGCTGTACTATTTGCCAAGTCCGCATATGCATCTGC
Source organism: Triticum dicoccoides (assembly GCF_002162155.2). Classification (NCBI taxonomy): domain Eukaryota; kingdom Viridiplantae; phylum Streptophyta; class Magnoliopsida; order Poales; family Poaceae; genus Triticum; species Triticum dicoccoides. The sequence continues at coordinate 111,205,478 of NC_041393.1, forward strand.
AGGACTTAAGCGCCCCGCCAGGGGAGCATACTTCGGATCCAAGAACTTCCTGCGGGGTAAGTATGAGCCCCCAGCCATGATTTTGTCGCCCTGTTGGAGCTCCTCCCGCATACTGTGGATCACGGTCCACATCTCCTTGGCGGTATTAAGTGCCTTGTCCAGCTCGGCCAAACTAGCCTTATTCTCCTTTTCGAGGAGTGTGTACCGGTCGGCAGCATTCTTTAACTCCCCAGCCATTTCGGCTATCTTTTCCTCGCTTCGGCGATGAGCAGCCTGTTCGGCTCTCAATTCTTCGGTCGCCTTTAGGGCAGCCGCATTGCTAGCCCGAGCTTGTTCCTTGGCTTGAGAAAGTTCCGCCCTCAGGGCCTCCACGGCAGCAGCACCATCTGCAGTGCAAACACATTGCATTAATATTATGCCCCTCTTACATTTTCCTATACATCATAATAAGGGAAGCAGAGCACATACCCTGTGACTCCTCCAGCCGTTTATTCACCAGCGTGATATCGACATCGATGGATCCGATCTGCCTCCTTAGTTCGGCAACTTCAATAGACTGGTCGGCTGCCGGATCCTTGTATATCTGCACACATTACGGCGCAGACATTAGTATATGATCCCCCGTTTGCCTCCTATGGCGGGCAACCAGAGTCTCAGGGGCTACTATCTATAGGGAGCACACCTAGCGCGCACTTCATAACCAGAAAATTATGCATTTTCACTACATACCTCAAAGCCTTTGAGCAGGTTGTAAATGCCTCATTTAAACCACTGGTAGCGGATGAAATCTTCGTGAGCACAGTGCTCATTAAAGAGCGGTGCTCCTCCGAGAGCGCGGCTCGCTCAAGACGGCCCGTCAGTATGTTCGACCGGACACTGAACTGCGTCGGACCCTTCTCATTGCCCCACATGAGAGCCAAACGCTCTGGGCTCAGGGCGGCTGACGTATTAGCCTCCGGCTTCGGCAGATCCAGACTCCTCTGTGACGACACCTCCGTCTCACCCACTTCATGAGGCGGAGAGGTGGGTGGAGTCTCACTCTCCATCATCTCCGGATGAAGGTCCCCCGAAGACGAACTCTATTGAGAAGAGATGCTCACCGGACTACAAAAGACGAAGTCCTGGTTATGGATCTCAGAGTAACATCACACCTTTGAATTAATTAATAACTTATGGCTCATTGGAGGGCTAGCCCGTTGGTGGGCATGACGCGGTGAGGGTGCCCGTCACGGCAGAGCCCCCTGGTGATGCTTTCTTCCCTTGCTTGGGCATCTCCGCCTCCAAATCTTCGGAGGCGGCCCTCTTCTTCCCGCGTGGGGAGGAGGCTTTGGCCTCCCCTTTTCGGCTATCCTCCATAGGATGGGTAGCGATTTTGCCCGGTCTGGATGCGTAGCGCATGAAGTTCGGCTTCACTGCCCTTTCCTTCGCCTTTCCCTGAAGGGATTTTGCTGAGCGCCCGACCCAGCATCTTTGCAATAGTGGGACCAGGCGAGCCTTCAGGAAGTGGCGCCGGACACCTGATTCTCTCCGCCTTGTTGAGCCATTCCCGGCCACGGAAGGATTTTCAGAATAATGGTTATGATAAATATAAATGAAGTGTCCGGCTCTAAGGTTACTTACTTGGGCATCTAGGCGATTGCAGCTTAGGCCCGCATCCTCGGTGGTGTCCGGACACTTTACATGTGGTCCGAAGAATAACTTGCACATCCCTTCGAGCGTCAGGCCGAAGAAGTGCTTAATAGTCCGCGTACCCTCCGGATTAAACTCCCACATCCGGAGAGGCCGACGTTTGCACGGCAACATCCGCCGGACTAGCATTACCTGAATTATGCTAACAAGATTTATGTCCCTCTCAATAAGTTCCCTGATGCAATTCTGCAGTTCTCGTACATCGCCAGCAGGCCCATAATTCTGTCCCACATTGGTCCAAGACGCCAACTGTGATGGAGGGCCTGAGCGGAACTCGGGGGCAGCTACCCACTTTGTGCTTCTGGGAGCAGTGACATAGAAACATCTCCGTTGCCATACGTCGGATACTTCCGGAAAAGAACCCTCTGGCCATGGGGCATCAGCGTTTTTGCTTATTATAGCGCCTCCGCACTCCGCATGTCGCCCCTCGATCATCTTCGGCTTCACATTGAAGGTCTTTAGCCATAAGCCAAACTGTGGGTTGACGTGGAGAAAAGCCTCGCACACAATAATGAAAGACGAGATGTGGAGGATGGCGTCTGGAGCCAGATCATGAAAATCCAACCAATAGTTGAACATGAGCCCCCTCACAAAGGGGTCGAGGGTGAGGCCCAGGCCTCGGAGGAAGTGAGGTATAAACATGACTCTCTCGTTGGGCTCCGACGCGGGGATAACTTGCCTCAGAGTAGGAAGCCTGTGCTGGATATCAGCGGTCAGGTATCCGACCTCCCTAAGCTTCGCAATGTCCTCCTCTTCAATCGAGGAGGCCGCCCACTATCTTGTTGCGTCGGATACGGACAAACTGGGGGACCTGGGGCGTTGGAGCTTAGGTTTTTAGTGCTGGAGCCTGAGGTGCGAGAAGGGGCAGGAGAGGTGGAGAAGAGGCGTAGGCCTTGACCCTTTATAAAAGGGATGAATACCAAGAGTCCTCAGAGTAACCGCTTGAGACTTATCTAAAATACACGGAATCATACCAACGGTCGCCGTGGGGTCACATATGCCCATATTGATAAAAGAGCCCGTATTAAGGGGGACACGATCTCTGCTTTGGCAGGACGTGCCAATAAAACCGCCTCACGACTCGAATCGAGGGGGAGTAGGAGATGCCGATTCGTGTTGGACCAGGCTACGATGCAAGGGCACGACGTGCGAAAATTGCCAGCAGAACGGATTTATGCTAGGGTATGTGAAGATCATCTTGCAGATCCGGACACGGTCTCCGTGTTCGATAACCATCTTGGATTATTCGGAGGAGGAACCCGCCTTGCAATGTCGAACACAAGACTGCGTGCCGGACTCATCGTCATTGAAGCCTGGTTCAGGGCCTACTGAGGGAGTCCTGGATAAGGGGGTATCCGGACAGCCAGACTATATACATCGTTCGGACTATAGAAGCGTCAACATACAAGACTCAAGACTTCGGCTCGTGTTCAGATGGGACTCTCCTTTGTGTGGAAGACAAGCTTGGCAATCCAGATATTATGTTTCTTTCCTCGTAACTGACTCCATGTAAACCCTAGCTGTCCGGTGTCTATATAAACCGGAGAGGATGGTCCTTAGAAGGCCGATCACAATTACAATCATACCATCATAGGCTAGCTCCTAGGGTTTCGCCTCTACGATCTCGTGGTAGATCTACTCTTGTACTACTCATATCTTCAATATTAATCAAGCAGGAAGTAGGGTTTTACCTCCATCGAGAGGGCCCAAACCTGGGTAAACATTATGTCCCTTGCTTCCTGTTACCATCAGCCTAAGACGCACAGATCGGGACCCCCTACCCGAGATCCGTCGGTTTTGACACTGACAGTACCCCAAAACCACAAGGGTTGCTACAAAGGGACCTTCAGTGGATCCATCTACCTTATCTGGCTTCTCTTGTGCTAACCCAATTATCATTGATGAATCCTTTGATGCAAAATATAAATTGTTCAGGAATCAGAATGGTGAAGTGTTTGCCAGGTATATTGGTACAAACTGCAGGAATGGACCAGCTCTTAAGAAGATCTGGGTACCCAAAAGTTGTCTTGAAAGTCTTCCCGTCAATGTCATCATGACAACACCTGGGAGGAAGACAAATCCCAGATCAAAAGCTTCATATGGTCCAAAGGCTTCATATAGACAGAGGACTCACCTGATTCACCCTAATGCCAATGTTTTGTAGGGAAACCATACTCAGACTTTTGAATATGAGCGTGTTTCGTTAAACCGCTATGTTCATAAGACCAAAAACTTTTTTGCTTATTCTTATGAGTATTATTCACCTCCTGCAAGTCTATTTGCTGGGGCTCCAAAGCCAAAGTTCTCAGATGCTGCACTTAGACTCATTGCTTCTAAGCCACCCCTGAAGATGTGGGTGGTTAAGAAAACTTAACTCTCTTTTGCAGGGAAAGGTCTCCAGCCAGAAATCAAAGGCGTCTGATGCTTATGCTGGGGACCTTAAATATCTTGTGGGACGCAAGATAAAATATCCAAATGGTCTTACTGTGTATTTCATCCCGGGATTCCTTGAAGATCATCCTATTTATGCTAACCAAGATCTGAACTTTCATATTCCGCTTGTTCGTCAAATGTTTCTTCTTCACAATTCCCTTGGTGAAGCCTATCCCCCAAACTGTACTGTAGGATATGACACCAAAGGCTTTAGAATGGATTATCGATAGTGGATGCACTGACCACATGACTGGTGATCGAAGTCTTCTGATAGATTCTACCCTACGCCCGTCTGACAAAAGTCACATCACATTTGCTGACAATGGTAAAAGCAAGGCATTGGGTCTGGATAGAGTTGCAATCTCAAGGGATCATCACATGGATAAAGTGATTCTTGTTGAATCCCTCGGTTTCAACTTAATGTCTGTCTCAATGCTTTGTTATCTGAACATGATTGTGATATCTGGAAAATATCGTTGCCTTGTGCTTATGGGATATGACAAGTCTCTAGTCTTTGAAGGGCATCAAAAATATTATATGTATATGGTAGATTTCTCAGCAGGACCACAGTTGGCCGTATGTCTTCTAGCAAAAGCTTCAGAGTGCTGGCTCTAGCATCAAAGGCTAGGACATGCTGGCATGAGGAACTTGTACACTCTCGCGAATAAGAAGCATGTCGTAGGCATCGAGGGTGTCAAATTCAAGAATGATCATCTGTGTAGTGCTTGTGAAGCTGGGAAGATGACTAGGTCCAAGCATCCCTATAAGACAATCATGACGACATCCCAACCCTTTGATCTGCTTCACATGGACTTATTCGTCCCTACCCACTACTCTAGTCTCACTACCACTGCTTGACTCTATGACTTCGTCATTGTTGATGATTACTCAAGATATACATGGGTGCATATAATCCTCTACAAGACTAAAGTGCAGGATGTCTTTAGACGATTCGCCAACCGTGCCATGACGAACTATGGCATCAAGATCAAGCACATCAGAAGTGACAACGGCACAGAACTCAAGAACATCGGCCTCGACACTTATCTTGATACACTGGGCATCACTCATGAGTTCTCAGCTCCTTGCACACCTCAGCAGAATGGCATTGTGGAGAGCAAGAACAGAACCCTCATTGAGATGGCTCAGATGATGCTTGATGAGTACAAGACTCCAAGGAAGTTCTAGCCTGAAGCCATTGATATTGCATGCCATGTCATCAACCATGTTTATCTTCACAAGCTTCTAAAGAAGACATCATATGAGATACTAACTGATAAGAAGCCAAATGTCAGTTAATTCAGAGTATTTGGTGCTAGGTGCTGGATCAAGGATCCACATCACACTTCAAAATTTGCAACGAAAGCACATGAAGGTTTTATGCTTGCATACGGAAAGGAATCGAACTCCTACAGAGTCTTCAACCTCTTTCACTATAAAGTGGTTGAAACTGTGGATGTGCGGTTTGATGAGACTAACGGCTCGCAAAGAGAGCACCTGCCAAATGTGCTACATGAAGTCCCTCCTAGTTAATCTATCAAGCTCATGCGCACTGGAGAAATCATATCTTCAGAAACTTAGGCTGAAGAAGAAATCATGATTGCCCCAAATCAACCTGAAGAGAATGCTCAGCCTGAAGTCAATGCTGAAGTTGAAGACAATGATCTGCAAGGGCAAAATCTTCATCCGGTTCATCCCCGTTGTTGCAAATGAAGTATAGATTGAGAAGATAATTGATAGCATCAATGCACCTGGTCCACTCACTCATTCTAGAGCAACACAACTAGCAAATTTCTATGGGCACTTTGCTTTTGTCTCTATATCTGAACCCAGGAAAGTTGATGAAGCCTTCATGGAACCTGAATGGATTCAAGCTATGCAGGAAGAACTTCATCAGTTCGAGCTGAACAACGTATGGGAAATGGTCAACATCCTGATCCTCACAAGCACAATATCATTGGCACCAAATGGATCTATCACAACAAACAAGATGGGCATGGTCAAGTTGTCAGAAACAAGGCTCGTCTAGTTGCTCAAGGTTACACTCAAGTAGAAGGGATTGACTTTGATGAAACATTCACTCCCGTGGTGAGGCTTGAAGCCATTGGCATACCGCTAGCCTATGCCAACCATCACAACATTCTTCTGTACCAGATGGATGTGAAGAGTGCCTTTCTCAATGGAGAGATTGAAGAAGAAGTGTATGTTGCACAACCTCCTGGCTTTGAAGATCCAAAACATCCTGATATGGTATACAAGCTCAACAAGGCACTGTATGGCCTCAAAAAGGCTCCTCGCGCTAGGTATGACATACTCAAAGACTTCCTGAAGAGCAAAGTCTTCAAACCTGGTTCTCTAGATCCTACACTCTTCACGAAGACATATGACGGTGAACTGTTTGTGTGCCAAATCTATGTGGATGATATTACCTTCGGCTGCACTGACAAGAGATACAGTGATGAGTTTGGTCACATGATACAAGAGCAATGTCAGATGTCCATGATGGGTGACCTGAAATTTTTCCTTGGTCTTCAAATCCATCAGCAGAGCAACGACATCTTCATATCTCAAGAAAAATACCTCAAAGATTGCCTGAAGAAGTTTGGAATGCAAGACTGCAAAGGATACACGACGCCAATGCCAACCTAAAGTCATCTGGGCCCTGACGACATTGGTAAAGAGTTCGATCAAAAGGTATGCCGTTTGATGATTGGTTCTTTACTTTACTTATGTGCATCTAGGCAAGATATAATGCTTAGCGTTTGCATGTGTGCCCGATTCCAAGCGGTACCAAAGGAGTCGAATCACCTAGTGGTGAAACGAATACTTTGATATTTGGCTTACACCCCAACAATAGGATTATGGTATCCAAAGGGCTCAACATTTGATCTGATTGGATGTTCTGATGTTGATTATGCTAGTGACAAGGTTGATCGCAAGTCAATTTCAGGAACATGTTCTCGGACGATCTCTTGTATGTTGGTCTTCAAAGAAGTAGAACTGTGTATCACTCTCCATTGCTGAATCTGAATATATTGCTGCTGGATCGTGCTGTGCTTAGCTCCTCTGGATGAAGCAAACTCTCAAGGACTATGGCATCCACACGAAGAATGTGACACTCTTCTACGACAATGAAAGGGCCATCAAGCTTTCCAAGAACCTAGTTCAGCACTCGAAGACAAAGCACATTCAGATCTGTCATCACTTTCTCAGAGATCATGTCAACAAAGAAGATATTGATATCATTCACTTCAGCATTGAAGAGCAATTGGCAGATATCTTCACAAAGACCTTGGATGAGAAAAGGTTTTGCAATTTGTGGTGTGAGCTAAATATCTTAGAATTCTCAAATGTCCTTTAATTGGACACACGTCCTAACGCTTATGCATGTTGATGACTTAGATGTGCAATTCACGAAGTAACGTATTTCTTCAATCAATGAAGACATACACTCTAAGTGTGAATACATTAACGTGGAGTTTGTGCGCCGTGTCTGGGTCTTATACTTCCTACACGGTGGGTAACACCACCACAAAAATTCTTATTGAAGTGTTTCCCTTGTCGTCATGGTTGCATTGTCTTCGCATTTGGTTTGTCTTCAACATTGGTTTGACTTCAAGGTTTATCTTCACAATGCTGAGTTGGTCTCTCTCTCTCTCTCTGTCTCTCTCTCTCTCTCTCTCTCTCTCTATATATATATATATATATATATATATAGATATATAACCGGTCTATTCTGCTAATTTAGCAGAATAGTTATTCTGATAACACTTCCACACTACACGCTCAACAGAAGCGAACTGCATCTTCTTGACGTTGGGCACTGCAATGCTTCACGGGAGAACTGCTTCATTTTCTGGTCTTCCGCCCGAGTTTTCTGTGTGGAATCGAGTGTTGCGGGATGATTCAGTTTGTGCCTACATGTCATTTTAGCTTTATTCTTTCTAATTTACAGGAAAATCTACTAGAGTGCTTGCAAATCGATGGATTTGGCAGACAAGCTTTCTCTGTCCGTTCGTGTTCGTGTCAGATGCGATTTTTGTGTGCTCTGATGTTATTTTTTAGTAGGAATTCTTTGGTTGCGTTCGTTCTAATCGGTCCGTTCACTATATAATTTGTTAAGTTTTAGGAGTTAGTTTTCAATTCTTGTTATTTTGATTGTTGCAGCGGGTGAGCTTCATCCGCTCCTATGTTCTTATCAATTTTTTTGATTTTGCTCGTCCATGCGTGTTTGAATATTGTAATTATTGTTGCTATAGGTTTGAATTTATTGTATTGCGGGTATAATTGTCATTTTTTGAATCGTATTTTTGGAATGAAAGCTAACTCTGTTCGTCCCGTTGCCGTGTCTTCCATTCAAATTTTTACGGGGGTATTTTCCTATAGTTTAGTGGCTGTAGAATTTTTAGGTGAGTTATGGAATTGCGAGTGAAATTGACACCTCTATTAGTCTATCACATGTCTGTAGTTTTACTACTTTAATTTTATTTGTTGTAGTCGTGGCATATGTTGTAGTGCACTGCATTGTTTTTGGTAGTGTACTTTGTTGTAGCTGCATTACAGTGGTTAAGGCTGCTTGTGAGATTTCTCCTTTTCGTAAACTGCATTCTATGTTCTAGATGACTGCATAATATGCATTTCCATACTGCATTAGCAGTGTTGTTATTGTTCTATTCTGCTATTAGAATGGATGGTCCGTCATATGCTTTTGTTAGCTGAATAGTTATTATAAGAATTTTTTTTGAACTGCATACTATGAGAATTGTTTTTGAACATTGGATGTTAACTGCAAAGTTTCAACCATTTGCATTTCCTTGTTACTGATCAGACTGCTGCTTTTTTATTATTATTAGTACCACACTATGTGTTTGAGAGAACTGCATTACTGCCAACAGCAACTTTGTCTAAAAAGGATGATAAAATGATGAAGTTGAGGTTGCATACTTTAAATAGGCATCATTCAAATTGTCTGATGGAGATAATTTCAAAAGCATACAACATAACCAAAGCATTAGAAATATTGGTTGCTTCACATTAGACAGCCTAGAGTGTAAATATTGTAAACTTGATGGAGTCTTCTTTGTAGAAAAACACCATGACCACTTCTCCGGCCTCAAAGCCATTCTGGGAGACAAAATATTTCCAACCAGTAGTTATGTTCATGCAGTCTTCAGAGTCGATGTGGTAGTCAGCTTGCATGTCTGCATACCCATTCTTGTGTTCTCTCTCCAAAGTAACCTTCCCTGAACTCGGAGCAGGAAATTTTATTGTGGATGGCAGTTTCTGCATATCAGAATGGGTGGAAAAATAATTTTATAAGTAAATAACAATTGTTTTTCTTTTATACTTAGTATGATCTGTTTATGTTGACTTAAATAGTTACATATATATGACTGCTATTTTCTAAAGTAGTTGCAATGTATGAACAAATTTACCAGGATATATATTATACTGCAACATGGTTTTACTGCAATGTCAGTAACAGTGTACTTCGCCAACATGTTAAGATAACTGCAACGCTTAACTACTGACCTTTTTTTGTTCCTGTGTTGGGATTCTGATCTAACTAGTGTCGATACCTGGTGTGGTACTGAGGAAAGATAGGTGGAAGCATCTAGTCTTAATAGCTAACAAATCTGAACAACAATATAAATTCTTTTTGTAATTTTGTTGACACTACTAAACAAATTGATTGAACTATATATTCAGATGTGGATCTGTAGGCTAGATTATGTCAAAAATTGTGAGGGGAAAAACATACCCAACATTCCTGCATATCTGCGGTTGTGAGGCGATGAAGAAATGGCACACGAAACCCCCTGTTGGGTATCATCAGGCACTCGAGCATGTTGCACCACTTGGTGTTGGTGAGCTCTTGACCTTCTGCGTACACGCATGTGTCCGCTGCCGGCGCCATCCTTGCCAAACACCCGCACTTACAGTCCATGGCGGATTCAGTGGAATTCCAGAGAAGAGCTATGGATGGGATGAACCCTAGATCTATGATTTGAAGAAAATGAGGAATGGGGGGAGGAGTTGTGTTAGTCTGGAGCACGAATGAATACATTTTTATGCAACCAATTGAGCAATAGAAGTAATAAATGTTGTGGTTGGTGTTAGGTGGTGGATTGGTTCTAATTTAGTGTACATGAAAGCATTTGAGAAGCAACAGGACTGCTTACTTGAAAATAGCGAACTGCATTGCCATATCACGACGAATTGCGGAAAGTGTGGTTGGGCCTGTGTTTGTGTATGGTATGTAGGATTTTTTTAAAATTTTCAGTGGCCTCTCTTTTGTTTATTGGCCCTGTGTTCGGGTAGTGTAGACGCATTTGGGCCCAAGTCGGCCTGTGAGCACGGCTGGTTCCCGGTGCGCTGTGTGTGCGGCCTAATGTATATTGCGTGATAACAGAACTACATTACTTATACTTCTGCACTACATCGCGTACAATGCAGAACTGCACTTATGTCTACATGTGTGTACTTCATTGTTTTTTGCGTGTCCTTGCTATAGGCTTTGGTGTTTTTTGCTGTGTTCTATGTCGTGTATTTATTAATGTAGGTAATCCGGAACTGGATTTCTACACGGAACTGCATCGTGTAAGAATGTGCACTGCATTTTTCTACTTCCTCGTACTGCATCTTCTTTTTGCCTGTACTTACTGCAGTTCCTGGTATGGGAGCGGTAGGGGAAGGGGGCAGGCCACTTTTTTTGAACTTATGGTTTTTTCTTAGTCGGCCTTGTTGGGCCTGTGTTCGGGTAGTGAAGAGACTCATTTGGGCCCAAGTCGGCCTATGAGCACGCTGGTCCCCGGTGCGCTGTGTGTGCTTTCTAGTGTTTAGTCCCACCTTGCCGCCGGAAGGAGCGCTCGACCTGTTTATAAGCTCTAGCGAGGCATTCCGGTCGAACTCCTCTGGTTACTTATTTGGGCGCTTACACACGGCGCTCGCTGCTGTATGATCTCTGACCTATGGGCCCATCTGTGGCCAGCCCCATGCATTGTGACTCAGAATGACTTGCCTTCTGTGGGCGCAGACCTATTACGAGACTGGCTGGAGGCGGTAGCACCTGGGTGGTCAATTTTTTTCTTTGTATTTTTCTGTCTTAGGTATTTTTTTCAATGTCGGGGTGTGCACTTCATTGATCAGTGTTATGTACTGCATGTGCACGCATTCCGTACTGCATGTACAATTCTCATTTTTTGTTTCCGTGTTTTTGCTCTTACGTAATCTTTTTTCCGAGTGTATGGGAGTGCACTGCTTAGTAAATCATATGTGCAATGCATTGATTATGGTTCTGTACAGCATGTTCATATATTTTCTGCACTGCATTGATTATTTACGTGTTTGTGTTTTTCTTTTTGTGTTTTTGCTCTTATTTTGTCTTAGGTATTTTTTTCAATGTCAGGGCGTGCACTGCATTGATCAGTGTTATGTACTGCATGTGCACGCATTCCGTACTGCATGTATAGTTCTCATTTTTTGTTTCCGTGTTTTTGCTCTTATGTAATCATTTTTCCCAATGTATGGGAGTGCACTGCTTAGTAAATCATACGTGTAATGCATTGATTATGGTTCTGTACTGCACGTTCATATATTTTCTGCACTACATTGATTTTTTACGTGTTTGCATTTTTCTTTTTGTGTTTTTGCTCTTACGTATTCTTTTTTTCAAATTTAGGTTTGTGCACTGTTTTGTTGGTTATGTTAAAACTTCATTCGACATAGTCTGTATTGCATTTGTATATAATTTCCACTGCATGCGTCCTGTTTGCACAGATGCAACTTTTTTTTGTTTTGTGCACTACTCGAATCTAATGATACATGAGCAGACAACAAAAAACAAATTATCACAGGTATTTTGTACGACAATTTCATCATCAGCAAACTAAGTTGAACAGAAAGCAATCTAACATAATCAAAGTTCATCATTACAAGCGATTCTGCATGGCAAGCAAACTAAGTTCAGCACACAAGCAAACTAACGGTACATAAGAGCAAACAACATAAAGCAAATTTGATGATAATTCTGAAACGACAGTGGCATTGTTGGCTCTTGGCCGACACCATGTTCTTCTTCACCAGTTAGGCTCTTCCCATCCCTAGCTGCTCCTAGCGTGCTTCTTGGGGGCCTCCTCCTTCTCCAGCTTTGCATGGTGAAGGCCGTCCTGGGTGAGGGTGATGCGGTTCCAAATCTCATACGCAGCATAGGCATCCTTTGCTGCATACTCAATGTGCCTCATGGACAGAGGTAGGGTGGCCCAGCGCCTGTGCTCGTCGTAGGTGACCTTCTTCTTCATGTTGTTGTAGTAGTCGTCGATGAGCATGCCAGATATGTCTCCAAGGGAGTCGAACGCCTTGGTTGCCTCGGGCACCCTCCACTCCTTCTAGATGTCAACGAAGTTAGCGATCTCTAGTTTGACGCGCTCTAGCCTGGTTTTGTTGCCATCAACGGAGAAGCCTGCAAAGGTGTACTTAGGGTCGGCGAGGAAGTTGTCAAAGACGGTGCACCTTTCAGAGGCACTCATTTGGAAGAGCAGCACCAGGTGATTCTTACCGATGGAGAGCTGGCAGAGGGCGGTTTTCTGCATTGCTTCAGGCTTGTTGTCATACTCGAGATCAATGCCGACGATCTTGTGGCGCTGGAGGCTGAGGTGGCGCTCGTACTGCGCAAGGGAGATCGGCATCTGCTTCTTGTCGTTGGTGTGGATGACGTGCAACTTGGTGTTGCCGTGTTCCTCCACGGCCTTGTCGCCCTTGTACTCGTTGGTGAACACCATCGCCGATAGCAGGGCTTGGTGCTTTTGCGTGGATATGGTGCAATTTTGTGGCAGTGCAATGGATACTTGTGTTGTTGTGGATGACAAGGCCTTGGGCAGGGGTCTGAAAATTTAAGGGGAGGGCGCAGGGTTGGATGGCCGCGTCAGATGAACTACACGATCTCGCTGACGATGCGGTTGTGCAGATCATGGGTTGGTGTTGCATCTGTGATCGTGGGCTTGTGGCGATGGAACTGCTCCGATTGGGTGGTTGTATGCGAACGTGGGTTTTTTTAAGGTGGTTTTATTTTATTTTTGATCAGTAAATATTTTTAACCACCACTTTTACTGTGGGAACGGGCATTTTGTCACGTTTTATATATGTATAGTGCGTGATAACAGAACTGCATTGCTTATACTTCCGCACTGCATCGCGTACAACGCAAAACTGCACTTGTGTCTACATGTGTGTACTTCACCGTTTTTTGCGTGTCCTTGCTATAGGCTTTGGTGTTTTTCGTTGTGTTCTATGCCGTGTATTTATTCATGTAGGTAATACGGAACTGGTTGCTACATAGAACTACATCGTGTAAGAATGTGTACTGCATGTATCTACTGCCTCGTACTGCATCTTGTTTTTGCCTATACTTACTGCAGTTCCTGGTATGGGGGGTGCCCCCCCCCCCCACTTTTTTTGAACTTATGGTTTTTTCTTAGTCGGCCTTGTTGGGCCTGTGTTCGGGTAGTGAAGAGTCTCATTTGGGCCCAGGTGCCTGTGAGCACGGCTGGTCCCCGGTGCGCTGTGTGTGCGCTCTAGTGTTTAGTCCCACCTTGTAGCCGGAAGGCGCGCTCGACCTGTTTATAAGCGCTAGCGAGGCATTCCAGTTGAACTCCTTTGGTTACTTATTCGTAGATCTATGCTTTCTGACCTGTGGGCCCGTGTGTGGCCGGCCCCATGCATTTTGACTCGGAATGACTCGCCTTTTGTGGGCGCAGACCTATTACGAGACTGGTTGGGGCCGGTAGCATGTGAGTAGTCAACTTTTTTTTCTTTGTATCTTTTTTCAATGTCGGGGCATGCATTTCTTTTAGGAAATCATGCATGCACTGCATTGATCAGGGTTATGTATTGCATGTGCACGCATTCCGTACTATATGTACACTTCTCATTTTTTGTTCCCGTGTTTTTGCTTTTATGTAATCTTTTTTTCAATCTACGGGATTGCACTGCTTAGCAATTTTCAATTGTGCTGCATTGATTGTGGTTTTGTACTGCATGTTCATATACTTCTGCACTGCATTTATTATTTCTGTGTTCGCGTTTTTCTTCATCGCTGTGTTCTATCCTGTGTATTTATTCATCTACATAACGAAATGCACTGAATTTGTCTAGTGCTGCATACTACATTTGTTTTTTGCCTGTGCTTACTGCACTGTACGGGAGGTGTAGGGGAAGAGGGGGGGAGGTGTACTGCATTTGTTTTTTTGTGTGTCACTTATTTGAAGGTACACTTTTTTCGGATGTGTTTTCTTAACATGTGTGTTTGTTTTTGATTTTAACTTTTTTTACGAACTGTATGTATTTTATTTTGTTTTACCGTTTGAACTTCATGATTCTTCACTGGGAACTGCATCATGTGCATTTTGATGTAGTCTGACTTATTTTAGCTGGGCCATTTTTGGGTCGGCCCATTTTTTGTGACCCTTTTGCGACACGCGGGCGTCCAATGTATCCCTTCCAGGCTATTCTACCGCTCCTCTAATAGGGAGAGGGACCGAGAACAATCCCCTCTCCTCTCTTGCAGTTTCTCCCGAGGCATCTCTCCCTCAAGCAAAACCGCCGTCGCCTGCAGCAAGCGCCGTTGCCTGAGGAACCGCTGCCCTCAAGAGGTCCTTATTCCTGCATTCCGCGTCGCCGTCTGCTCCGCGAGCCCTTGCCGATGCGCTCCCGCAGCCCTTTCCTCTTTGTTCCTGTCGCCACCCCCCGTCCCCCTTCCCGCCACCGTCGCCGCACCCTTTTTTGTAGTATGTTCCGCTTGCCCTCGGTCTTGATCGTCCCCTCATCTTGTTTAGTGATTCTCGTAGTTGTTGTTGCTCTTTTTGCTTGTGTAATTTTTTCGTCGGCAGTCGATTTTATCTCGTTTTAAAGTCGATAGTCGTGTGCAGCAATGTGGATCTAGGGTTTCGTGAGATTTTCGCCAATTTTGTTGCTTATGTCTGGCACTTCATCCTTGTGCTGCAGGCAAATGCCATGTCTTCGTGAAGCAGAGTGGGAGGATGAGTTCAAGGTACGTGGAGTGCTTATTTTAGGCTCTGTTTATTTTGTTTGATGTTTATCTAGTTTCCTAATTCATCATGCATATTGATTTATGCTCTGTTAGTTGTCAGCATTCGTTTGCATTATTTTGTCATGTGATGTTTTGTAATTTCTGTTTTCTGGTTCTTTTTGAATCTAGTAGGTGATTGCAGTTCTCATAATGATACAAGAATTGACTCTCATTGCCCTGGTGGTAAGGATCATGGTGTCGAGGGAGGACATCAAGTGAATTCTACGGTTGAATCTTCTCCCATAAGTGTGGCTGTTCCTTCTGGTATGTGATTGATTTGTTTATTTTTGTGTATGCTGGTTGCTTGATGTTATATAAATTGGTGTTGCCTTGTTTTATCGAGTCCGACATTTTGTTGGGAACGACCATGTAGTTAGTGTATGCAGCAATGCATTTATTTGTATATGTGAAATCCACTATATGTATGTGTGAACTGCATTGTTGTTTTATTCAAGTTTTTTGTACAATGTATTATTTTTTATTTTGAGCTTATGGTTGGAGCACTGCATTTATATGTCTAACTGTACTGGATTTGTTCTTTTTGTGCACTTTTTAACGAGCATATCAAACTTCATTTTGACGCAGTGTCTGTTTTCCATGCTAGGGCGCCTGGGTTTGAGGAGGTTACTCAATTGATTGACCATTATTTTCAGAGGGTAATGTTGGTGTGAGCTTTGATCAGAGACGCCTCGTCTTGTCTAAAACACAATCGCAGTCTGTTGAAGGTACAGAGGAAGTTACACAGGATTGGATGGTCTTGTAAAAACTTCGTCAATATGTGTTGAAGCAAAGCAATAAGAAGTTGAGGTTTGAAATTGATTCAAAAGAGTTTGCGGAGAAGGAGAAGCAGAGGAGAGATGCAGATGGTGCCAAGGGTGGCAAATTTGACAAGGTGAAGCAGCCTTCTTTGCAGAAGAAGAGGGTGAGTACTGTTGCTGAGGAAGGTGGTAAACCTCGTCGGAGTCCATGTGTTGCTGGAATGAAGAAGAATCTTGGCAAGAGAACTGATGAAGCTGGTGGAAATGATGATCCTCAGCGCAAGCGACTACATGCCACTGAAGGTCCCAACTCTGATGATGATGACTTTGTGCTTGCTGATTATGTGGAAGGTGTTCACCTTTGTAGATGCAAAGACTGTGGTTCATCTAAGAGTCTACCCAAGCGCGCCCGTGATGATGTTGATGAAGATGTTGCTGGTGACTCTGGCGAGGAGGTGGATGCTGCTCCAAAGGTTTGTTGAAGTGCACTGCATTTGTTTCCTTCATTGTCATTCTTTCTGTGTTTTCTATGTCTCTTTTTTTATGACTATACTTCTAATGTGGACTGCATTTCCCTTTACACAGAGGAAGAAGTCTAGTAAGAGCAATGCAACTGAAGATGATGCTGAGGGAGATGATTCCTTATTTAACAAGACCGTACGGTTGTCGCTTCCAACTGTTTGCAAGGCTGCTTCTTTGTTGAAAGAGGCACATTGTAGTCGTGTTAGGGATGCTGGATTTGGTGTTGTCTTTGATCTGTCAGTAAAGAAAAATGTGTCGCACATTCTTATGTGCTATCTGATGGGAGTGATTAACCCTGCCACCATGGTGATGGACTTTGGGAATGGCAGGGTTCTTCGAATCAATCGTGATGTAGTTCATCACATTTTTGATTTACCTATGGGACGTCACACTGCACCCATGCCTGCTTCGAGTGGTCATGATGAATTGTTGAATGCCCTCAAGGATGAGCTTGGCTTTGACCGTTCAAAGAGTATAGGTGTCCAAGACTTGCTTGAGAAGTTGAAGCTATTGGTGGAGGAAGATGATTATGTGACTGTTGACCATGCTATGAAGGTGTTCTTCCTGATACTTTACCAGAATTTGTTGTGCCCCGGGCCTGCAGTTTGTTTGGATAGAGTTGCTACAATGGTAGAGAACATGGATTATGCGGCTATGGCTCAGATGGACTTTTGCCAGCTTGTTGTTGATGAGTTGCAGGCAGCTGTGGTGAGGTGGCAAATAGAAGGCGGCAAGCAGAATTGTGTAGAGGGTTGTGCCATTGTCCCCCTGATTATGTATCTTGACTGCTTGAAGCTTCGCAAATTCTCAGTCATGCACACGTTTACGCCACGTGCGTCATACCTGATCCTGATGAAGTTGTACAATGAGGATGCGTTTGTGAAGGGAAAGATTTACTTGAAAAGTTACAAATTTGGGAAGCTGCCGGTTAGTGCATCTGATTTTTTAATATCAGATCTTTTTTAAAAAAATGTGCAGCTATTTTAAATGTGAACTTTTCTAGTACTCACATGTGTACTTTTCTTTGCCTGTTTGTCTTTTTTTGCAGTGGAAGGCGTCAGGTGATATTGTGTACAACCGTCCTGTTGCAGTTGTACACGGCAGCTCATATGCGGGGCCTAGCACTCATGCTAGGTTTTATGATCCTATTTGTAGCCAGCTTCCTGCCTGTGATGATGAGGTGTCGCATACTCATGGTTTCATGGCTCGACAGATGTTTGATAATAGAAGCTCTTATAAACAGACATTTGTTGGTGGCAAAAAACACGAGGAGATTGATGAGCTTCTTCTGAAGGTTTTGAAGTTGACTGAAGATTTGCCAACCTCTGGTGACAGGTTGAGGAGAGTTGCTGGTTTTTTCCCTGTTGGCCATGGCCCACGAGATGAAGATATTGGTGCTGCTCACAATTTTGATGATGGTGTGATTGAAAGCCTGAAGATTGCAGTGACGAATGTTTGGTCTTCGTATGCTCAATTGAGAAATTCACAGGTACAAAAATGCGGTCGATATGAGAAGGATGCTGGGCATATTTTGGACGAAATGACCCGTCAGGACGCTGGCATTGGCGCTGACAATGTATGTTCTAGGTTTTTTGGCTTTGAACCTCTTTTTTGTGTATTATGTTGACGGCTCCTCACTATTTTTGTTTTTTTGTTATAGGCCGGAGTGGAATCTTCTGGTGTAGATGGAACTAGGGACGATGGAGTTGGTCAGGTACAAGTACTTCTGCCATGTCTGTTCTGGCATGCGTCCCTTTTCTTGAACTTGCCTTTTGTTTGCTTCCCATTTTTTTGTACTTCACTGTTGTAAAGTGTCTACTGCTTGTGCATAGTTGAAGTTTTTTCTTTTTTGGTCGGTACCATCTTATTTTTCGTTTTTGTTTTGTTCTATGCCCGCAGACTGGTGTTGCTGCTTGTGACGTGCACAAAGAGACCTACAATGGCTCTGGAAAGGATGAGCTCTTGGCTGATGCATCGTCCCCTCTGGATGTTGTAGCTGATAAGGTATATGTGTATTACTTGTTCTGTTAGTGGGTTTTAATCTAATTTTTTGTTGTTTGTTATAAACTTGATGTATGCTGTTATGTTCACTCATATTCATTTTCATTTAGATATGTTAGATGCAATAGTTTTACATGTGTGAGCTTCATTGTTTGGCAGAAGTGAACTGCAGTTCTTTTCACATGCGTCGTCCATGTTGTTTTACATACGTGAGCTTCAGTATTTAACATAACTGAACTGTAGCGTTTGACAAAGTGAACTGCAGTTCTTTTTTTATGTATATCGTGCTTGCAGTTGTAGTTGTTTTGACACACGTGTGTTGCAGTTGTTTTGCATGTGTACTGTAGTTGTTCTGTGTACGTTGTCAGCAGTCTTTGGCATAAGTGTGTTGTGTGTTGTTAATTATCCCCACGCTTATTTTTGTGTTACTGTGTGTGTTTTAAACTTTCCACAAGTTGGAGAAGAAAACGTGGAAGTTCACGTTGATCTGAATCAGGGCAGTTGTGCTATTGATGGCGGTGGGAGTGTTGATGCTTCTGCATCGGTTGTCGTTGACTGTGCAGATCCTCCTGTAGCTCAAGGATCCCATGATGATGTTCGCACTAGTCGGCATGAAGATTCTGATGTTGGCATTGAAAAGCCACTGGAAAATGTCGGCTCTGCTGTTAGTGTTGTTGCTTGCCCTATTTGTCTGGTGTCCAACGATGTTCCAAAAGTATCCAGAGTGGAGCCTCATGTAGCTGAAGTATCTAAAGACGTTGCGGTTGACCAGACAGTTGTAAGTCCAAAGAATGTTGATGTTGCTGCAGAAGGGCAGTCCAGTGAGGTTGTGGTGGATTTGTCGCAACCTATCCAAGAAAAATTTTTGCTCAGCTGTGAAGAACAACAGCCTTAAGACTCTAACACTGAAGGCAAGAGTTTTCTTTTGAACAGTGCAGTTGAAGTTTTTCTATTTTGTTTAATTACTATGATATCTGTATTAGATGTTTTCTTTTGAACACTGCTGTTACGAGGGCTCGGAAGGACAAGAAGAAGAAGTATGGTTTTTTAGAAATTGTTTTGTTCATATGTATTTTATAATTTTGGTATCTTATGTTTCAGTTTTTCATGAAAAATCCAGGGACATGATTGCTTTTAAAACTGAGATGGGTGATATTAGCATTGGCGAAGTTGGTTAATCCTTTTGGGATAAAGGGATGCTCACTACAAGGCTTGTAGATCTTGGGGTTTCTTTGCTGGTAGATAAGTTTAAGGGATCTCCGACAATGGTTACCCCGTACCATATTTGTGTAAGAATGCAAAAAAAATTGTTTTATTTTTTGATTTTCTTTTCTAATTTCGTGCAACGACCTATTTTGCTTGAGCACTATTTGATTTTTGTTTTTGTTTCGGTAGACAAATATTTGGAATGGTGGTACTGTAGGCAGGAGTGTTAAAATGATGTTCCCCTCAAAATTCGCGGAGCGTGTTGATAAAAAGGATATCGTGAGAAACATTTTTATGTGTTGAAAACTATATTTTGTGTGTTTGTTTTTATAGTGTTCTGCTTTTTCTTCTTATAACAATTTTATTTATTTTTTCGTGCTTCCAAGAGGTCCTTTTTGCAACTTTTGATCCGCCAGATACGAAAGAAAGGCGGTTTGAATTTGTTGACTCGCTCAACAAACCTGGCAGCCCTGATGCGGTCAGGGTTTTTAGGAGGATGGTTAAAAATATAAAGCGTGCATGGAAAGAAGGAAGCGCAAGTTCTGATGAACCACTAAATCCTCCTACACTTGATGGATTTGTGTTGAAACGTGCCATTGTCCCAATGCAGCCAAATGGGTGTGTTCTGTACAACCCTTCTCCAGCATACTGCTCAAGTTTTATTTTACTTCATTTTGTGAAACTGATGTGTTTTATTCTTTTATTGCAGGCATGATTGTGGATTCTATATGTTTCAATTCTTGCAGACTTGGGATGGTGTCCGAGTTGCTAAGTTTGGGGTGGAGCACATTGGCTACATCAGAAAGGCCATGCTCTATAGCTGGCTCACATCGAGGAAGTGTTGCCTTGATTTAACATCACTTCTAATTTTTGCAGATAAAGGTTGTTTTAGTGAACTTCTTTATCCTCCCTTGATTTAACATCACTTCTTATGGTCAAGTGAGCTGCATTTTTCTTTATATCGGCTGCATTATTCTTTATATGTGGGTTGCATTGTTCTTTATATGTGGGTTGTATTGTTGTAGAGAAGTGTGGACTGCATTGCTGTAGACAAGTGTGCTGCATTTAATGTAGACTACTGTGCTGCAATGCTATAGACAAGTGGGCTGCATTGATGTATACAAGTGGACTGCGTTGCCGTAGACAAGTGGGCTGCATTGCTGTAGAGAAATGGACTGCATTGTTGTAGAGAAATGGCCTGCAATGTTGTAGACAAATGGGCTGCATTGTTGTATACAAGTGGACTGCATTCTATTTTTCTGTATACATGTTTTTTGGTTTTTGTATTTTGTGCTGAGTGCTTCCATGTTTTTTCTACATGTTTTTAGGTTTTGATGGGGGGCTTCATGAAGGCTATACGTCACTGTTTGAGTACCAGGGTTCTGAGGTGGTTATGGAGGATTGTGTCATTGAAATCTCTCCAGATAGTTCTGGTTCTTTGGCTGGAGATGGTTTGAACACAGATGTGCTGTCTAAACCTGATGGTGGAAGTGTCTCTCGACCTAGCTCTCCACATGATGTATATGATGTTGATGATGATGATTTTATTACGCCGTGTCCACGCATCACTAGGACTAGGAGTGCAACAATTAATCGTCCTCCTGTGGATGAGGTTGAAGTATTTTCGAACAAGAGGGCAGGTGAGACGGCTTTTAAGTTGAGATGCTCTATAGAGGAATTGAAGCCTCTGCGGTTCAAATATATTGATGAGGCAAGGAAAATAAAGGATCTTGTTCTCAGCAAATATTTTGTAACCAAATACCATGAGTAAGTTTTATGTGTGTGCCTTTCATCCTTTTTGTGTGTTTTGATTTTAATTTTAATTTTATTGATCCCATGTGTGTATGTTTACTACAGGAACGCATTCTTTATGGTCAATAATCCTTTTGGTGATGTCGATACTTACAATGTGAACTATATCTATGATACATTTGGCAAAGGAGCTTTAATGGATTCGTATCTCATGGATTTTGTCATCAAGTACTGGAAGCAAGACCCTGAATTGGGTTTAGCTTATCAATACAGTGAACATGTGCTACTTTCACCTTTATTTATCATGGTAAACGTTTGCTGTCATTCTTTCCAATTGTACTGGCTTTTTCATGTCCATGCCTGCTTGCATTGTTTATTCTTTTTTTTCATGTGCTTTTTTTGTTCTTTTTTCTGTGCAGTACGTTCTTCAAATGGAAACCTTTGTGGCAAGAGATAATGAAGGAAACCCTGTGTTGCTAGTTGTGCATAGCTCGTTCATTTTAGAAGATGCAGTTAAGCGGTTCAAGGTTTTTGTGAGCGACGGCGCAAACCCATTGGATGCAAAACTGGTAAGTTCATTGTTTTCCGTCATTTGTTTTCCTGGTTTGTTGCATTTCTTTTTATAGTTATTTTTGGAACAGTGGTCCTGGTGCTACGTGTTGACAGAACTTTTCATTTCATTTTTGTTTTTTTGATGTGAACAGATTATGATGCCGCGATCCAAGGATGGTCATTACTCCTTATACATGATGAACCAGCATCGCCAGACGCTTGATATCCATGACAGTAGGAAGTACACTGGCCATCCTGATGTCACGACAAGGTGGCGCAGGACTGACTACCACACAGATTGCACTGAAGTGGTATGTCATTTTTTCTTGCCAAGCGTAAAGTTTTTTTGTGTTTCTCCTACTGCATTTTTTCATAAACTGCACATGCAAATTTTAGCACACATAGAACCACATTTTTTATGTAGTGCACTGCAACATATGCGCGACAGAACTGCATTTTCTCACACCCCCCATAATCTGTGTAAAAAAGGGTAATATGAAATGACCCTGCGTGCTCTTAAAAGAGGGACTGTCTAGACGTTTGAGAACAACTTTTGTATTTTTTTGGTTTGTCTGAATAGCAACTTTGATCTGTGATGTGTGTTATTTTTACCTTGTGCTTCCTTTGTTTTTGCCAGATGAGGAGGATGAGTCAGGTGCTGAAGGCGATTTATGGCGAAAAAATGTATAAATCGAAGAACCACCCTGACTGGGTTAAATTGGCAGAGAAGCCCTCTTACCCGGTCGTTCCAGCGCTAGGTGAAAACGAGTGCGGAATCTATGTTCTGAGGATGACGCAGTTGTATGACGGCCAACGTCTAGTCAAGAAAATTTTCAAATCCGACGTAAAACCTTCTCTGTTTTCTTATTTTTCTTGTTACTTTTTTTATTATTTTAAGTTTTTCACTTTTTTGTTCTTTATGAAAACCTTTTTTTAATCACTGGTCTGCATTTTTTTAATTTTATTTTTTCAGCCTGTTATTGAAGATTGGAAGGCGGAGTACATGTTCCAGCTGCTGTTCAATCCTTCGAACATGTTGTATTATGAGGACATGCTACTTGAGCTATGTCATCTGATTGTGGACCTCGGGCTTACTTCCCTGTCACAATCGCAGACGCAGTAACAGTCATTTGGGCACTGTTTTCTACTAGGGCAAAAGCCCGCGCGTGAACAAAAGAACTAGGGTTGATGTTGTGTATTTGTGTGCTGATTAAGGTAGATAATGTGTCAAAAAGAGTGCTGACTAAGGTAGATAATGTGTGAAAAAGACTTTTTTTCTGTCGTTGTGTTTTTTCTTGTTCTTTTTGCAGCAGTGTATGGGGATGAATTTGTATGTGGAGGAATTTGTATGTGTATGTGCATTTTATATAAATAACTCATACAGTATATATAAGTGTATATTTTTATTTTGTCGACGACCATGTTCTGTGTGAACTGGCATTTGTCACGCTTATATGTATCGTATGTGTTCCATAAACTGCATCGCATTTGATGCCGAACTTCTTTGTCCAACAAAAAGCACTGTATTTTTTTATCTACAAGTTCAGCGTTGCACCTATGTGTATGCCGAAACTGAATTGCTTTATGATACTGCACTGCTTTTTTCCTCAACAAAACACACTGCTTTGGCCTAAAGTTGCGTTTTGCAGTTGGGTTTTTTATTGTTTGTACGGTAAGGTAGACGCGGGGCAAGGGGTGGGGGGTTGCCCCCTCCCCCAATTTTTTTAGTTGTCTATAGATTTGTATTGCTTCTGTACGCATTGCGTGCATTAGTCCGAGGCCGAGCAGGGGGTGGGGAGGGGGGTCATGACCCCCTCCCCATCCCCCTGCGAGCCCGAGCCTGGAATGAGCCGGAGCAGGCGGCGAGTCCGTCACACCCCGTCGCCCCCCTGTCTATCTTAGGGGTGTGGCTCTGGGGTTGCGTGCGTCTATATTGTTGGAAAAACAGAGTGTCCGCATTGCGCATGTCAACCAAGCGCATCGCGTTCGTTAGCGCGAGGCCGAGCAGGGGGTGGGGAGGGGGGTCGTGACCCCCCTATCGATCCCCCAGCGAGGCCGAGCTTGGAACGAGCCGGAGCATGCAGCGACGCGGCGTGCCGCGGTGCCGCATGCGTAGGTGAGTCCGTCACACCCCGTCGCCCCCTTTCTATCTTAGGGGTGTGGCTCTGGGGTTGTGCGCACGCCCCCTTTTAATGGAAAAACAGAATGTCTGCACTGCGCCTGTCAACCAAGCGCACTGCGTGCGTTAGCGCGAGGCCGAGCAGGAGGTGGGGAGGGGGGTCGTGACCCTCCCTCCACATCCCCCTGCGAGGCCGAGCCTGGAACGAGCCAGAGCAGGCGGCAACGCAGCTTGCTACGGCGCCGCATGCGTAGGCGAGTCCGTCATACCCCGTCGCCCCCCTGTCTATCTTAGGGGTGTGGCTCCGGGGGTCACTACTAGGAAAAGGGCTATAGATGGAATTGACACTAATGGTGCACCAGACATGTGGTGCGCCATTACTAAATACTAATGGCGCACCATGTGTTGGTACGCCATTAGTGTCCAAATACTAATGGCGCACCACATCCACGGTGCGCCATTAGTAAAAATATTTTTTTTAAATTTTGTTCAAAACTACTAATGGCGCGACGTGGGAGTGGTGCGCCATTACTAGTTGAACTAGTAATGGCGCACCACTCCCACGGTGCGCCATTAGTAAAAAAAATTAAAACTTTTTTTTGAATTTTTTTCAAAACTACTAATGGCGCACCGTGGGAGTGGTGC
>NC_041393.1:111230250-111255987 GCF_002162155.2 Triticum dicoccoides
TGCGAGGCCGAGCCTGGAAGGAGCCAGAGTAGGTATTGATGCGGCGTGCCACGACGCCGCATGCGTAGGCGAGTCCGTCACACCCTCTCGCCCCCTGTCTATCTTAGGGGTGTGGCTCTGTCTTGCGTGTGTCCCATTTGTTGGAAAAACAGAATGTCCGCACTGCGCCTGTCAACCAAGCGCACTGCGTGCGTTAGCGCGAGGCCAAGCAGGGGGTGGGGAGGGGGTTGTGACCCCGCCCCCATCCCCCAGCGAGGCCGAGCCTGGAATGAGCCGGAGCAGGCGCCGCGGCGCCTCATGCATAGGCGAGTCCGTCACACCCCGTCGCCCCTGTCTATCTTAGGGGTGTGGCTCTGGGGTTGTGTGCGTCCAATTTGTTGGAAAAACAGAATGTCCGCACTGCGGCTGTCAACCAAGCGCACTGCATGCTATAGCGCGAGGCCGAGCAGGGGGTGGGCCGAGCCTGGAACGAGCCGGAGCAGGCGGCAACGTGGCGTGCCACGGCGCCGCATGCGTAGGCGAGTCCATCACACTCCATCACAGAATGTCCGCAGTGCGCCTATCAACCAAACGCACTGCATGCGTTAGCATGAGGCCGAGCAGGGGGTGGGGAGGAGGGTCGTGATCCCCCTCCCCATCCCCTTGCGAGGCCGAGCCCGAACGAGCCGGAGCAGGTGGCGACGCGTCGTGCCGCAGCGCCGCATGCGTAGGCGAGTCCGTCACACCCCGTCGCCCCCTGTCTATCTTAGAGGTGTGGCTCTGGGGTTGCATGCGTCCCATTTGTGGGAAAAACAGAATGTCCGTACTGCGCCTGTCAACCAAGCGCACTGCATGCGTTAGCGCGAGGCCGAGCAGGGGATGGGGAGGGGGAGGGGTCGTGACCCCCCTCCCCATCCCCCTATGAGGCTGAGCCTGGAACGAGCCGGAGCAGGAGGCAACGTGGCGTGCCGTGGCGCTGCATGTGTAGGCGAGTTCGTCACACCCCATCGCCCCCTTGTCTATCTTAGGGGTATGGCTTTGGAGTTGCGTGCGTTCCATTTGTTGGAAAAATAGAATGTCCACACTGTGCCTGTCAACCAAGCGCACTACGTGCATTAGCGCGAGGCCGGGTAGCGGGTGGGGAGGGGGGCCTGGTTGCAGCTAGGTGATCAACTTTTTTCGTTATCATAAGCATTTTTTTCTTTTTGGATGATATATATTTTCGTGGTAGTAAAAATGATGTCATTTGTACTGCTTGCACCAACGTTGAGTACTGCACTACGTGTAGCAAGTCTGTGTGTTGGGCACCGCACCAAAGTTGTTGCTGCCCTTGTCGTTCTACATTTATGCATGTACTGCACTTCATGTAAACACTTCGTGAACTTCCTTATATTTGTTCTGTGAACTGTATTCACATTTGTTTAGAATGGTCTGCGGATTATATTTTTTTAGAAATATTAATATTAATGTTCTTTTTCTAAAATAACTTTTTGTGGACTGCATGTGGACACATGTGTACTCCTTTTTTTTACCATTCATGAACTGCATTAATCTTTTCTTTTTTATGTATGAGTTTGTAGTTAGATTAGGTAAAAAAAATTTGATTAATGTTGTTTTTGAATATGTTTTGTATGTGAATAGTATGTTTTGGTATCGCACATTAAATTTTTCAAAGTTGTCTAGATACTTGTTCTAATACAAACTAAGTTCTGCGAAAGCAATTGATCCCAAGCAAACTAACATTATTTTTCTAAAAGAAATGTTCGATATGAAGCAACAGACATCATCAAAAGCTTGCATACATGAAACAAAGAACAACAAAACGACTAAAGTAAAGTGAAACTAAACATAGCCCTGATTTTTTCTAGTTGCTGTATTGGATTACAGCCCTGTTCTTCTTCTTCTTTGCTTCTTTTTCTCTTTTTGCCCGGTCCAGTCCCATTATAACATCGTAAATGATTCTCCATGACTCATATGTTGCGAATGCATCTATTGCTGCATACATGATAAGCTTTTCTGGTAGCGGGCAAAATCCCCACAGAGTATGGTCCTTCTTGCGGTTAATTTTTTTCTTCATGTCATTGTAGTGAATGTCTATCATCCTGCCGGCAACATCAGCCAAAGAGCCAAACTTCTTTTTATTGTATGGGTCTCTCCATTCCACCTGAAAATCAATGTAGCTGTCGGAGTTGATCTCCAAACTAGATACCTTCAGCATGATTTTGTCTCCTTCAACAGCGAATCCGACGAAGGTGTACTCATGATTCATGAGGAATTTGTCTAGTTCCATTGGCCTGCAATATGTTTGTATAGAGTGAATATAGTTTATTTCTTAGAACTACCAATGTTTTTTTCTTTTTTTCTGAAACTGATCTGCAATATGAATATCTGAATCTGTTGCATTGAGTAGTTGCTAATACTTTGTTCAACATAACTAGTAAATCTGATAATAGATTGCATAAACAATGCATGTTTTGTGTATGCTTGTTTTCTTGAACCTAATTTCATACATGTATTGTATGGTAATGTTGTAGTTTTCTGTTGTTCAGGCAAGTAATTTGTATTTGGTAAAACAGAATTAAACTGCGTGTATTGCTAGATCATATAATTCAATAATTGAACACATGAGTGACATACATGGAGCCAGATGAAAACTGTCAATGAATTCAGATGCCATGCTTTTCAAAAATGAGAACCAAAGTTTAAATATTTGGCAATTGCAGTGAAGAAAAACATAAAATCAATATTGATAAGCAATAGTACAGATTGATAGTTATTTTTACCTATCTTTAGCTGTAGAGATGTGGTTGACAAGGCATTCTTTTTCTACGCATAGCTGGAGCACTGCTGCCCGCTGTGGCTTCACGTAGTGCATGTACTCGACATCAACGCCGACTAGTTTGATGGGCATTCTACCGAGCTTCCTCCTGAACGTGGACAACATCTTCTCCATGTCTTTAACCTTGTCTGTGCAAACAACATGGAGCTTGTGATTGCCGTGGAGGTGGACGTTGTGGAGCTCCCTGGTGTATCTGCGGCGCTGCTTGTACAGAGGTGCATCCGCCATGACTCTCCTCTGCTCTCTCGTGTTTGTTCTGGAGAGAGAGGAAGTTTGGAGAAGAAGACGCAATGGGGTTTTTTGGGGGACGAAGCAGTTGTGTTTTTTTCCTTTGCTCTCCTTTGCTCTCCTTGATAGGACGTGGGATAGGTGGAGCGGGGTGGTAGCATGGTGGGGCTCTGTTTTAAGTTACGTGGCAACTGCAGAGAGGTTCTGCTATGAGGAGGCTCTGTTAGTGCGTTGGAAATTCGGAACGTTGTCGCCTCGTTCTTCGTGATTAGTTCAATGTACTGGCGTAACTATCAGAAAATGTGATGATTGTGTTTTTGGTGAATTGTCCAAGTCAGTGCACTTCTTTGCTATCAGATCACAACTGCGCAGGTCCACATAGTGTACTGCTTTATATCAGATTAGAATTCACATAGATGTACTTTCTTTTCTTATCTTGATGGAGTTCTGTCTTTTCTTCTCTTGATTTTTGTGGTAATACAACTTTTCTGTGGATGGAGGGTAGTGTGGGTATGGGTGTCGGACTGCTTTGCTTAAGTAACAGGGCTGCATTCTTCATTTTAGCCATACTGCATTGCAGAATGAAGAGAACTACAATTGAGAAAAAAAAGAATACTTCGTGCTTCCACGTGGAGAACTGCATTGTTGTATGTCACGGACTACATTTGTACATTGACTTCGAGCTTCCTGCATTTTATTTATTAATAGTTTCTGGAAGTGCCGACGCACATTTTTTGTTTGTTGTTATTCATTTAAAAAAAATTCTCATTTTTCTTTTTGTTGTTTTATTTTTGAAATTATTGTTTTTTCGTACTGCATGTACAGTTCTAATTTTTTGTTTCCATGTTTTTGATATTATGTAATCTGTTTTTCCAATGTATGGGAGTGCACTACTTAGTAAATCATACATGTAATGCATTGATTATGGTTCTGCACTGCACGTTCATATATTTCTGGACTGCATTGATATTTATGTGTTTGCGTTTTTCTTTTTGTGTTTTTGCTTTTACGCATTCTTTTTTCAAATTTAGGTTCGTGTACTGCTTTGTTGGTTAAAACTTCATTTGACAGAGTCTGTACTGCATTCATATTTTACTGTCTTAGATATTTTTTCGATGTCGGGGCATGCACTGCATTGATCAGTGTTATGTACTGCATCTGCACGCATTCCGTACTGCATGTACAGTTCTCATTTTTTGATTCTGTGTTTTTGCTATTATGTAATCTTTTTTTCCAATGTATGGGAGTGCATTGCTTAGTAAATCATACTCGTAATGCATTGATTATGGTTCTGTACTGCACGTTCATATATTCTTGCACTACATTGATTTTTTACGTGTTTGCGTTTTTCTTTTTGTGTTTTTGCTCTTATGTATTTTTTTGAAATTTAGGTTCGTGCACTGCTTTGTTGGGTATGTTAAAACTTCATTTGATAGAGTCTGTACTGCATTCGTACACAATTTGCACTGCATGCGTCCTGTTTGCATTCTGTACGACAATTTCATCACCAGCAAACTAAGTTGAATAGAAAGCAAACTAACATAATCAGAGTTCATCATTACAAGAGATTCTGCATGGCAAGCAAACTAAGTTCAGCACACAAGCAAACTAACGATACATAAGAAAACAACATAGAGCAAATTTGATGATAATTCTAAAACGATGCTAGCATTGTTGGCTCTTAGTCGGCACCATCTTCTTCTTCACTAGTTAGTCTCTTCCCATCCCAACTGCTCCCGACGCGCTTCTTGGGGGCTCCTCCTTCTCCAGCTTTGCACGACGAATGCCGTCCTGGGTGAGGTTGATGCGGTTCCATATCTCATACGCTGCCTAGGCGTCCTTTGTCGCGTACTCGATGTGCCTCATGGACAGAGGTAGGGTGGCCCAGCGTTTGTGCTTGTCGTTGGTGATTTTCTTCTTCATGTTGTTGTAGTAGTCGTCGATGAGCATGCCGGAGACGTCTCCAAAGGAGTCCAATGCCTTGGTTGCCTCGGGCACACCCTCCACTCCTTCTGGATGTCGACGAAGTTGGTGACCTCCAGTTTGACGCGCTCTAGCCTGGTTTTGTCGCCGTTGATGGAGAAGCCTGCAAAGGTGTACCTGGGGTCGGCGAGGAAGTTGTCGAAGACGATGCACCTTTCAGAGGCACTCATTTGGAAGAGCAGCACCGGGTGATTCTTGCCGATGGAGAGCTGGCAGAGGGCGGGTTTTCTGCGTCGCTTCAGGCTTGTTGTCGTACTCGAGATCAATGCCGACGATCTTGTGGCGCTAGAGACTGAGGTGGCGCTCGTACTGCACGAGGGAGATTGCCATCTTCTTATTGTCCTTTGTGTGGATGACGTGCAACTTGGTGTTGCCGTGTGCCTCCACGGCCTTGTCGCCCTTGTACTCGTCGGTGAACGTCATCGCCGGTAGTAGGGCTTGGTGCTTTTGCATTGATACGGAGCAATTTGGTGGCAGCGCAATGGATACTTGTGTTGTAGTGGATGAGAAGGCCTTTGGCAGGGGTCTGAATTTAAGGGGAGGCCGCAGGGTGGGATGGCCGCGTCGGATGAACTGCACGATCTCGCTGATGATGCAGTTGTGCAGCTCGTGGGTTGGTGTTGCATCTGTGATCGTGTGCTTGTGGCGATTGAACTGCTTCGATTGGGTGGTTGTATGCGAACGTGTTTTTTTATTAACATGGTTTTATTTTATTTTTGATCAGTAATTTTTTTAACCACCACTTTCTGTGCGAACGTGCATTTTGTTACGTTTATACATGCATCCTACGTGATAATGAACTGCATTTGTTATAGTTCTGCACTGCATCTTCTACAATACAGAACTGCATTTGTGTATACATGTGCGTTCTTCACTGTTTTTTGTGTGTCCTTCGTGTAGCCCCTGAAAAAAGTACATTGTATTCCGCTATTTTACGAGTTTTTCCTTGTGTTCTATGCCGTGTATTTATTCATGTAGGTAATCGGGAACTGGATTGCCATAAAGCACTGCATCGTGTAACGGAATGCACTGCATTTTTCTACCGCTATGTACTGCATCTTATTTTTGCCTTTACTTACTAGAGTCCCTGGTACGGGAGGGGTTAGGGGAAGGGGGGGTTGCCCCCCCCCCACTTTTTTTTTAACTTATAGTTTTTTCTTAGTCGGCCTTGTTGCGCCTGTGTTCGAGTAGTGAAGACGCATTTGGGCCCAAGTCGGCCTGTGAGCACGGCTGGTTCCCGTTTCGCTGTGTGTGTGTCCTAATGTTTAGTCCCACCTCGCCCGCGGAAGGCGCGCCCGACGTGTTTATAAGCACTGGCGAGGCATACCGGTCGAACTCCTCTGGTTACTTATTTGGGCGCTTATACACGACGCTCGCAGCTATATGCTCTATGACATATGGGCCCATGTGTGGTCGGCCCCATGCATTGTGACTCTGAATGACTCGCCTTCTGTGGGCGCAGACCTACTACGAGACTGGCTGGGGACGGCTCACCTGGGTGGTCAATTTTTTCCTTCGTATCTTTTTCAATGCTGGGGCGTGCACTGCTTTTTAGTAAATCATCCGTGCACTGCATTGATTTAGTTTTAGTACTGCATGTGCATGCATTCGTATTGTACGCGTTTTGCGCTACATTTTTGTGCACTGCATGGGTATCATTTTTCTTTATTGTTTTTCCTCTTACGTATCATTTTTCTTAGTGTACGGGTGTGCACTGCTTTTGTGCCCCTATGTGCACTGCATTCGTCATAGTCCTGTGCTGCAAGTGTACACATTTTGCACTATGTGCATCCTTCTTTGTGCCAAAAAGTTGTGACTGGCTATGCCAACGCTGCGGACTGCATGACTTACATTTAAGGATTACATTAGGTGCTGTAATTTCTGCTTTGTGCACTGGGCGAAAGTGCTTCTATTTTGCTTCATTATGAGCATGTACTGCACTTCATGCACACATATAGTGAACTTCCTGGTAGGAATTTGGAGAACTGCACACATAAAATGGTCTATGGATTATAATTTTTAGAGTATTATTATTTAATGATCTGCGGTTTTGTTTGTGGGAATAGCTGCAGTCAAAGTACACCTTCTTTTTTAGTTCCTTTTTCTTTGGTAACATAAGCCTTTATTGATTGTCCTTTATTCTTGGGAACATAATTTTCATTAAGTCCCCTTTAATTTTCAGTTTTGACCTTTTTGCATTCCTCTTATATAAATGAAGGCTAACTTATACCCTGCCTTTGCATTTCATTTCTCCCTTAGCCGCAAGTTCTCTCCTTTCTTCAGCCTATAATTATTTTTTTCTTTTCTAGGTTTTGTTGTGATGGCTCCAGGCCCCTGCGCGTATCTCTTCTGCTGCGGCCATGGTTGTGTTGTGCCGACGCACTGCGATTGTTCAGCTTGCTCGCAGGCCCGTCGTGCTCGTCGTGGTGGGAAGGTATTATGCCGAACTATGCAAGCGGAGCAGCTTGCATATGGTACAGTATTCACGAAAGGATTGAATATGGGTCAGATCAACGTTTCTGCATTCTATTCTGCCCTGCTTCGCCGCGGCCTTGGCTGCACGAGTCCTTTTGTCCATCAGCTTACGCCAACAGATGTGGAGACTCACTACAAGATGGTATGTTTCGTTAGATATGATTTTTTTCTTTGTGTTTTTTTGTATCATTCCATTCTATTCTGAACTTTTAGTATTTTAGGGATGCACCTTTTTGTTTTTTGAAGTGTACTGCAATGAGTTCTTATTTCTTGTTTTTATTTTTTTTGCTTGTGTGCATACAGCTTGTGTTTTAGTTTACATGGTTACAATATGTGAACTGCTTATATATTAGTCGAGCACTACGTGTTTCCACATTTTTTCCCAATTTGTATGGTGTACTACATGTAGCTAGTCTCGAGTACTGCATGATAGTTCGAAGCGTACTGCATATTTGCAAGTTCCATACTGCATATTGAAATGTGTTTTATCTATACTGCTTGTTGGACTGTTGTGCACTTCATCTAGCTCATATTCGTAGTTTGTGTACGTTTTTACCTCTCTGTGCAAAGTATGAGAATTGTACTGCTAGTATCGTTCTCAAACAGTTTTATTATTTTTTTGCAGAAAATTCTTCAACGAGCTGTTAGGTATCTCCGGCTCAAGAATAATGGAGTTCTTCAAGTTGTTCTTGGTAATGGATACCTTAAACCAGCCAAGTACAGTGTAGGTGTTGACGGGCGGCTATGTCTGCAGAAAGGGTGGAAGGAATTTGTCATTGATAGTGGCCTGAAGTCTGAGCAAGTTGTTGTCCTCAACTTCTTTGAACTCAAGGATCGTACGGTTAGAATCACGGTTGACGTGATTGGCTAAGGTTATGAGGTTGATTTGTAATAAGTACTTTTTGATGTGTTTTGTAATAAGCACTTTTGTGATCTGGACCACTTCAATTATTATTCTGAACTTCATGCTGCCAGTGAGCTAACAACATTTTTTACATGGTTTTTGAATCAAAATGTGTCGATGTTTTACTCTAGACCGCTATATATATGGTATAGTCTATATACCATTTTCTCTTTACATGATTTAGTTGAATAACTCATAGTCACCGGGAAATTTGTGTTTACACAAAATTTAAACTAATACATAAGTCATAGAGATAAGCAAACTGCTATGCATATGATTAATTTATTGAAGTTCATCTATTTGGCCGTTAACCTGCTGCTTCTGCGCGGTTACTGGAGTATGTCTAATGTCGCACTTTCTTTTGTTTTCCATGGCAGTGTTGCTGGTTCTTGTCTCTGCACCTTTCTGTTTGTAGCCACTCGCGTGCTAGTTGATGGCTGCTTTCGTTTTTTAGCGCTGCAAAGTGCATCCTTCTTTGCTCCCCGCGTGCTAGTTGATGGCTGCTTTGGTTTTTCAGTGCTGCGAACTGCATCCTTCTTTGATCCCCGCGTGCTGGTTGATGGCTGCTTTCGTTTTTCAGTGTTGCGAATTGCATCCTTCTGTGCTACCCGCGTGCTGGTTGTTGGCTGCTTTCGTTTTCCATTGCTGAGAACTGCATCCTTCTTTGATCCCCGCATTCTGGTTGATGGTGGTTTTCGTTTTCCACCGCTGTGAACTGCATCCTTCTTTGCTCCTACCTTGTTTTTTGGAAGTGGTGTTGTTCTCGGTTTTTTCTGTACAACAGCATTCCCTTGGGGTGGCCTTGTTGGCATTGTTTCTTCATGTTCTTCGTCCTCTTCACTCTCTTCACTCTCTTCTTCCTCTTCATCATCTTCACAATATGTTTCTTCATAAGCCACTGTTTCTTCAATTTCTTCACGTTCTTCGCCCTCTTCACTCTCTTCTTCTTCCTCCACTTCTCCATCTACTTCTTCATAAGCCATTTCTTCTTCAGTTGTGTCACCATCTTCTTCTTTGATCTCACCTTCTTCGTCTTCCTCATTTTCTGATCTTTTTCTTTTTCTTTTGGGGCAGGTTCTTGAATTGTGTCTCTTCCTCTTTTTGCAGATGCTACAACGTCTCGGTTTCGTTCATTTATTAGTGTTGTGAGTGGAATTTCTGTTTGGTTGTGCATCACCATGTCCTTGTGTTTCTTGTTCATCTCTTTTTTTTACACGTCCTGGAATTGTGGCCGCTGATTTCATTACATGTTTTGCACATTCTTGTTCCCAGTGGGTGACCATCACTTTCCCAGCTCAGGCTGTGGCTTACTGTTTTTGTCATCATTTTTCTCCTTGCATGCCACCTTTTTCTGGGTTGCATCGCCCCCTTTCTTCCTTCCTCTTATGTTTGAAAAAGGAGGTGGAAGAATTGTTTCTTTTTTCATAGCACCAGTTCTACTATGTTCAGTATTTTCTAGTTGCTCGGCATTATTGTCATGCTAGGATTTCTCTGCTTGCTTTAGTTTTGCTGCTTCTTCTTCTTCTTTGATGAGCACGTCAACTTCCTCAATCAGTGCCCTCATACCAGACAATGCTCTG
This sequence comes from Triticum dicoccoides, assembly GCF_002162155.2. Taxonomy (NCBI): domain Eukaryota; kingdom Viridiplantae; phylum Streptophyta; class Magnoliopsida; order Poales; family Poaceae; genus Triticum; species Triticum dicoccoides. The sequence continues at coordinate 111,240,239 of NC_041393.1, forward strand.
TGGCACCCAGCGTCGGACCTTGTCGCTCTGTTTGCAAGGTCCATTATTGTTTCTGTCAGCAATTTTCTACGGCAAAAAAGCAAGGTTCCATCTGGTGCTATTTGTTCGTAGTCTCTTCTGTCAAACGTTGCATCTGATCTTGCATTATGGGTGTATCTTTTCATGATGTACACCTCAGGAATCTTGAGTCCTCTCAGATGAGAAAGCATGTATAACACATGGATGCAAAAGAGCCCTGTAGACAAACACACATTTTTTTTTGTTTTGCAAGTGAACTGCATGAAATTAGTAAACACATATTTTTTTTTCGTTATTTGTTCATTTTTAAAGAAGTGAACTTCATTTGATTTTGTGAATTACTCATGCATGTGGACTTTTAAAGTTCAGTAAGTGAGCTTTCGTGCATGACTATCAAAATCGAGAATTTTTTTTCTAGGAGTCTCACCTGTGTGTGTCCAGAGTTTGCACTCACATTCGTAGACACCTTTCTCTTCATCGGCGACCACTTGGAAATTATGCCTTGCCCAGTCAAATGCATCTGATCTGTTGTAGTGGTGTACGAGATACTTTGTCGGGTTCTCAGGGCACCGTTCTGCTCTAAAAGCAGTGCTATGGTAGAGTGTTTCTTTGAAATCTGCAAACACTGCCCTTGTATACACTTTTGATAGCTGAACTTCGAACCCAAACTTGGTTTTTGTTTTTACCTCTGACAGCATGATCACAAATGCACTGTTACGAACCAAAGAAATGAAAAAATTGTTTGTTTTTGTAGTCATATTTTAGCAGTTTTTGATTGACATTTTGTTTACTTCATTTGCTATTGTCTCTGCGTGCTCGACGACCTTCCTGGTCTGAATGCACTTATCCACCTGCTGAGCAAACAGATGGAGATCATGCTTCTCCTTGACAAAAAATTTCTTCAGTATGCGGTTCATGCTCTCGCTTCTCTGTGTGGAAGTCATCCGAGCACAGAAAATTTCCTTGTAGTAAGCCGAGGTCCACTCGTTCCTGTCATCCCACGGCGAATTCATCACTTCATCGTCTTGCAAGTTGTACCTCCGAATGAGGTTCTTCCATGCTTGTTCAAATTCTGACGGCATTAGTGGGTGGTTCAGCACCGCATTGAGTTCATCCTTTAATTTCTCGTGCACCTTATACAGCAAGGCGAAGTGGTCTTTGTACTTCTTCATGATATGCCACCGACACAGCTTATGCAGAGTTTGTGGGAGGATAGTTTTTAATGCTGCCTTCATGGAAGAACACTGGTTTGAGAAGTCACAAGTAGTGTTTTTTTATTAAGTTGTTTGCGTGTGTGCAAGATAGATGGAAGAAATATAAGTGCACCAAACAAACGTAAGTATGCAGGTGTTGTTTTTTTTGTACCTGTGAGCATGTAGCTTAGCGGCTTGTTGTTCATGCACCTTAGAAAGGTTTTGAAAACCCACTCGAATGATGGTATTGTTTCATCTCGCACGAGTACAACAGCAAATATGGTGCTCTATAGATGATGGTTCACCCCCACAAAGACTCCCAGCGGCATGTGGAATTTGTTAGTTTTATACATCGTGTCAAATGTAACGCAGTCTCCAAAATCTTCATACGATCCTTTGCAACTTGTGTTCACCCAAAAGACATTTCTTACACGGTTATCTGCATCAACTTCTTAATCATAGAAGAACTCTGGGTTTATCTTCTGCATTTTCTTAAAGAAATCCAGAAGTTTCTTGACATCATCTTCAGACTCTTCTCTGGCAAACTTCTGTTTCCAAAATTTTTAGACACAATGCAAACTCATCTCATCAAACAGGGAATAATTACCGACAGAATGCTCAAGAGATATGCTCTATTACGTGCTTGCTTCTTTACCCAATCGCGGGTAGTATGTCCCATGTACTGCAGACCACCGGACGCGCGCGACAGCGTCGACATCATCTGAGCATGTGTGTGGTTGTCCAGTTGCATGTCTTTCACTAACTGGTCTATCAAAGGATCATCTTTTTGTGCGATCGCATGTGCAAAAGCATCCTAGGGCTTTCTAGCATCTTGTGATTGTGGTTGAGTTGAACCATTTCTATCACAAATTTGCCATCCTTCCTCTTTTTGACTCTAATCTTTACCTTGCAGCCAATCCTTTTTTATGTCTTCTGACGTACCCGGTGATAATCTGACACAGTCTGCTTGTGCATCCCTTCTCTTGAGCAGACAATGTAATCATTTGTCCTGTGTTTTGCCCGCTTGCGTATGCCAAACCCTGCACATCTTGCATAATTGTTGTAAAAGTCCCATGCCTTGTCGTACGTGGTGAACTTCATTCCAGCAGCAGGTACGAGGTTCAGCGGCATGATTTTATCCTGCATTAATTGCAATGCTCTATGAGATGATTTGTTTTGTTCTGTTTTTTGAAAACAAGGAGTGCATACGAGTTTAATAAAGCATTGCAATGTTCCTAAGTTTTCAGAAGAATCCAATGTATTAGATGCTAGGTCAAACCTCACAAGAAATATCAGTGTGCACTGCCATGTTATTTGAATGGGCTGCAACTATTTTTTTTCAGAACATAAACTTACATGTGTGTAGAGTAGTTCACCCGATGGTGTTTGCAGCTCGCCGGGTTGTACTGGACATGGCGGGGTTATAACGGATCTGTGTAGTTGAGGATCTCGCGGCAGCAATAGTGAGGAGGATTTGTACCTGCTGTTTACTTTTGACTGAGGCACCATTGGTGGTCGCAGCGTGGAAGTTGATGTAGCAGGTCTGCTTGGAGCTCTATTTTTCGGTGCAGCAGGTGGACGCTGAGCTCTATTTTGGGGTGCAGCAGGTGGACGTGGTAGTAATCCAGTGTTGTGACGATGTCTCGGTGGATTGGTTTGAAAATTTTGGAAAAGTGGCACATCATCATAGTCATAATCATCATCTGCTGCAACATCGTGTTCAATTGCGTCATCATTGTCTATTCGGACATGCTGTCCAAACATAATGAACTCGTGCTTGTACTCTGGGTTGAGAACTGTTATTGGCTGATCTTCATCGTCATCATCTTCATCATTCCGTTGGTGAGTGCCTTCCCAGATGAATGTGACATCATCGTCATCTTTGACTACATCTTCTTCCTGGAAAAAATCTTCTTCCAGAGAGTACTGCACCCTGTTTGTTGTCGTGAAGAATCCTCGAGGAATCTCAGGGGTAACCCAGCAAATATCTCTTTCAGAAGATGCTCCACTATTCTGAAAGTTGTTGTTCTAAGTGCTGTCAATTATGCATGGCATTTTGTATCTGTTGAACGTCATTTCCTGCACACAAAATGACTGAGCTGCATTGTTAGGTTAAATGAACTGAATCATGCGAACTGCAATGTGTTCAAAATGGTACTACCGAAGTATTGCAGGCGGACTGCATCACCCCGCAAGGTGAACTGAAGCAACCGCACTGCATCGTTATCCGTAATGAACATATACAATCTTACTGCATAATCGAGCAAGTGCACTGCATTTTCTCCAACAAGGAACCGAACAACCGCACTGCATAGTTTTTGTAGGCGTGTTGTACTGCTTTACTGCTTTGTCTAGGATAACTACACTGAGATGGTTGAGGAAGTGTACTACTTACCTCGTGTTGCCGTGATTTCTTGCCTTTACAGGAGGAAGTTCCCTTCTTGTACGTCTGCACAACTTTCACGGTTGCCCGTGCAGTCCACATGCCCTTCAAAAGTTCATGAGCGGTCTGGACATTGCTCAAGGTGAACGGGGAAGGAGGATTTGCTCTGAAGGTCGAAGCAGAATTATTCCAAGAAGCTGTCGTGGATGAAGCAACCTTGCGCACAGTCCTCCTTGCTCGAAATGGTTTGATGTCGAGGCAGCACCAATCCACATGTGATGAAGTACAGCTAATTGCAGTCCCGGAGGAGTTCGGAGACGGCGCTACCGAGCTGCTGCCATGGAAGAAGGCTGATATGCTGGTGGGGGAGGTGTTAGTCGGTGCTTGCCGCGGAAGAAGGCCGAGAGGCGACGGGCGGCGGCGCTGCCTGGCTAGCACCGCGGAAGAAGGCCGGGAGGGGAGGGGTGGCGTCGCTGCCGGCCGCCACCATGGAAGAAGGCCGGGAGGGGAGGTTTCTTCACTTCCAAATCTGGGTATATCTTCTCCTACATCTCATATCATGCCAAGTATATTCACTTATGCTTCATAACTAGTTAGATTCCTCACTTGTACTTATTCATGGATTCGTACAAATCTGGAAGCAACTCTCTCCAAATAAGTGAATGTCTTCGCACTATGAGGTCAATGTCTTCTAAACTGTTTTATCTTCAAAATCTTCTAAGAATGCATATGACCTCTTCCCCTTCCCTCGCCTCTCTAATGATGTCACAAGTACATGTCGATGGGAGAATCCCTTGGTTCTCATAGTCTGCATTCATTTGCAGAATACTTACAGTGTCACATCGAATCTCCTGAAGCCAGTTCTTGTCTGACCAGCAGATGGAAGCCTTTCACTGTGTTGAAGCCAATCAGTCTGAATATTATGGCTTCAAAAAAGTCTGCACACAAAGGTGGTAGGCAACATCGTGGCAACACTGCACTTGATTTGCCTCCTGATCTGTATGAACTGTACAAGTCAGATTCTGAGGAAAATTACAATCAGCGCAAGAACCGGATTCAGTGGATACGAAGATATTGGGCCGAGGAATGGTTCAAGTATAGGTTTGTAACGCCTCAATATGCTGAAAAGATGCCATCAAGCGCCCATGGGGTGACTGTCTGTACCGTGGCTTGGTGCCAAAGAGCAAGGCTGAAGCCATTGAGCGAAAGTTCTAACCTTGTATGGTAAGAGGACCACAGCCTGAAAATGCTGATCCATCTTTTCTGTTATGGTGTCGTGAACACAATCTTTTCAAACGCAACTATCAGTTTGCAAAAGATTCAGCTGTCAAGAATCAAAAGGAGTTTTGCCTCAACTTCAATCCTGGCCCCTCCGCTCCAAGATCTGATGGGACACGTGAAGCTAATGAGAACAGAATTGGCCCCATCGCCAATTTTGATGGGCTTTTATCTCACATTGCTGCCCAGAGAGTAGCCGTGGAGCAATCTACTAAAGAAGCTAATTCTGAAGATGCCCCCTCACCTCCAAAGGAGAAAAAGAAGAAGAAGGCAAAAGCTTCAAAGCCATCTGCTTCACCAAAATCTTCAACCAGGAAGACTCTGAAGTCTGCACCGCCTGAATCCAGTGTGCAGTCTGAAAATTTATCTCGCGTGTCCAAGAGGACCAAGAAGCCATTGCCCAAGAAGGCCACTGGGCAACCCCTGACTCCGTTTGCTATTCTGCGCAACGAAGATGACACCATTGATTTGTCCAGCAATGAAGATCTTGGTGATGATGCTCTTGAGGTGCTTATCAAGAGCAAGAAAGATGCAGAAATCTTCAACAATCTGCCCCTCTTTGATGTTGACCTTTTGAACAACTTCATTGATGAGTGGTTTGACGACCAGCGCATCAGTATTGATGATCTTCAGCTTCCAGTGGACATAAGTGTCACATTTCACGAAGCCATTATAGTGAGTTGGCCTTGGCTCAGAAGATTGTCGAGCTCAAGAACAAAATCGATTATGAGAAGGCTCACTTCAAGAAGAACGTGTCAAGCTCAATGTGGCAGATGTTCCAATCTCCAAGAAGATGTTGCATGACCTCAAGGAGGAGTTCCACAAGAAGCGCAATGAAGCTAAAGTCTCATGAGAGCACATGAAGTACTTCACTCAGAAATGTGTTCAAGCACACAATGAAGCTGAGAAGTGCAAAGCTCTTGGGCGCCCTGGCATCGATCCCAGGATGGCTGCCAAACAAAAGAAGCCTATTGTGACCCAAACTGAAGCACCAAGGCAGGAAGAACCTCGCATTGTCTTCCCTACTAGCATGACAGGCTCGAAGCCTAAGGTCCCCTCAGCAGCTTCAGAGCTAAAGAAGACAAGAGCAACTGAAGCCGAAGCCAAGAAGCGCAAGCACAAAGATGTATCTGATGATGCCCCTTCCAAGAAAAAGTTGAAGACTAAGGGAACTAAGTATTCAAAGAAAGAGCATGCTGCGGCCTCTCAGCCTCTCATTGTTGAACCTATCTCAATTGCTCCTCCAGTTGCCACCAACCAAGATCGACGTGTTGTGATCCACCAGCCTGCTTCCAGAGAGGCTCATAAAGATGAACAAGTTCCAGCTGTTGACCCCAACACAGCTAAAGACATTGGTCATGATGACAATGTTGTTGATGATGAAGTCCTTCCTCAACTCGAGCACCACTTGGTATCATCGTCTGCTCCAACGAGAAATGAATACATTAGCATTTGTCATCCATTGACGCCAATCGCTCAAGATGATTCCTGGGCTGAGCGCCCGCAAGAAGAAACACCATTTCATGATGAGACACCCCATACCCCCCCAGCACAAATTACCAATTCGGTACTGAATGACGATAACTACATGGAGATCACTCCATCACCAAAGGCGTCACCCGTGTTTCAATGGCTTCGCAAAGGTCTCAGGTCATCAGTCTCCATGTCCACCATTCCAGAAGAAGATTTACAACAATCCAGTTTAGTGGCACGTCAAGTGTTCCCTGAAGAGAATCCTTCTGCGATGGTTCTAGAGTTTGAAGCTAAAGCTACTAAAGACATTCCAGCTACATCAGCCGAAGAAGAAGAAAGAAGAGAAGAGAGAGTTGCCACACCCACTGCAACAGACCAAGTCATTCTTGAGGAGAATGTAATTATGCCAGACCCTCTGGTCGTTGACCAAATGGAGGTTGAGAACAATGAGGCTACCACAAACACTGCTGAAGCCAATGGCCCTCTCTTGGCTAAAGACCATGTGGAGCCTGAAGCTAATGTTGTGCCTGGAGCCAATGTGAATCCTGAAGCTGCTGAGACGCTGGTCCCCACTGACAGTGCTGTTTCTCCCCAAAGGCCTCACACTATCGAAACGGCCTACAATTGTGATGGGGAGTTGGTCACAGTTCGCTGGCCAATCATGGTTCCTCCCACTACTCCCGGTCCACAATATTACTATCATGTGGAGTAGCGACCACAAGTTTAGAAGCCAAAGCCTAGGCTGCCAAGGCTTCTAGGTGCTGCTACATCACCAGGATCATTCAGCGTAAACAACTTTAGAGCACACAATACCTTCTTTGACAAAGCCAAGAACCCGTAGTCGAAGCCAAAGATCTCTTCAGATCACTTTTGGAGCCATCAACAGCGCAACTTATACTCTTGTATCCTCTACAACCAAGAACGAATCTATCCTCACATGTGTCTTGATTGTGAAGCTGTTGCTGGGCTACCCTGCCTTGAAGAAGCTCTTGACTGCTTTAGGGACGCTGGTCTTCTGCAATTTGTCAGTGCCAAAGAGCACTGGAATGAAGAGCTTCTACTGCAGTTCTATGCTATTCTTCACATTCGTGGCTACAATAGGGATCCGAAGACATGTGTCGGGGGGTAGGTGCGACATATGCCAACGGGTTGCTAATCATAGTGGGAGCTAGTAAGACATCGCCGGTGCCTGGAAACGGGATGAGGCGAAGACATGCACGTCGGCGAACCTTACCCTGGTTTGGGGCTCTCCGAGGAGATAACACCCCTAGTCCTGCTCTGCGGGGTCTCCCCATGATCACTAAATCAGTGAGTGGCTACAAGAGGCTCCTTGAGCTGTTTTCTAGAGGAAGAAGAAGGGCAAGGCTAGCTCTCTCCTTCTCTCTATGTGGTGTGTGTAGTTTTCATGGAGCCCCCTTTGCATGGGTGTCCTGGGGGGTTTATATAGGCCTACCTCCCCCAGGGGTACAATGGTAATCCGGCTGGATGTGGGTCCAGACCGTCAGTGTCTATGGTCGCCGGCTTCTCCACCGGCCGCTGGGGCCCGCCGACTAGTGGGTCCCGCCGGCTGCCGACCTCTTAGCCGATATGCTGGGCCCACCGCTCGGGGGCCTGTCGGCTGCTGGTTATTGTAGCCTCACTCTTGGTGACGATGGCTTTGTCAGGGTAAGCATGGCTACCGTGCCGTCGCCAGGCGGGCGCTCACTGTAGCCTTCCCCCATCTCATCTGCTTAATGGTGCACAAACTTCTAGGGCGTAGGTAGGCAGGTCGTTGAAGCTAGCTCCCTCCCATGCCGACTGGTTAGGGCCGGTTGCCTTCTGGTAAATCTCTGGCAGGAGGGGCCCGCCACCTGCGGGCCGTACTGACAGCTTGACATGGGCATCATCATGGTCAACGTGGCAACAGTGCTGCGTGGGACGAGAGATGGTCGCCCAGTACGGTGCTCTATGTCCACGCTCACTTCGGGATTCCGGGGTGTCAAGCTTCACTATAGCCACGCCCCGTCATATCGCCGTTATGTGCATGCAAACTTTGAGGGTGTTGGTCAGGACGCCTGCTAGGAATCGGCCACTCTGGTGGCCGCCAGCTAGGAGTCGGCCTACTTCAGGAGGTCTTGTTGAGCCTGTCCACCTTCCAGCAGCCGGCCACTAGGCCAGCTGGCTAGGAGAAGACGACCCTTCGTATTGCATGTTTGAGGGCTCAGTCGGCCCGATGTTTTTTGAAGGGCCGGGGGAGCCAGTTAGGCTACACGTGGTCATTTACTCCGATAGTAGTCCCCGAAGCTGGTGGGGCTTCGCGGCTGAAGGGGGAGCGAGAAGCCGAAGCAGCTTCCTACTCTGAAGAGCCGACACGTGGGAGTCGGTCACAACCAGAAGCACCGTCCGAAAGATTTTGACGCCCGAAGCTGGGAACCATATGGCACGCGCGTCGGACGTCGGGCCGGCCGCTCGCTGCCCGCGTGCCACGTGGCACCCACCGACTGGGCTCGCCTGTCAACCCACACGCGTGACGGGACGTCGCCGCAGTCTGGGGCACGCCACTACCATGCCTCGGCCCACGTGCGAACCCTCCGTGGCTGATAAGACTCCAACGTATCTACTTTCCAAACACTTTTGCCCCTTTTTTGGACTCTAACTTGCATGATTTGAATGAAACTAACCCGGACTGACACTGTTTTCAGCAGAACTGCCATGATGTTGTTTTATGTGTAGAAAACAGAAGTTCTCAGAATGACCTGAAAATCCACAGAGGCAAGTTTTGGAAAATATGAAAAATACTGGCGAAAGAATCAAGACCAGGGGGCCCACACCTTGTCCACGAGGGTGGGGGCGCGCCCACCTCCCTGGGCGCGCCCCCTGTCTCGTGGGCCCCCTGACGCTCCATCGACCTCAACTCCAACTCCATATATTCTACTTCGCGGAGAAAAAAATCAGAGAGAAAGTTTCATCGCGTTTTACGATACGAAGCCGCCGCCAAGCCCTAATCTCTCTCAGGAGGGCTGATCTGGAGTCCGTTCTGGGCTCCGAAGAGGGGGGATTCATCGCCGTCGTCGTCATCAACCATCCTCCATCACCAATTTCATGATGCTCACCGCCGTGCGTGAGTAATTTCATCATAGGCTTGCTGGATGGTGATGGGTTGGATGAGGTTTACCATGTAATCAAGTTAGTTTTGTTAGGGTTTGATCCCTAGTATCCACTACGTTGTGAGATTGATGATGCTATGATGTTGCTATGCTTACTGCTTGTCACTAGGGCCCGAGTGCCATGATTTCAGATCTGAACCTATTATGTTTTCATGAATATATGTGTGTTCTTGATCCTGTCTTGCAAGTCTATAGTCACCAATTATGTGTTATGATCCGACAACCACTCAAAAAAATACACTTCCGTGATGATACGTGTTTGTCACAGTAGGTCGCGTTTTTTGTCATGCATGTACATCCATGACAATTTTATGACAGAATCAAGATAGTCATACCTGTGCTGTGGTAGAAGTGTTCCATGACATTACCAAAATTATCATCATGGAAGTGTCCACTTCCATGACGATAAATCACGCATCATAGAAGTGCTTTCGTCAAGGGTGACGGACACATGGCATCCACCGTAACGGAACACCGTTAAGCTATCAGGTCGGGTTTTCGATCCGATAACTCGTTAACAGCCCCGACCAATGGGAAATTTCCGCATGTAAAATTCTTATTGGCCGGAAGAAACACGTGTCAGCTCGTCAATGGGTCACATAGGCACCTATGATATGTCGACACGTGCCACGGCCCACCACTAGCCCATTTAGCTTACAAAGCCATCCCATTTGACTTGGTCAAAAGTTAACGGGCTGGCCCATGAAAAGCCTGTTAACAGTCTCTTCGCAAATAGCCCATTTTACGACCCGTTAACTCACGACCCATTAGGCCCTAAAGGAAATCGGGCCAACAATGTCATGTGGGCCGTCGAATATAACACCAGTCCATTTCACTTTCAGCCCATGTATGGCCCACGACGTTTCTCGGCCCATATGAGGCCTTCGTATCTTTGGGCTCTTTACAGGCCCACGGTGACTCTAGCCCATAATGAACAGTAATTTTCTTTGTATCCGTTAACGGCCCATGATTTACATGGGCCGTTTCCAGCTCGTGTTAGCTTTCGGCCTATTGACGGCCCATACATTCTTGGGCTCCTTTTCGGCCCTCAATTACTTCCGGCCCGTTACTGGCCTGTTCCCCTAATGGGCCAAATTCGGCCCATGGCAAGAGTCGCCCCGTTACTGGCCTGTCCCCTAATGGGCCATACTCGGCCCATGGCAAGAGTCGGGCCGTTACTGGCCTATTACCCTAATGGGCAAATTTGGCCCATGGCAAGAGTCGGCCGGTTTCTGGCCTGTTAACCCGTTGCGCCGTTTCCAGCCCGTCCTATATTCTGGCCCATTAATGACCCATTATGCCTGTGACAGAATTAAGCCTTTTCTGTCCTACGGCATGTTAACGGCCCGTTAACGTGCTGGGCCGATACCAATTACGCCCGATTACGGCCCATGTAGACCCATTTATCCGACGGCCCGAGGCCCACCGATTCTACGACCCTGTTGGAGGCCCATTTATCGACGGCCTGTAGGAGACCCATGGATCCTATGGCCCGTATATGTCCCATGGTAGTTGCGGACACTAGCAAACCAGGGAAAAAGATGACTAGGAAATAAATAAGGCCGAAACAAATGCTAGGCTATTAAGCCGATTCCACAGATTACATCCACTCGGCATCAAAGATCGCCACCAGTGGCTGCACATTAATGGCTTGTTGTTTTCTTTAGCCAGTGGCTGCACATTAAGAATAAATTTTGTATCGCACCAAAACAAATTACAACTATATAACAAAAGGAAGGTTGGCATAAAACTTAACAGTCTAGCAGATAAATGCACCACCAGAAGTTCAGAAGCTCAGTTCATTTGACCTGACTATTAAGTTTTCATGATGTATTGTCCGATGGAGCACCATAACCCTCGCCTTCATTTCCCCTAGGCTCCTGAAAAACATAGCAAATGTCTGATAGTCTGGTTTCAAAACCATGCATATCTTGACGACATCGAACAATGTCTCTCCTTGTTTCACAAAGGGTCTCTGTTAGGGAATGGACTTGTGTCTGGAGCGCAGATACAACATTGCTTTGAGCTTTCATATCTTGATCATGAGGCAATTTGGACGATATTGCCTTAACAACCAACCCAGTATTACGTAGGAACGTGCTTTTGGCACTGTTAGTGGACAGGTACTGACCCACTGCAGCAAGAGCTGACATTGCGGTTATAGTTGCCTCGCCACCTTCAGAAGGTGGCGGTTCCACCATTTTTTTCCATAGCTCACTGAAAAGTTGCGATTTGAAATTAGTAGTACTAGAACAGAAGATATTAAGGAGGCAGCAAAACCAAACAAAATAGCTTTGGTCTATATACAGAACTTATTCTGGTGAACCCATGTAAAATATTAGTTGTATTTTATTGCAAAGTACATAGTAAAACCAGGTTCCAAACATATGACCTTGTACCATCGCTAATGTATTGTTTATTTCTGCACATTGTATTGAGGGCTATAAAGAGACGAAGTTTATAATACGGTAAGCATAGTATGACATCATTCATATAAAAAAACAACTAAGAACAGACAAATAGGCAATTGTAACGTTGTGTGGGCAAGTCCAGCACGGAACTAGATTACGGGTCAAGATCAAAGGAAAATCACTCCTCTCTTTTAAGCCTTGTAAGGTGCAATGATAGGCTAAGACAATTGTGTATAAAATTGAAAAGAGTAATAGACATTGGCTGCAAACGATGCAGTTCAAGGCACAAGTTAGAGTAAGTAGTAGTTAAAAGGCATGAGGATTAAAGACTTACAATAGCGGCTTTGACTGGTGTAGTCGTGCCCTTCTTCTTGCTGGTGTGACAGTCCTTGAAGATTTCCACAGCATTTGGTTCAGGTACTTTTTGGTCCTTGCGGGGTTTCCTCTGCATTTCGAACAACTCAATATAGATCTGATAATATGGTACAGCGAAAAGAGTGAAACAATAGCTAATTACAAGAGCCTCGCAGTGTGCAATATAGCTACGAGTTCCTGTCATCTATTGGAATTTCACTTTCATACGGTTGGCCTTGTTCTTTGAACAGTTCACCTACAAGAAGATAGATTTGTGTGGCACATGCGTAAATAGGACTTCAACATGAGATCTGATCACATATATATAATGTACCTGATACTTCGGATCAGACTAGTGTTTAACAAGGCCCCTCTAGTGTTGATCCGATATATTGTCCACTGGAGATGTTTGGGAAAGTTCACAGTTAGCCTTGCCTTCAAAGTGAGTTTTCCTCAATTTATACCGATACTGTCGTAGAGTAGACTTGAAAACATGGGTGCAAGCTTGTCTGGTTGCATCATCTTGGCTATCCAACTTGAACCTTATCTGTTGAAAATTATGGGAGTCTCATTATCAGCAACCTAGAAAGTATGGGACAGAGCAAGACGATATTACTAGTTTCCATACATAACCATACTTACAGATAAATGGTCGAGGAAGGTGTTGAACTGGGTTTCGTCTTTGTCATTCCTGTACTGAATCCATGTTGGGAGGATACGTACATGACACCTAACGGCAACCGCTGCCTCTGATACTAACTTGGCTGACTCTATAGCATCACGTGGCCTTTTTAAACCTGCCTCAAAACGGATCTCCATTCTTCCTCCTCTAGATTTAGTTAACCTATCGAGCATTATCCCTGATGTTTGTTTCCTCTTGCACCTAGGTGCTAGTCGAACAATGAACATAGGAAGTGTTAGTGTACATCAAACTATGAGACTAGATATAAAGAAGCATGCAACTGTAACTTGACTCCAACAACTAGTACTTTCTTGTTGTTGAAGCTCACAAGGTTCATCTGATATTGCCAACTCGTCTTGTGTTAAGAGTGCTTGGGAAGTAGTGTCAGGTGGAAAGGGAGCTTGGGAACGTGCTGCTAGCTTAGTTGACGCACGAGTAAGTCGTGCAACTGGTAGTACTGTGGTAGGTGTTGCAAGAACTAGGGTTGTCTCTGCTTGTTTGGTGGCAGCTATTTGTTTCTGTTTGGCTTTTTTTGTAGCTCGTGTAGCATGGGATGCCGTGTTTGTAGAATTTTCCGCTGGACTTTGACCTTCTATTGCACCATCAGTACCAGCAGAATCTGCAGGATTCATCCTCTTATCATTCCCTGCCATTCTGTGTTTCTTCCTCTTTCTCTATGCCATGTTAAGCCAAGCCGACAAGAAAAACGAATAACAATTTAGTTCTTCAGAACAAATTGATGCATGATGCAGATGAACTGAACTTTGATGTTAGACAACCACATGATAGGAGGATGTAATATGTATGAAAAATAGGACGGAAGAGATAACCAGAACTATGATGTGTAAACTAAGAAGAAGACATTTCACCAAATTAGAAGAAATGCAATGGAAGGTAGACACCATATGAAAGATGCTACAAATATCGCTCTGCCAAGTTAACAGTGTCTCATCACAAATGGCGTTTAAACAAATGTGAAGCAGTACAAGAAATAAATCATATGTAAGATGCAAACAACATCACACTACCATGTTAGAGGTCTCTTGTCATTAGTGCCATTGCGTATTCACATCATTGCATATTCACAGCTTATGATGTGTAAACTAAGGAGAAGGCATTTCAACAAATTAGAAGCAATGAAAGCTAGACACCATATGAAAGATGCAACGAATGTCACTCTACCAAGTTAAAATTGTCTCATCATAAGTGTCATTTCAACAAATTAGTAGTACAAGCTAGAAAAGAATGTCAGATGTAACCTATATCACACTCCGAAGTCAAATGTGTCTTATGATATGTGATTGTTACAGGTTACACAACAGTAGTAATTTGATGTAAGAACATGGTGTGATAGACAGATATTGTATGTTCTAGAAATAGGAACACGTGTCTTATTCAAGTATAATGTGTAAAGTAAGCAGATGGAATTCAACAAAATTAGAAGCCATACAAGCTAGACATCACACATAACATGCAACCACATATAACAGTGCCAAGTTAGAGGGAGCACCGGTGATGCTGCACTAGGGGAGACGTGCTCATCATAAACACAACTTTGTTGAGTGTCTATGCACGTGTTGTCTTGGAAATCATCTCGGGGGTGTGGAGGAGTAGAAACTATAGAGGCCCTCCGTTCGGAAGGAGCACCTTTATCCGCTGCCTTGCTAACTTCCTCCCGCTTTATTGATTTTGAATTGTCAAGTAAAACTGACAAGAAAAAGCAATAAAATTCTCTCTTCAGAACTCATTCATGCATGATACTGACAATAACTACTTTGATGTAAGGCAAACACATGATACCAGGATGGAATATGTACGAAAAACAGGATGGCATGGCATGTTCACAACTGTTTGTGTAAACTAAGCAGAAACCATTCCAGCAAATAAGAAGCAATGCAAGCTAGACACCACATGAAAGATGCAACCAATATGACTCTGCCAAGTTAGAAGCGTCCCATCATAAATGGAATTTCAACAAATTAGAAGCAGCACATGCTATAAATCATATGAAAGATGCAACTAACACTAGTAGAAAAGGGGGCAATGGTCCAGGCCAGGTCAGCCCATTAGTCCCGGTTCAATCCAGAACCGGGACCAATGGGGGCATTGGACCCGGTTCGTGAGCCCCGGGGGCCGGCCGGGCCACCTGGGCCATTGGTCCCGGTTCGTCTGGACCTTTTGGTCCTGGTTGGTTGGACGAACCGGGACCAATGCGCCTCGCTCCAGCCCACCACCATTGGTCCCGGTTGGTGGGACGAACCGGGACCAAAGGCTGCCCTTTAGTCCCGGTTCAAGCCACCAACCGGGACTAAAGGGTTGGCCCTCTTTGCGGTCAGAGTTTAGTCCCACCTCGCCAACCGAAGGGGAATCAGACCGGTTTATAAGCCCCTCCCTCTCTCCCTTTGTTGAGCTCCTCTCAAAATTAAAATAGATGCCCTTATACAGGAAATTTAATCTAAATTCATATGAATTTCTCTGAAATTAGTAGAAATTCTTTATGAATTTAGGTTGAATTTTGTCTATAAGCACATCTATGCTCATTTCTGAGCAGTTTTTTATATAGTTTTTTTTCTTTTCTGCTATATTTATTTTTTTATTTTTATTTCTGAGTTGTAATAAGTCATTAAAAATAAGCATATATGCTCATTTTTTAGTTAAGTTAATCATAATTGTTTTTTTCTATTTATTTCTGAATTGTAATAAGTCATTAAAAATAAGCATCTATGCTCATTTTTTAAGTAAAGTTAATCATAACTATTTTTGCTTCTATTTATTTCTGAGTAGTTTTTTATATAGTTTTTTTTCTTTTCT
>NC_041393.1:111258263-111259170 GCF_002162155.2 Triticum dicoccoides
AAGCATCTATGCTCATTTTTTAGTTAAGTTAATCACAACTATTTTTTTTCTATTTATTTCTGAATTGTAATAAGTCATTAAAAATAAGCATCTCTGCTCATTTTTTAAGTAAAGTTAATCACAAATATTTTTGCTTCTATTTATTTCTGAGCAGTTTTTTATATAGTTTTTTTTTCTTTTCTGCTATATTTATTATTTTCTTTTTATTTCTGGGTTGTAATAAGTCATTAAAAATAAGCATCTATGCTCATTTTTTAGTTAAGTTAATCAAAACTATTAAAAATAAGTCATTAAAAATAAAAAAGAGGCGCAATGCTCGTTAATTTGCTTCAAGCCTTTCGGAATAGTGTCAACCCCTATTCAATGCACATAGTTGTGTGCAGTCTACCCCTATTCCTCAAGGCTTGAAGCTAACCAACATGCAGGTGAGCATTGAGCCTCTTCTTCATTGTCTCTGCACTCAGGGCTTATAAACAGCTGCGAGTGCCTCTCGCTGGGCGGGGTGGGACTAAAAAAACAGCTGCAGAAAGAATCTACTAAAAAACAGTTGCAGAAAATAAAAAATTAGACGGGTCCATTGGTACCGGTTGGTGGAGCCAACCGGTACGAATACCCCTCTTTGGTACCAGTTGGTGCCACCAACCGGTACCAATGCCCTCCTTTTGTCCCGGTTGGTGCCACCAACCGAGACCAAAGGTCCTCGATTCCCGCCCTTTGCGGTGCCGAAAAGAGGCCTTTGGTCCCGGTTGGTGGCTCCAACCGGACAAAAGGCGTGCATTGGTACCGGTTTGCCTTACGAACCGGGACCAAAGCCTTTGCTATATAAGTAGCACTGCCACCCCGCCCCGAGTTCAATCTCTTCCGACGCCGCGCGCCGTCCCCTGCCGCCACCTCGCCGTCGCCGCCT
>NC_041393.1:111259406-111259915 GCF_002162155.2 Triticum dicoccoides
GCCGCCCGCCCTGCCGCCCCGCACCACTTTCGTCCCCAACGTCGCCGCCCGCCCTGCTGCACCTCGCCGTCGCCGTAGCCGTCACCCCTCGCCGGCCGTGAGCAACTTTATTTTATTTTTGTTAGATTTTTTTTAGATTTTTTTGTTAGTTCATAGATTTATTTGTTAGATTAGATTTGTTGTAATTTAGATATGTAGTTCATATTGTGTAATTTAGATTGTGTAATTAATTTGTTCATATTATGTTAGATTTTTTAAGATTTTTTTGTTAGTTCATAGATTTATTTGTTAGATTAGATGTGGTGTAATTTAGATATGTAGTTCATATTGTGTAATTTAGATTGTGTAATTAATTTGTTCATATTATGTTAGATTTTTTTTCTGTTAGTATATTTTTTTGTTAGATTTTGTTAGATTTTTTATGATTTTTGTTAGTTTTTGTTAGATTTTTTTAGATTTTTTTGTAATTCATAGATTTTTTTTGTTGGATGTGTAGTAATTTATATGTG
>NC_041393.1:111260172-111398322 GCF_002162155.2 Triticum dicoccoides
ATATGTGTAGTTCATAGATTTTCTGTTCATAGAATCTTTATGATTTTTTCTGTTGTAATTTTTTTATAGAATTTTAATGATTTTTTTGTTCATAGTACGTATTTAGAAAAATTAAAAAATTAAGAAGAGAAATTGTTTAATATAATTAGTTAGAAAAATACTAGTTTATTATTAGTAATTCTACTTTATTTTAATTATAGTAAGTGCTTCATATATAGTTGAACTAGCTAGTTGATTTAATAAACTACTTTATTTTACTATATATAGAAGTAGTTTGTTTTTAGTAAGTAGAACTTTATTTATTTATAGTAAGTGTTTAGTAGTTGAACTAGCTAGTTGATTTAATTAATAAAAACTACTTTATTTAACTATATATAGAAGTAGTTCCCGCATCGATGTCGGCAATGCCTATCCCGCATCCTCGTCGTCGTCGACTCGGCGGTGGAGGCTTGCTAGATCAGGGCCATGTTCGGGACTGGGCTCCGCCGAGCTGGTATTGGGAGGTGCTACCTTCCAGGGGACGTAGGTTGGTGAGGAGGTCGCATGGTCCAGTGACGGTGCCGAGGCTTCCGGACACCGCGGAGGTGGTCCATCACCGTGTCAGCGAGGAGGACGAGCACGTCCGTCGCTACATGGTTGCATTGGAGGTCAGGTTCGACAATACCTGGCAGGTTCTCCAGGGATCTCACTGGAGCTATGATCCTGTGATGGTTCCTTATCTTTGGGTGTCCACCGCCCGCGTCGATACCCGTCGGGCGCTACGGTTCTAGTTGTATTAGTGATGCTATATTAGTGATAATATTCGACGATGTACGGACACCAAGAGATGATGTACTTTTGCTTATAATTATTGAATGCATGCTAATTTGAATACTACTTTATTTTATGATTTGGTTTTGCTTATTTTATGATTTGGTTTTTCTTACTGAATGCTCATATTGGATAAGTCTCCTTCATTCCCGTGTGCTAGACAAATTGATGTAATAATGCACTCGGGAATGAAAGGAGGAGCTACGTACATCACCGATAGTCAACCCGTGATTAATAATCTAGTTTAATATTTGAATTATGAACATAGGCCGGAAATGTCGTACTCGGACGACGAAAACCGTCTGGGGGAGTGCGACTGGTGCCACGACGGTCGAGGTATCTGTGACAGGTTCATTGAGCTGGACGAAGATCGTCGCTTCAGCATTAAGCTCGAGGAGACCTTCGATGATCATACGGTACGCAACCGACGATTAGGTTTCTGCAACATTTTTTCATAATTACTCATGACTTCAACTATTTTAATCATGACAATATTTTTCATCTTTTCCAATTCGACTAGCTTATCCCATGCTTTGCAAGACGCTATGTCTTGGAGAGGATGGGTTTTGAAGACCATGAAAGTTTTGAAACCAAAAAATTTATCCTAAGTACCCATCATGGTGTGGATTTTCAAGTAAAGTTGTACAATGCTCAGAGTGTAACCCATTTTGGTTGCAAAAATTGGGAAGCACTTTGCAAGATGTATGGTTTTGATGAAGGTATGCTTGTTACCATGGATCTTGGTGATCCTACAATCGAGCAAGAGAGACCTACGATTTTCGTCCTTGTGGATACACCTCCAATTCTTCCCCCATGTGAGCTTAACATAGTTATTAAGTAATTTATATTTTTTATTTCAAAATAGTTGACAACTTATTCTCCATTGATAGCTTATTTTCATTCTTCAAAGAATGTGCGGAAGATGGTAGACAGAACCTACTACACCGAAGGCTCCGAACTAACTTATCAGGAGAAAAATCATCTGGTCGCATTTTGTACTGATCTTGAGAATTACAATGTCTACAATCGAACTCCTCAACATTATGGTCAATACATGCCACTAGTGCATGTGTTGAACTACGGTAACTACCATGGAGATACCCTGGTAAGATTTTTTACTATTACGACATCCGTGCATCTTTTTGCACACTTCTAAAACTAGTACATCATATCATTGCTAACTACGAAGTTATTACTATGTTTTTCAATAGATAATCCCGAATGATTGTGTGCCTCATCTGATGTATACACACGGTAGCCTTCATGTTTTGAACATACAACCAGGTCTTCCTACGAATCTGAACTTTCCATACCGGGTTTCTAAAAGAAGTGGAGCCATGACAATCAAAGAATGGAAAAAATGTATGGACAGTCGTAAGGAGCTTTTTGGAAGCAACATTCAGCGAAGGGCAAAAATTGGAGACATGATGATCGCCATTCTTCATAATGGAGAGTCAGGGTCTATATTGTTTTATGCTATTTTACCTTAAGGGTGTTTAGGTCCTACCTGATACTGATGGTCATGTGTTAAGAACAAGTATGTAGGGTTGGGTTCGATGACTATGAGGATGATGATAGTATGACTTATTATTAATAACGAGTAGAAGTTGTATGATGATGCATGATTAGTAGGACGAGTACTTGTTATTATATATGCCGATGTATGCGAGCATGCATGAGTTATTATATCAGCGGGTAAAATGAACATATATAGCAGCAGCGTTGGTAAACCAAGGACGAAGATATAACAGAGGACACTTGTCTCTATTAACTAGCTAATATAACAACCTAAAAATAACCCCCAAAACCCCTAAAGCAGCCACTTTCCAAAAAAAACATGGACTTTTGGTCCCGGTTGGTGCCACCAACCGGGACCAAAGGCCCCTTGACTGGGCTCGGCGCATAGAGCCACGTGGAGGCATATTAGTCCCGGTTCTTGTTTGAACAGGGACTAATGGGTGGAGGTATTAGTAACGGCCCATTAGTCCCGGTTCATGAACCGGGACTAAAGGCCCTCACGAACCGGGACTATTAGGTGTTTTTCTACTAGTGTAATATCACACTGCATATACTAAAGGTGTCTCGTCATATTGATTGATGCGGGATACAAAAAAACAATAGTTTTATGTAAGGACATGCTTAATAGACAGATGTACTATGTACGAAATACAGGAAGGCATGTCACATTAACATGTATAATGTATAAGCTAAGTAGACTAGCACATGCAGTTTAACCAGATTGGAAGAATTACAATCTAGACACCATATGCAACATGCAACCACATATCACGCTGCAAAGTTAGAGCAAGCACCTGCGATGCTAGTGTAGGGGAAATGTTGTAATCAACTACAGAGCTACATTCACTATCTTCATCTAGCATTTCTATTTCTTGAGAATCATGTCGGGAGGCTGAAGCTGCATTCTTTAAATGAGGAGTAGTCCCCTTGCCTTCCTGCCTCGTCATAAGTGATTGATGAGGGATACAAACGAACATTAGTTTGATGTAAGAACATGGTTAATACACAGATGTACTAGTATGTACCAAAAACAAAAAGGCATGTCATATTCGAAGGTATAATGTGTAAGCTAAGCAGATGCAATTTAACAAAATTGGAAGCAATACAAGCTAGACATCTGGCTGGAGTGGTGAGCATGATCATCTAGGACCTGAGAGCCTGGTGTGAGGCGTCCTACTTCGCCACCATCGCAGCTTTTTAGTTGGCTTCCAGGTGATGCCTATCTTTGCTGGGCTTGTCACTGGCTCGGGCAGTGCCCTGACTAGCTATTTGTCTTTTGGTGCTCACGGGATGGTGGTTCATGTAAAAAAATAACTTTCCTTATCTTGGGGCTATTTGGTTAGTGACTAACTTTGCCAAATGTTGCCACACCTAAAGCTAGGCAAGTTTGACTAACTTAGGTGAGTGTTTGGTTCAAGCCACACCTTAGGCAAGCCACACTTGGACCCCACATGGCATACACACAAAAAAGTGGCAAGATTCCCTTAGGCTTGCCAACTTGTGGCTTTCATTTTGATCAACTAACCTTAGGAAAGTTTGGCAAAAATATGTGGCAAAGTGTGGCAATGCTAGGCCTAGAACCAAACAGAAGACCGACATAGGCCTTTCGAATACAAGCTAGACACCATATGGAACATGCAACCACATATGACAACGCTAAGTTAAAGCAAGCACATGGGATGGTGGTTCATTGCGAGCGAGGTCATTAACTCCAGAGCTACGTTTACCGTCTCCATCTACCGACACTACACCCTTTATAGCGCTGTAACGTGTCGTGCATACCTGCGAAGAAAGCTGGCGCGACTTCTCTCTTTTATTTGCTGCTTCTCTTTCGGCAGACTCTGAAATACCCTTGCATAAAAACACAATAGTGAGAGTATGGGTGAAGTGTGTGCAGAACTAGTGCACTGTAAAAGTAGCAGATAGCAGGTGGCTGAAAAATAAATGACAGGAGACATATGATAGCTCTACAACATTGGATGGCAAACAAAATTAGATTCTACTTCGAATTATTTTGTAATACATGAGCACAGGAAATGCAGGTACTCCTCCAGCACACCACCACATGTGGTCATATCTAAGATAACAGTCGACTGAAAATAAATAGGTCAGTCGATTTTTTTAATGAACTGTCTGATCTATAAGGAACGGGCAGATGGCCTTCGTCTACCTCCCGCCAGTCACTGTTGACGATCTTTCTCGAATCGCCAGCGACCACCGGCCCAGACCCCTGCCTCCGCCTCCCCGGCCTCCCCTCGACCTCACACCACCGCCGTGCTTGGCAGCGCCCCTAGGCCATCTCCTTAATCCCGACCGACCTCCAGATCGGGCGCCAGTAGCTCTAGGCCATACACGCCCCTAAGATAAACACCAAGGCGCTGCTTCCCCGACGTACTAGGCGTACTAGTGCCTGTTATGCCGGGGAATGCTTCCGTTAATTGGGAATCAACTGGCCAAAAATGGAAATTCAGGGGGGCGACGGATCTCTAGCTAAGGTGAAGTAGTATATGAGGAGAAATCTTGTGCATCGCAAGTTACTAGGAACATCTAGTATCAAGAAGAAGCGGTCAACTAGTGTCTTCTGTGGGATGAATACCGTGCAAGAAGAGACGTAAGATTTGCACGAATAAGGGAAGAGGCGTACCTTTTTCGGTTGCCGGTGTGGTCACCTCCACATGTCACGCCAATCTTCTTCTTTTTACCGGGGAAACCGATGTTCTGGAGGGTGCAGGCTTGGCCGAACCCATGGCCAAATTGTTGACTGTGTTGCCGTGGCCGTATGTAGGCAGAGGGGAAGCAGATCCGAGGTGGCGAAGGACGGCGTAGCAGGAACAACTCCGGTGCGGTGGAGGGTGGCGAAGTTGGAGCGGCAGCGGTGAGGCGCAAGATGGCGTGGTTGAACTGGCTCGATTACGGACGGCTCGGCCTCGGCTTCAACTACTAGCCGTGGAGGGTGTTGCGGTTCATGTTGCGGTGAGAGACGACGTCGGGGTATCGGCTCCGGCGTGATGGAGGAGGGCGGCGGTTGATGGGTGGGATGGGGTGGCAGACAGAGGACGCCGGGGTTTCGCGGCTGGTGGAGAGGTAGTTTTGGCGCCCACGGAATACGAATGGGGAATCGGACGGGCGGGGTGGGGGGGGAACCATGTTTCGGTCTGGGACGCACTTGTTTTTGGCTTTTTTGAACAGAAGATGGGATGCGCTTGTTTGAAATTTGGGGAAAGTACAAACTTTGCCCCCCTCTTAAATTTTGGACCTACTGCGGGTCGGGTGTAGGATGGTAATCCCACGTGTCCCAAATAGTAGGCGGGAGCGATTTCAGTCGCGCGCATGTGTGCTTAGGCGCCCATTGTGTATGAATGTTTTTCGGAGGTGGTTGCGTGGCGTCTAGATGAAGCTACAAACCTACCCTGTTTAGACCTTTGGACGTCGGGCCGGTAGGTTTCATGGGTCAGAGTTATTAGAAAAATAGTTTCCTTGTACTACCAAACATTGGTCTCACGCGGTTTCGGGCGAGTAGAGGCTCTTCTGGCACTTCGTTCGAAATTTTGAAACACAAGCATTCACGTTTAGAGTACTCTTGAACTATGAGGATTAACCTAAATAGACAACATTATATTTGACCTTGTATATTTGAAAACTTCATTAAATTATCCGCTTCTTTTTGAAATTTTGACACTTGAAAATCCTATAACTACGATTATTTTGGAATGGAGGGGCTAAATTTGAATCTATTTTGTACACGACTACATATGCTATTATGTACAAAATTAGAGCAAAGATTGGTGCCCCCATAATTTAGGTATGGTTTACAAATGCCATGATATCAAATTCAAATAATTGAATGGACTTCATGTTGAATTTGATTTTTTAAACCACATTAAGTTGAATTCAAATGTATGCTAGTTCATAGGTAGCTATTTATAATGTTCATTGTGTATCTTTTGTATGTATAATGTGCTTTACACACACAACATGAACTATACTCACGTTTATATTCGATTGCTAAAGCAATGCATTGTCTGGAGTTCAAAATACTAATTATGTGGATCAATTGTGTCGAATAATAACATAGACATGCTCAAATTTGATAGAATCTAGATGTCTGATGGATCAATGACCGCTCCTTACGCGAATTGCAAATATCATGATCCCATCCTAATATTTGGATACAATTTATATCTTTAATGAATGTGTACAACAGTCTTTTACGTGTAGTTTCACTCTCCATCGGTGGTCTCTCACACATGCTCACACACTCTCTCCCGAGGTGTCTTTCTCGCACACATTTACAATTGTTTTCACTAACCTTTATCACAAGCACTCTTCCTCTTGCAAACATACACACGCACAATCCCCATCGACCCTTTCTATATACATGGACCTGCCTACGTGTCTCATGTACGCATATTATCTTTAGGCCTGTCTCTCACGCATTGTCTCACACCTCTCTTCCTAATTGACGAGTATGATTCTAGCAGAGCATTATGTAGGATGCCCCTTAAAGTTAGGTTGGATGAATAGTAATATCAGAGATAAAGGGGTTACCTTAGTCCGAGAACCTAGGGTTACAAATCCTAGCCAGCTTTGTCAGTGGACACAGAGTCCTTCACAATTCTGCTATCTTTGTCTTGTACGACTAGTCATCCATGGGTCTTCCTAAATGCATCACAGGCCGACCAATGTGGCACAGGATGGAACCGAACGAAGGGCCTCACCTCGACCCACCGAACCTCACACGGTGACACACCCTCTGCCCCCACATCTCATTATCTTCTCACACCCACATATACCAACACAAACACCACACACACAGAAAATTTCTCCTGGTGTCTCTATTCCCTCCCCCCTTGCATACTCAAGGGAATGGAATCTCTCGTTGTGACGTCATATTCGTCTCTCTCTCTAGACCACTCTCATTTCTCATGCTATCTCTCCCACGCTCCCCCGTCGGCCCCTCTATCCATGCCTCTCTCGAATATGTAATACACACACATACCTCTCTAGGCCCCGCCAAATGCATCAACTTCACATTCACACATGTTACATCACGTACCCCGCTGATCTAAAAAGCCCTCTCTTCACGTTTATTTTGCATACAACATTCCTTTTGAATAAATTGTGGCCAAAAAATTATTTTAGAGTTTCTACATATATACAACATTACAAAGTTATAAGGAGGAGTACGAACGCTAATTTGCATTTCATGGTGCCAACAATGCTATTTATTCTGCACTGTGAATGTGTATATTTTTTATACTATATACAAAGTTAGTCATAATAAAGAGAAACAAAGAGAATCTCTCTCTCCATCGCATACCCCCCCTGTACACCCCTTTCACGTATGCACACAAAACTATCTCCAGGTCCTCTAAAAGTAAGCCCCCAGAAAATTCACGCATGTTTCATCTTTCTCTCCCGATATATGCAATGACAATCATTGTATTTGAAGCGAAAGCACGATACGTACATTGGACTTCTAAATCCACTCATTACAGCCACCATTTACATTTAGTGGTTATTATACAGTCACGGGCTCATCGTACAACTCTGTATTTGCTCATGACATGACTAGTTGACCAGTTAAATGCTCCACGTGGCACCTCTAGTGTTGCATCACATTATCTCACTACCATCATGCCCACTTGTCAACTTGTATCTACTCTACATCCACACTCTTATAAAATACACAAAATACACTCTTATAAAAAACAGAGTTGGTGATGATGGTGTCCCTGCCATCCTGCAATATAGGCCGTCCAATTTATATCTGACGGATAGGAAAGAAAATATGGAAATTTTGCAAAAAGGTACCAACACACCTCTCCACATTTGCAAATAAGGCCTTACCTCGTTCATCCTTTTCTCTCACAAGATAAACAAGTCATACAAATGCATCTTGATGTTACGTGCAATGCACGGGCATCTTGCTAGTAAGAATGAAAACAAACGACAAAAAATTATTTGGACGCTGGTTTGAAGTCATGACCGCGGGCACAGCGGACAAGGTGGCCTTGTATTGGTATGCTGAGCCGTCTGTTTTAACACATAGGAGCTGGTGTGGAGATTATACACGCACGCACGCATGCACACGAACTGCATCCACACAACACTCACACAAACACATGCACCCACGCACGCACGCAACACTCACACGTACACACGCAGCCACACACGCACACAACACTCACACGCACACACGCACGCATGCATGCACACACCAGTACACCACACGACGAACACACACTCTCACGCTCAAGTGCTCAACCTACACGTGCATGCGCACACATCAGGCCCTGACAGACACATACACAACCAGGTGATTCCCGCACACATCAGGCCCTGAACTATGAGCAAGTGATCGTATAATCACCGCAAAACATATATAGTGACCGTAATCAGCTTATTCTGAAGTTCGGAGACCGTATTACGCTTTTCTCTCTGTAGGCGCTCCAAAACTACATCTCTACACGTTCTTGCATGTTACAGCACTACTACTACACTCTAACACAATAAATCATATGTGTTTTTAGTTTTACTAGATATCATATTATTACTTATAATTATTCAGTTTGCATACATTAAAATTGCCTTTGAAATGTATGGCCAGTATCTATACCGCGCAGGAAAAATCCCGCCCTTTCCTGTTTAATCGGGTTTGTATCGATGGATCATGCGAAACAGCAAAACTATAGTACTATACAGTACAAGTGATAGTTCATTGGGCTGTCGTGTCGTCTACTCCTCCGTCGTCAGAGTGGAGAGCTCGCTTTCATAAATCCTCTAGTCCCTTTCACCGACATGTGGGACATCAAGCTACCGGGTCCACGTGCCATACCAGAATACAATGTAGAGCAGCCGGGGTGAAGCACCACAGTCATGGCGCCGGCGTAGTAATGAGCAATGAGGCGTCAAATCACAAAGCTACACCTTTCCCGCAGTTAAGTTGGAGGGATGAAGTAATAATGTTAAAAAAAGAAGTTGGAGGGACGAAGCAACCATCATTTCACTCGTTGCTGAATTCGCTTCTCCCTCATCTTCTTCAACTTAACCACGTGTTTCTTTTGTCGTTGTTATACCTCATGTGGAACGCAGATCGGCTTGGTAAAGCACTGACACGTGGGACCACATGTTAGCAAACTGCCAGGACAATGTCCTCCGAAAATAAGAAGCCTAATCATAGACTTACAAAGGGCTACGTAGCTGCTACGTAGACTTTCCATCTAATCTATATATGCCCCCTGATTTTCAGGTGGGGTGGGCCTAATCCTCTCCTTTAATCCAATCAAATAGTCCCACATCACATCAGTTCATAACTTTACGTAAACCATTACTTGGATGTAGCATTGCTAAAATAAGAAACCTCCGCCGCCATCTGTGCGGCAAAATCACCTCCTTTTTACTAAACTTGATTCTATAATTTTTTAGATCAATATAATTGAGATTTGTATAGATAGCACACAGGAGCAAAACCAAGTGGTATGGTTAAGGGCATCCACAATGTGTAGCCAAATGTGAAAATAGATTTTGGCATCGTGGGAACCATTATGGACGGTGTTGCCAAAGCCAAAAAGATGGAACCGAAGCTCCCTGATTGATTGATTGATTGAAGGTATAGAAAAATGCAACGTCTCTCCTCTTTATCCCTTGCTTGGACGCATGTAGTACGGTATAAAGCATACAGTCTACTCCCCTGTCCGTTCTATCACAAATCACAAAGCAGTGAGGCGTCAAATCACCAAAGCACGGACAAAGCAACCATCATTTTACTCTTCGCTGACTCCGCTTCTCCATCGTCTTCTTCGAGAAACCATCTCACTACACTAGTACTCCTAGTAGTACTAGTAAAGGTCTTCCTAGATGCAAATAATGCGGTTGTCTTGGCTTGCAGGCGGCACTTGCGAACGACTTACCGTGGTCTCCCTCAAGGGTGTTCTCCGTCGAACGCACTTCACCGAAACACAAAATAAAACATATCGTCGACGTCACCGCAATGGGGAAGGAAGTCAAATATAGTTACTACCTCCATTTTTTTGTACACAAGGCCAGTATATCAAAATTATAATTTGCAAAGGGCCACTAACACTAATTGAGGCAAAATTGATGGGGTTAGCAACCAAGGACATTAATATCCCCTGCATGCATGCGGAAGTGAGAAGGTTGGTTTGCCTGTATTAATCAAGCGATGAGGAGTGAGATGGTTAGCTCTTGGTCTTTGGAGAAACAAATACGCATTAATTGACACGTGAAACGAGGATTGTATCGATTAAATCCCGCGAAGGAAAACCCCGCCTTTGTTTTTTAAGACTAGTACTCCTAGTACGTACGTACTTATCCTGTTTGGGTCTAGGCCTTGCATTGCCAAGCTTGACTAAAGTTTTCAAAATGAGAAGGAGGTACACTTGCGCATGGCTGTCGCGGTTGTACCGCACCCTCACACGGTCGCTCCTGCACGTCGCGGTCGCACCGCACGCTCACACAGTCGCTCCTGCACGCCGCAAACCCAACCAAGGGAACGCACCCTCCCTGACACGTCCTGTCACATGTGAACAAACCAAACTCAGGCATCCTATCACTGTCACATAATTTTCGTTCATAGAGTATGTTTATCTAGCCGCATGTTGGGGAGTATCTGTACGGCCTGTGCGGTGGTCTGTTGGGGAAGAAGAAGGGGTGAGGAAGAAGGAAAGAAGGGTTAGGAGACGTAGGATATTCATCCAACCGACTCAAATTGTAGACTGACCCAAATCAAGCGACTTGCATAACAAATATATGTTTTTACACATCAAAAGATCCATAAAAACAACAACATAAAGAAAAACTATCACTGCTCGCGGAAAGAGACAACCTCGTCGTCTTTGGCTTCCGGCGCGAACCAGCCGTAGCTGCCAACGTGTGTCTCCGCACCGTGGTTGTCCTCGGCCTCCAGCTACTCGTTCAAGCGGAGCGTGCGGGCGCTCTGCACGGACGAGAGCACTGCCCGGTTCAAGTCGAGGACGTCCAGTTCCGCCTGCAGGAGGGCCTCGATGGCAGCGGCATCTGCGTGCTCCGCGTCGAGTCGAGCCTCCGCCGCCCGGTTCAAGTCCAGGACGTCCGGTTCCACCTGCAAGAGGGCGTTGATGAGAGCGACATCCGTGCGCTCTGCGTCGACTCGAGCCTCTGCCGCCCGGTTCAAGTCCAGGACGTCCGGTTCCGCCTGCAGGAGGGCCTCGATGGCAGCGGTATCCGCGCGCTCCGCCTCAAATTGAGCCTCCGCCGCCCGATTTACATCCACAACACCCGGTTCCACCTGCAGGAGAGCCTCGATGGCAGCGGCATGCACGCGCTCCGTGTCGAGTTGAGCCTCTGCCTCCCAGTCCTCCTTTAGTTTCGCCATGTTGAACCGCTGGTCCGCCTACAGCATGGGGGACTCAGACGCTGGCACGTAGTCGACGTCCATCGTCGCATACCCATCAGGGCCCTTCCACGCCGCGACCTCCGCCATGAACATTGGATCGGCTTCCTCCTCCTCGTAGCTTGGCTCCAAAGAACTCGGGGATTGGCCCGCCGCAAAGGGAGTTGGGAACGGAGGTCTGTGGCGCCGACCGCCGCCGCGATTTCTGCACGGAGCTCCGGCGTCAGCATCTTGTAGTAAGTGAAATTGCGGTGCACCATGGCTTCCCGGCGAACTAGGGGACGCTTGATGTGGGCTAGTGGATCGAAAGGTGGGGGAATGGGCTGGAGATTTGGTGTGGTTTTAGGGCAGTGGCTGGCGTAGGCCGAGCAACGAAGGTTCTGGTGCGAATAGTGGTTCTGGTGATGACCGGCCAACCGGTTTTGACTGTACATCGCTCTTGTCGCGTTCGCGTTGCAGCCCGGCACGCTGGACCCTCCATGTCGCTCACCGAACGGAACGCACTTCATCTTGCGTTTTTGCTCACTTGTGGGACCGCAGTTGAGAGCAAACCGACGTCCCTCCCCCTCCCCCGCCTGCGTCATTTATTATACCACCACTCCCTCCGTTTTATGCGGAGTAAATAAAAACAGAGGGAGTATACTATGGATGAGGATCCCCTGATGTGGCCGAACCCATTGAGTAACTAACATGCGGGGCCTAGCAAGCATGGGGTCCGCCAGTAAGTGACCGAAATGGAGGGTAAGGCAGGGATACCTACGTCAGAGGATCCACTTCCACTACTACTCCCTCCTTCCATTTACTATACAGGGCCTAATGTGTTTTTCGAGGCTAACTTTGACCAAGTGTTAGAGTAATAAAATATGACATGCAACTTACACAAACCATACGGTCAAATTCGTACGTGAAAGGAGTTTCCAATGATATAATTTTCATATTATACATCTCATGTACTATTAATTTTGTCAATAGTCAAATTGGAAACCATCTCGAGTACAAATCTTGGAGTACGTACGAATCTAACAATATTGATTAGGCGTTGTTGAATGTTGTTACCTTTTTGATCAAAGTAGAGATACTTTGACTACACATAAAACTTATATGTAAACTAGAAAGGATACGAGGGAGTATATTGTACGTTCAAAAACGAAACGAACATTGAATACCCTTTATATATGATTTGTGGATGCTATGATCATCGGTTCAAAATTTTGAATCCGCCTGAGGTATCACATGCCCCCGCTCGTTCCCTCTCGATTTCATCTCGGGGTCCGTATATCTATTGAAAGAGGACTAGGGTGGGTACATGTGAATGATACTCGGCGGAATGTTCAAATGAGGCATGCGGGAGGATGGACTCGACTAGAGGGCGACATGATCGATGGAGAAGAGGGTTGGAGAGGAATGAGAAATAAGCAAATGCCACATGATATACTTGAACGGCTCAAATAAACAATAAGTTGTCTCGCTTGGCCTACATAGTGAAAGGCCTAATGCGCAAAGTAGAGCACTGACGCTCGAATATGGCCGGGAAAATAGGGAAACCGACATGTGGGGCACACCCGTCGGGACGACATAGCGCAATGGAGGAGCTGGCCCACGACCTCCTCGCCACCGACAACCGTTCATGTGGGTCGTTGGGGCCAACAACGGGGCACAGCTCCAGCACCGCCTCTGGACACGGGGATCGCGGTGAGTGACACACTCATATCGTCGCTAGACACGTTCGGTTTCAGTGTGCCGAGCGTGGCATTAGTGTTGTGGCACGACCAACAGTATGTTTGATTTGTGCCCAAGGTTGCCCCATCAAAGCATTGGATAGCCAAAATTTTGGTTGAGGTACTGGTTGCCCATGATTTGGCCGACATTGGCAAGAAAAATGAACTAGAGTTGGCTAGAGTTCATTTGCATGCCAAAAAATGGCAACCCTCCAAACAAATACCAATCTTTGGGTCATGACCAAAATTTTGGTTGAGGTATTGGTTGCCCATGATTTGGCTGACATTGGAAAGAAAAATGAACTAGAGTTGGCTAGAGTTCATTGGCATGCCAAAAAATGGCAACCATCCAAACAAAGACCAATCTTTGTGTCATGACCAAAATTTTGGAAAGGTGCACTTTGGCCACAATCCAAACACACCCCAGACCCGGCTCGTCGAGGATGCATGGGGCGCCGCGCCACATCCGCAGAGTGGTGTAGCACGGCCAACTGCATCCTCTGGACCTGAGACCATGCCGGGTCGTCTTGCTTTTTCAATGACATGCGGGGATCCCATGTGATCAAAGGGCATCTCCAGCATTGCCACAACCGCAGCTGACTACCCTGGAACACCAAAACCCTCGTCCCTCGCGTTGTCGCGCGGTGCATTCCCAGCCGGCGCCAGCTGCACGCATTCATGCCATCCGTTCGTATGTTGTCGTTAAGAGGCTCGGTGCCCGAGGAACCAACTCCGCTGACTTAATGATGCACCCGGACGCTTGGCCTCACCGGATGGTGTATTTAAAGAGGCAGCGCCCAACTAACCTCCACACCATAGTGCATCGTCCACCTACCTGGCACCACATCCGCCATGACCGCAAGTGCAAACGCTCTGCAGGAGACCTTGTCTTCGGGGATGAAGATCGAGGTCGCCTCCCTCGCTCAAGTCACCTCTCGCGACGCAATAGCGGCGTAGTCGGACGTGGACGCGACCGCACAAGTAGTGGCCACGATGGCGGCCGACAATGGGAGCACCGTCAGCCACGCGTCCTACTTGCCGCCGTCCAATGTCAGGCACCGCCGAGGTCGGGGACTTCTCCGAGGATGAATAGGGCATGGGAGGCGGCAGGGCATGGTGTGCCAACTGGACGGTCTCTATCCCGTGTTCTACTCTTCCTCGCCGGAGACCACACCTTCACTTCACGGGTCTTGAACCCCGCCCCCGTACATAGAGATCAAAAATGGAGGACCTTGGTCGCCGTCATAGAATAGGTTTAGGGTCGGGTTTCTTTGATTTTTCAGTCCTATAAAAGTTCGAAATGTAATGAAAATCTGCCGTGTTTGCATTAATCTCACACAGTGTATATGAACTTTCACAATAATATACATATTGTAGGAGTACTAGCAAGATGCCCGTGCGTTGCACAGAAGATCAAGATCTTGTGGGAGAAAAGGATGAACGAGGGAAAGCCTTATCTGCAAATGTGGAGAGGAGTGCGGGTAAAAATAAACACATAGGGTCTATACATACACAAATTATCTTAGGCACTCCAATAGTACGTCCACTACACATTCACGCATTTCACATCTTTCTACATCTACAAGAACCTATGAAAGGGTTAACGTAAATTGCCTCTCTCTCTCCTCCCATGATTTTCATGGTGGTGGGCCCCTCCCTCCCCCAATCTATAATCAACAGCTCACATGTTCCACATTACTTTAATTACGTAACTGGGATTACGTAGGTGTAGCATTATTCGTCCTAAAAAACCCAACTAAGCCAACCTCCCAGCATATCGCGTGGGAAAAGACCCGACCGCGCCGTTTTAGTCGGGATTACCGGATTACTAGTAGTAGTATTGATGGATTGCACGAAGCAACAATTTTTCTTGAGGGGGCGAAGCACCTAGTTTAAAAGGAAAAAAACCGGTACATCACATCACTCCTGTCGCAGTCGCATTGCACCCCACACACGTTTGGTCCTGCACACGGCTCACGCAAAGGGAACGAGCTTCAGCTTGCCTCTTCATTGACATGTGGGACTGCATTTGGAGAAACCGACCATGCCCCAAACTCCCCCCACCCACTGTGCAAAAATCCTCTCCACCCCACATACAAAAATTCCGACCAAATCCGATTCAACCGCCCTTCGGCCAACTAGCCAATAATATTCCCCAAACCCCCCTCCCCCCAGGTCCCCCTCCACTCCATTCGCTCTGCCAAAGCCTCCCTCCCCACCGCGCCGATACGTCGTCGCCGCGGTTCGTCGAGGGGACTCATGGCGATCCTCTCGCTCCCACAGTACGCTCTCGTAGACTGCCGTCCTATAGCCACGCCGCCACCTCTAGCTACGTTCTTGTGGAGGCGCACGGCGGTCCGCGCCGCCACCGTTGGTGACGTTCGTGTGGAGACGCACGGTGGTCCGCTTCTCCCATGGTACACGCATTCTAGACTGAGGCCCCGTTCATGTCGGTGTAGCGCTGAATGTTAGCTGATAGACGATGTTAATCTTACTGTTTGCCGAAGTAGTTTACTGTCGATATGCTGTGCTTAAGAAGCTTCCTTGCCCTGTTCTGCACTCAATCTGCTTAGCTGAGATGGCATGCCAAGGCCGATTAGTTGCTAAAATATCCTGCCATATATTTATTGTGACGTAGATTTACATGGTCTAGTAGCCAATCTGTTAGGTGAAATAGAACTACACCGTTTTATACTCGATCTTTGTTGCTGCGATGGCCTTCGATAGTTCGATGGCTGTGTGCTCAGCCTCATTGACTGCTGAAACAGCCTGCCATAGTTTAGCACTCAAATATGTTTGCTGAATTAGGTTTTCATATATTTCGTTACTTAGATCTGCTCGTCCAAATATCTTTCCATAGCTTTAGACATCGACCTAGGTATTTTTTTCTGGACTTCATAAAAAACCATATATGTTTTTCCTGTAATATCTAGTAGAAGAACTAATTTGTATGTCTAACAGATGGACAAGACTTGGATAACTTCTTCTCGAAGATTCTCCGCTGCATATGTCGAGGGGGTTGAAAACTTCATGAACTTTATCAGAGCTGAGTACGATGGTCCGAAATCAGATGTGCTCTGCCCGTGTAGCAGTTGTATGAATTCAGTTACAAGACCCCAGTCAACTGTGCAAAATCATCTACACTTGTATGGGATGTCGGTCACATATACTAGGTGGGTTCATCATCGTGAAGGTGTGAACGTCAATGTTATTGACTACGTGGAAGCAGCAGATCACCATCTTGATCTTCCTGATGCTCAGGTGGAAGAGGAGGAGGAGGTGGTGGTGGCGGAGCCAGTGAGTTTGACCAACATTTAAACAATGCTACGAAATGCTCGTGTGTTCCGTGAACTTTCACCTGCAGAAGAAAAATGGTGGGCCCGCATGTTGGAACAATGCAACGTTGTTGTCACCCCAAGAAATAAGCTGTCAGTACTCTCAGCTATGGTCACCTTTCTTCAGGTGAAGACATCTGAGCGGATGACCAACAAATCATTCGATGCGATGTTGGCTACTTTCCGCAAATCTTTCCCACATGCGTCTGAGCTGCCACACACCTACAGTAAAATGAAGAATTTCCTTTGTGCAGTTGGAATTGGATATGATATGATCCATGTTTGTAAGAATAATTGTGTTATGTTCCGGAAGGATTATGCCAACTTAAGTGAATGCCCGAAATGCAAATCATCAAGATGGAAAGATGGTGATGCTGTGAAGAGGATTCCTCATAATGTTCTGAGACATTTTCCAATTACACCAAGATTGCAGAGGTTGTTTCATGATGTTGAAACAAGAGAGGATGTACTGTGGCATTCTAGGAACCAGGAGTATAGAGATCAGAATGTAATGAGCCATCCATCTCATGGTAGTGAGTAGAAAAGCTTCAATGAAAAACACAAAGAATTTGTTGCTTACCCGAGAAACATTAGACTTGGCTTAGCTTCAGATGGATTTAACCCATTTGGCCACCAGAACGCCACATATAGCATGTGGCCTGTGCTTGTTATCCCTTACAACATGCCCCCAAATGTCTGCACCAAATAATCAAACTACATGATGGCCTTGCTCATCCCAGGTCCAAAAAGTCCCGGAAAGGATTTTGATTTGTTCATGGAGCCTCTTGTGGAGGAACTTCAACAACTATGGAAGGGTGTTCTCACTCGAGACCTATATAGCAGCCCACCAGCTGATTTCTTTCTGCGTGCTGTTATAATTTGGTGCATCCATGATTATCCGGCTTTGGGCACTATGTCAGGGCGAATGACACATGGTTACAATGCATGTGCTCGCTGTGACAGGAATCCGCTGTCATACACAATACTTAGCAAGATCTGGTACATTGGACAATGCCGTTTCCTTGCCAAGGACAAGCCGCATGTTAGAAAATACTGAAGGCATTTGTTCAATGCAAAGCTTGAAACCGTGATGCGCCAAAGAGGCTTACCGTCGATGAGTTGCAAGTGGAATTAGAGAAGGTCAGGCATATTACACTAGGAAACCATCCTGGTAATGGTAGCGGGAAAAGGAAGCATGGCAGGGCAGAAGAGAGATTATTGTTTACCCGCAGGTCCACTTTGTGGGACTTGGAGTATTGGAAAGATTTGGATCTGCGGCATAATCTTGATGTGATGCACATCGAGAAAAATATATGTG
This sequence comes from Triticum dicoccoides, assembly GCF_002162155.2. Classification (NCBI taxonomy): domain Eukaryota; kingdom Viridiplantae; phylum Streptophyta; class Magnoliopsida; order Poales; family Poaceae; genus Triticum; species Triticum dicoccoides. Next base: position 111,278,266 of record NC_041393.1, read on the forward strand.
ATAACATTATCGGCACACTTCTTTATATTGAAGGCAAGACGAAAGATACCTTAAAATCTAGGATTGATTTGAGACACCTGGGTATCAGAAAGGATTTGCAGGTGCAAGATGAAGGTAAACCACGGGATATGGCACCAGCTGTGTACGTCTTGGATAAGGTAAAAAGAAAAGAATTATGTGAGGTCCTGTCACGTGTGAGATTCCCACATGGATTTGCTTCCAACCCTGAAAGGAGAGTCATTGCAGATGGAAACAAGGTACAAGGGTTGAAAACTCATGACTGCCACGTCCTACTTCAAAGGGTTTTACCTATTATGCTTAGAGGATTGGGCCGCCTTGACTTATACAGAGCAGTTGCAGAGTTGGGACAATTCTTCAGGGAACTCTGCAGTAGAAATATCAGGATAGATGCTTTGGAGCGTCTTAGAGACAAGATACCAACTATCCTATGCGACCTTGAGAAGATATATCCTCCAGCCTTTTTTGATTTGATGGTGCATTTGGCTGTTCATCTATCTGATGAGGCACTACTTAGAGGTCCAGTACAATATGGCTGGATGTACCCTATGGAAAGGCGGCTAGGCACTTTCAAGGGCTATGTTAGGAACAGAGCTAGACCCGAGGGTTCCATTGTAGAGGCCTACATTGCTATAGAAGCATTGACATTCTGCTCAAAATACATTGAAATAGCTGATCGGCTTAGCAAAGAGGTGGGTGAAGACAATCCCGGGCTCAATGTTTTCGATTATTCTGTTCGAGTTACAGGGAAGAGTCAACAAGAGGACAAACCTAAAGATTTGGACAAAACGGTTTGGTACATGTTGAATAACTGTCCTGAGATACTACCTTATATCAAGTAAGTGCAGTACTACAACTTATACATCGTAATCTACTAAACTTACAGCACATTCTTATATATTTAGATGTTTGACCCAATCATTATGTTGTGCAGCATCTACAAAGAGGAGTTACTGCCGCAAAATCCAAGAAACATTGACAAACTAGTTATGGTAGGATTTGCGAAATGGTTCAAGAACCATGTAAGCTTTTGAAGTGCACTGTCAGTTTTTTTAATATATTGAGTACATAAGATGATCAGCTTGTCTATTTTCTAACCATAGGTTAAGAAGATGCAGGAGGATGGGCAGGCAGTTGATGATGCCCTTTACTCACTAGCAATGGGTCCTGATACTCGGGTAAGAAATTATGAATCTTGCATTGTTGGAGATGTGCGCTACAACACCCTTGCACGAGACGAAGGCAGGAAGACACAAAACAGTGCCATCATGAGCATGGATACGTATGATAAAGAGACAACTGAAATGTATGCTAACATAACAGACATTGTTCAGTTGCAGTATATCTCCAGTTTCGAGGATCATTGGTGTGTGGTTCTGTTGTTTTGTCCTTGGTAAAACCTGTTTTCCAGGATCGCAAAACTGAGAGCTGATGATTATTTCAAATCCATCAATGTCAAGGCGGCCTACCAGGCCAACGAGCCTTTTATTTTGGCAAATCAAGCAACACAGATATTTTTCTTGGAAGACACATTTGCACGTAGCAATGACTGGAGAGTATTGCAAAGGTTTGAGCAGAGGAACTCGTTTAATGAAGTTGCACAACAAGATGATGCTTACACTGCTCCTGATGTACAAGATAACACAGATGTTCCTAATACATTTGAGAACCATCACGTCAATGACACCGGCAAAAAGACTGTCTGTCGTGGTGCGGACATACAAGAGTTGATCAAGAAGAAGCCAACGTTCGAGGACATTGAGGACGAAGAAGAAGATGACACTATGGGGAATTATGATTCAGACTGATACACATGGCGAAGATGTTGACGCTACTGCTGGCGATGCTGATTACATTGCTTTTGCCGTATTTGCCTGTCAGAAGACATTTTTTTATCTACTATGTGAAATTGTGTTTGCTATGACAACTGAAACCTGATGAACATGTTGTTTAGTATTTTGCTGTGAGAACATCACTTGTTATGTATGATGATTTGTGTTTGGTGATTGTATGAAAACTAAAACATGATGACATTGTTGTTTAGTTGTACTCATATTTGGCTGTGAAACTTGAATTTGATGACATAGTTTGTTGTTGGACTGCAATTTGCTCGACGTCTTTGAATGAGAACAAAGCTGACCCGACCTGGCCTCTGCTATTTATTTATTTCTGAGCAAAAGGGGATACCCCCTGATTTTCCGTTAATAGAAATCATTAGATGTTCACAACACTACGCCCACCCTGCTACACAGTTTTCATTCATTACTAGTTTCAGCAAAGTGCTCATGTCGTAGCCACTGAATACATCACGAGTGCTACATACACTGCAAATAAAGAGACAATCATCCTACAGAGCACATCAATTTTTCCCATTATCTTCACAAGCTCTTTCATGTCCTCATTGCCGTCAAGGCTGTTCAGCGGTTGTTGCTTGGCCATGATCAGAGGAACTGCATCTTTAACCTTCTGCTCTGCATCTTCCTCTTTTGCCGTTCCTTCAGTTACTTGTCTAATACCCCAACCTGCTGGTATTGGGATTCCTCGGCTAACCAAATAATCAGCGTAGTTGCATTCCGCCACATCAACAACTTCCCAGAAATACAAATCACACGAATCTTCCCTTTTCTGCACGAATCAAATTGGAATATCATCAACCAAACTATTAAAAAATCAGCAACTGAAAGCAGCAGAACAACACTTAAACATATTATTACCCCATGATTCAGGCATTTGTAGAAGACTCGGCCAGGGTTGAGGATTGTGGTTGAGACGAGATGGATGACTCTGCGTGATTTGCAGCTGTGGCACCACACCAATGGCAGCAGGTTGCGATGAGCAATCGGCTGCGGTGCGCGTGCCAGCGGAGGTGTGATGAGACCCATAGGCGATGGTACGGGTGGCGGCTTGGCGCATATCTGGTTGTTGCCTGCTGAAGAGCAGGTGGACGAGCAGCCAGCGGACATGGTTGCTGCGGCCAGAGCTTCTGATGCTAGGCAGAGTAAGTAGAGAAGAGGAGAAGGGAATGTTGGATATGTCAGTTTCATTAGTTGCAGAGTAGCATAGCACCATATATAGTCATATTCTAGGTTTGGATTCGAACCAGCTACAGGAGCACGTCTCTCTTTTTTCTAAAACTCGACAATGTCTCTTTACTGGTACACTACCTTGTTCTGTACGCCTTCCCATGTCTTCGATTTTCTTTCCCTTTTTTGCGAGGAAGGAATGAGGACAAAATTGAGAGTTCCTGGGCCTCGAACCCAAGACCTCCCGGTTGAAAACCAAGGGTGCTAGTCACTTATGTGGCGAACGTTCCCTATGAGGAGGATGGCAGACGAACGCATTTTCCTCGCAGTTTTCTTCCTATATATAAAAAAGTATGCTACTTGGTGTCCGCTTAGTCAACAAACAATTATGCCGACCTTGACCGTTGGATTGACATTCAACATCTGTCGTGTTTCTTGAGTCTCTTCTTCCTCGAGCCGCCAAAGCCAAACCAACGCCGACGGGACCGCCTGCTCCCGCCTCCCACGGCTAGCTGTGATCTTCGCCGGCTCCTGTTTGTTCCCGTCCGAGGCCTCGCCATCGTCCTCTGCCTTGGTTCGCTCGCCGCGGCGCCGCCCTCCGGTGTTGTCAACATGGTCAACAACCGAGAGGAATAAGGAGATGACTGTACATGGTGAGGATGACAGTAAGGACCCAGCAGCGCGCACACTAATTTTGTTTTTTCGGGACGGAGAAGGGTATCAACTGGGTTGTGCGGGACCCATGGCCCGTCTAGCCCAGGCTTTTATTTCATATGTTTAGCACATGACCAGCCCAGTTTGTTTTTTTCCTTTCTGAAAAATGGCTAGCCAGCTATTTTGTTTTTTGCAGAATAACTAATATAGGCCTACTTGCTTTTCTACGCCCTGCTAGGCCGGAAATCTTTCAAGACAAGGAGGGATGCATTTTGCCCAGAAAATGGGCTATAAGTAATAAGAAATGGGCTATGAGTAATAATAAATGGGCTATAAAATGAAAAAATACAGCAAACAGGCAAGTTCCAAAATACTGTTTTCTGTCGGATTTTGATATTTTAAATTTCATTGTTTTTGTGCGGGTAAAATTGAATTGAATTTAAATTAAGGTATATTTAGATTTAAAATTAATTTGAATCTGGCTAGAAATTTCTGGTTGTATGCTGTTTGGGACAGATTTGGAGGCTGACTTGTGGGTCTACTAGGTTGACGTGTACTTTGGCTTTGTCAACTTAGTCCACAGACAATTCTAGCAGCAGTGACTGTTGGATGTTAATCCAACGGCCGTGCTGCTTCTTCAATATTTGATCTTCTTGCTCCAGCCGCCCAAACCAGCTCCGGTGGAACTGCCTGCTCCCGCCTCTCGTGGCCGGTTGTGCTGCCGCACAGGCCGCACCGCCCCTCCCTACTTCATTGCTGGCCAGGCCATTCCTCTACTCACCCACACCTCCTGTTATTTTCCGGCGACGGCAGCCAGACTAGTAAACCCTCGTACTCCCCACTGCGTGGGAAACCATTGCCGAGTCTTCCCCGACTCCGTGTCGTTCCCTTCCTAGGCCTCGCCGTCGTCCACCGCCATTGTGCTCTCGGCGCGGCCTGGTCAACATGGTCAACGAACGACATCCATCGGCCGTGGACTGTACGTGGAGAGGCTGACAGCTGGGTCCACGGCCGCACATAAGGAAATGCCTCCTTATTAGGCGCAAAATAATGATTCCTCCACCTGACAGCTGGGACCCACCGGAATGGCCTCTGTATTTTGCGAAAAAAAACATTCCCCCCGCTGACATGTTGGACCCACCAACTATATCTTCGCACATAAGGAAGTGCCTCCTTATTACGCACAAAAAAAATGAATACCCCCTGCTAGCTGCGACCCACCATAGTGGGAGGATGACTTGTGGGCCAACTAAGTTGACGGGGATGCAGGGCTTTGTCAACTTAGTCAATATGATCGATCCTAGCTCCAGTGACCGTATGATGTCCATCCAACAGCCGTAGTGCTTCTTCAACCTCTGGTCTTCTTGCTCTAGCCTCCCAAAGCAGCGCCGGTCGTGCCGCATGCTCCTACCTCCCGTGGCCGGTTGTGCTGCTGCGGAGGCCTCATCGCCCCCTACTATTCCCACCGCTGGCCAAGCCCTGCGGCGACGGCAGCCTCACACCGCAGTCGAACCAGTGAACCCTCGTATTCCTCTCCGCGCGGGCTTCCACTTCCTCGTCTTCCCCGGCTCTGCGTCATCCCCTTCCTAGGCCTCGCCGTCGTCCACCGCCGTGGTGCTCTCAGTGCGGCGTGGTCAACGTGGTCAAGGAACAACTTCCATCGGACGTGGACTGTACGTGGAGGGGCTGACAGCTGGGTCCACGGCCGCAGCAAGGAAGTGCCTCCTTATTACGCGGAAAATAATGATTCCTCCACCTGACAGCTGGGACCCACTGGACGGGCCACTATATTTCATGAAAAAATCGTTTCCCCCTGACTGCTGGGAGACACCAGCTACATCTTCGCAAGCAAGGAAGTGCGTCCGGGCAAAAAAACCGATTCGCCCCCCTGACTGTTGGGACCCACCAGCTACAACTTCGCACGAAAGGAAGTGCGTCCGGGCAAAAAAATTGATTCGCCCCCCTGACCGCTAGGACCCACCAGCTACATCTTCGCACGCAAGGAAGTGCCTGATAGTCAGGACCCACCTAGTCGAAGCGTACGTAGCATTGTCATTCTGGTCCTGAACGTGTACGTACATATATACTGGTCGATGCAAAGGCATGCACGTGTCATAGTAGAGGCGCGTACGTGTCGTAGTAGAGGCGCGGATGTAGCATGTACACGCACGTACAACGGCCAGGGTGCAAGAAAGAAAATACGGCCACGTACGTACATACGGGCAGGGTCTCGAACGCCTACTCGCGCATACGTACGGCCAGGGCTCGTGTACATGGCTGGGTCGAAACGGATAAACAGCGTCGTCGTCGTGTTCATGGGGAGCCAATGGAATGCATCGGAACGGAATGCATGGTCATGTTCATCGGGAGGGCTTGGACGAAAAATGCGATGGAAACGAGGCCTGGCGTACTGCACAACGGAGGAAACGGCCTTGTGTTTGACCGGCCACATTCGGAACGGGGTCCTGTTGATTGGGAGGGGACTGGCGTACCGCAAAACAAAGGAAACAGACCTCCTATGGTCGAAACGGCTGTCCTGTTGATCGGGAGGGGTGTAGCGTATCGCAAAACGGACGAAACAGGGGTCCTGTTGATCGTGAGGGGTGTGGTGTACCGCAAAACGGACGAAACGAACTTGTGTTGGAGCGTTACAGTTGAAACGGGGGTCCTGTTCATCGGGAGGGGTGTGGCGTACCGCTAAACGGGACTCCACGGTATACTGTTCATATCCACCTTCGACCTCCTCCAGCCTCCACGGGCTACCGTCGACCTCCTCCAGCCTCCACAGGCTCCTGTTCATCCAGCCTCAACCGCGCGCTACTCCACCAGCTACTATCCAACCACCCCTCTCCACGGGCTCCTATTCAACCACCCCTCCACGGGCTACTGTTCATCCACCCCTCCACCGTCTACTATACATACAGCCCTCCACGGGGTCGTCCTGTTCATCCAGCCCTCCACGGGGTCCTGTTCATCTAGCCCCAACCGGCTCGATCGATCGGGGTCCTGTTCATCCAGAGGCAACGCCATGGGTCCTGTTCATCCACTCCCACCGCTCACTGTTCATCCAACCCCCCCCCCCACAACGCTCACTATTCATCCAGAGAGGCAGCATCGATCAGATTCAGTTAGCAGCAATAGCGAAGGGATCGCTCGATCGGGTTCAGTTAACAGCCATCGATTGATCGCTCGGGTTCAGTAACGCGTAGCCTGCAGTGCAATCGCTCGGGTTCAGTTAGAGCCCAACGCCTCGCTCGGGTTCAGTTAGAGCCAACGCCTTGCACACACGCACGTACATGTACGAGAGAAATGCGCATCGCTTGGCCCCCGACCACCCACTGTAACTGGGAACTCCCTGAAATTTTCCTCGCCCTCGCTTCTACCATGGTTTTTTCCGTCATGGATGGCCCAAAGAATGACAATTGCGTCTCTGGCCCGCCCAGGACGAAAAGCCCATTTTCTGTCATGATTTTTTGTCATAGAAGTAGGATCCCACCACATCTATGATGATACCGGGTTTTTTCACAATTATCGTCATAGAAGTGTCATATGTATGATAGGAAAAAAATTTGTTCGGCCCAAAATGTCATGGATGTGTCTTTTTTTTGTAGTGAACCCCGAAGTGACAATAATCGGGATACTTCTCGGTGATGACCATAGTTTGAGGAGTTCATGTATTCACTATGTGCTAATGCTTTGTTCTGGTTCTCCATTAAAAGGAGGCCTTAATATCCCTTAGTTTCCACTAGGACCCCGCTGCCACGGGAGGGTAGGACAATAGATGTCATGCAAGTTCTTTTCCTTAAGCACGTTTGACTATATTCGGAATACATGCCTACATTACATTGATGAATTGGAGCTAGTTCTGTGTCACCCTATGTTATAGCTATTACATGAGGAATCGCATCTGACATAAATATCCATCACTGATCCAATGCCTATAAGCTTTTCACATATTGTGCTTCGCTTATTTACTTTTCCGTTGCTACTGTTACAATTACTACAAAACTGTTATCTTTACTTTTGCCACTGTTGCCTTTATTATCATACTACTTTGCTACTAAATACTTTGCTGCAGATACTAAGTTATCCAGGTGTGGTTGAATTGACAACTCAACTGCTAATACTCAATAATATTCTTTGGATCCCCTTGTGTCGAATCAATAAATTTGGGTTGAATACTTTACCCTTGAAAGCTGTTGCGATCCCCTACACTTGTGGGTTATCAAGACTAATTACTGGCGCCATTGCCAGGGAGCATAGCTCTATTCTTTCAGTTACTTGGGATTTATATCTATTGATCACTATGAGGAACTTGAAAGACGAAAGAACCAAGATTTTTCCCTCAACTACGAGGGGAGGTAAGGAACTGCCATCTAGCTCTGCACTAGATTCTCCTTCTGTTTTGAGTAAGCTTGCGACACCTAAACCTGCTATTGCTATGAATTCTGATATGTCGCATGTTATTGATGATGCCACTTCTGCTATGCATGATACTTATGATGAAACTACTTCTGTGTGTAATACCACTTTGCCATTAGGTAAATTTCTTGCTGAACAACTTGCTAGGGTTAGAGAGAATGAAATTACTTAAGATTCTATTATTGATGATAGTGATGATGAAAGTTCTCCCCCTGATTATGAATTACCTATTGTTCCTGAGGGTTATGTTATGGAAGAGGAAGCCGCTAGAGCTATATTTGCTTGTAAAGATAGATATGATCTTAAAAAGTTATTAGCTAAATGGAAGCAGGAGTCCCTTAATGCTAGAATGAAACCTGACCCTGCTTTTGCTACTTCACCTATCTGTGTTACTGATAAGGATTATGAATTCTCTGTTGATCCTGGAATAATTACTTTAGTTGAATCTGATCCTTTTTATGGCCTTGAATCAGAAACTGTTGTGGCACATCTTACCAAGTTAAATGATATAGCCACCCTGTTTACTAATGATGAGAACTCTCGCTATTATTATATCCTTAAGATATTTATGTTCTCATTAAAGGGTGATGCTAAGACTTGGTTTAATTCTCTTGATCCTGGTTGTGTGTGTAGTCCCCAGGATATGATTTATTACTTCTCTGCTAAATATTTTCCTGCTCATAAGAAACAAGCTTCCTTGCGGGAAATATATAATTTTGTGCAAATCAAAGAAGAGAGTCTCCCACAAGCTTGGGGGAGGCTTCTCCGATTACTTAATGCTTTTCCTGATCATCCTCTTAAGAAAAATGAAATACTCGATATCTTTTATAATGGACTAACCAATGCTTCCAAGGACTACTTGGATAGTTGTGTTGGTTGTGTTTTCAGGGAAAGAACAGTCGACGAAGCTGAATTACTATTGAATAATATGTTGACTAATGAAAATAATTGGACTCTTCCGGAGCCAATTCCTGAGGCAATTCCTGAACCAATTGAGCCAACTCCTGAGCCTATTCCTAAACCCACTCCGAAGAAGAGAGGTGTTCTATTTCTCAGTCCTGGAGATATGCAAGAGGCAAAGAAATCAAGGAAATAAAAAGGTATAAAAGCTGAAGATGTTAAGAATTTACCACCTATTGAAGAAATACATGGTCTTAATATACCGCCCATTGAAGAACCACATGTCTCGATAACCCGACATAGGTAGTAAAGGTAAATTCTCTCTATAGATATGATAAAGTTGAAATTCCCTCTACTAAATTTCATAGCCCATGCTTAGATGAATTTGATGACTTTATGGCTAGACAAGAAAGTTTTAATGCCTATGTTGGTAGAGAATTAAAGAATAATGCTTTCGAGATAGGACGCTTGAGTGATTATATGGCTCGAGTTAAAGGTGAACTTAAACTCGTGAGGAAATATGCTTCTATGGTTGCTACTCAAGCTGAGCAAGTACTTAAAGCTCAAAATTATTGGCTTGATGAATTAAATAATAAACTTGACTTTGCTGTTAGAGTGGCTACTAGAATAGGTAGAATGACTCAGGAACTTTTGTATCCTGAAGGCCACCCTAAGAGAATCGAGCAGGATTCACAGAGAAATAATTTAGAGGCACCTAGTTCTTCCAACAAGAAGAAAAGCAAAAACAATAGGACTTTGCATGCTTCTAGTGAACCTGTTGTAGACACACGTGAGAATCCCAATGATATTTCTATTTCTGATGCTGAAACACAATCAGGTGATGAACATGAACCTAATGATAATGTTAATGATAATGTTCATGTTGATGCTCAACCTAGCAAAAATAATGAAGTAGAAGTTGAACCTGTTGTTGATCTTGATAACCCACAATCAAAGAATCAACGTTATGATAAGAGAGATTTTGTTGCTAGGAAGCATAGTAGAGAAAGAGAACCATGGGTTCAGAAACTCATGCCCTTTCCTCCTAAACCATCCAAGACAAAGGATGATTAGGATTATGAGAACTTTGCTAAAATGATTAGACCTATCTTCTTATGTATGCGCTTAACTGATATGCTTAAAGTAAACCCTTATGCTAAATATATGAACGATATCATTACAAACAAAAGAAAGATACCGGAAGCTAAAATTTCCACCATGCTTGCTAATTACACTTTTAAGGGTGGAATACCAAAGAAACTTGGAGACCCCGGGGTACCAACCATACCATGCTCCATTAAAAGGAACTATGTTAAAACTGCTTTATGTGATATTGGAGCCGGTGTTAGTGTTATGCCTCTCTCTTTATATCATAGACTTGAATTGAATAAGTTGACACCTACTGAAATATTTTTGCAAATAGATCATAAATCAATTGCTATACCTATTGGTATTTGTGAGGATGTGCCTGTTGTGGTTGCAAATGTCACTATCTTAACGGACTTTGTTATTCTTGATATTCCCGAGGACGATAGTATGTCAATTATCATTGGTAGACCCTTTTTGAATACTGCAGGGGCTGTTATTGATTGCAACAAAGGCAATGTCACTTTTCATGTTAATGGTAATGAGCATACGGTACACTTTCCGAGGAAACAATCTCAAGTTCATAGCATCAATTCTATTGGAAAAGTTCCAACTATTATTATTGGAGGTTCTTAATTTCCTCTCCCTACGGTTAAGAAAAAGTATGATATTCTTATTGTTGGGAATGTTCATATCCCCGTTGAGGTAACTTAGTGTTATTCGAAATTTCTCCCGTTCCGTGTTATTCGAAATGAGTTTGTTAACAAGACTTGATCAACCTTGTTAGTGGATCCATTTTGATGATCATGAGATGGATGAAACTAGAAGGCACAACCTTTTGTACCCTCTTTTTACTTTCTGTTATTTAGAATAAATAAAGCAAAATAGTATTATCCGTCTGTTTTCTGAATTATCCGTGCAATAAAAAATATCCTGAAAATAGAAGTGCTCCAAATGCCCTGCAAATTTAGTAAGATTTTTTATGGAATATTTGAGGATTTTAGGCACTGAAAACACTGCAGGAGGGGCAAGCACCAGGCCATGAGAGTGGAGGGCGCGCCCACACTCCCTGGGCGTGCCCCCTGTCCCGTGGCCCCCCGGTGGACCCCCTCCACTTATGCCAGCACCCACACACTCCATCTTTTTCCCAAAAAAATCCTCATCCAGCTCAAGCATGAGTTCTAGCTCATTTTGCTACGATTTTCGATCTGCTTGCTCAAAGCTCCGTTCACAAAACTGCTTTGGGAGATTGTTGCTTGGTATGTGACTCCTCCATTGGTCTAATTAGTTTTCGTTCTAGTGCTTTATTCATTGCGAATTTTTACTTCATAGGTTACCATGTTCTTGAGCTTGCATGTTAAATTTATGAGGTCCCAAGTAATTCTAATGCATGATATCGGCTCTAGGCACTTGTAGGAGTAGTTCCTATCAATCTTGTTTAGTTTTATTCTCTTTTATTTTGAAGTTACTAAAAATTTCGGAAATTTTCAACAAATGTTAAGGAGATTTTTGAGGGGCTCTTCTAGCCAAGGCTCCCAGGAAAAACAAGCTAAAGAAAAGGAAAAGGCCAAGTATAATCTTCCTCGCATAGCGGAAGTACGGCCGTGTGAATGGCCCTGTGACAATTTCTTGACAGAAGCTGGAATTTATGAAGATTTTAATTCTTTGATCGAGAATGCAGGCCTCACCGATTTCCTCCACGACCGGATTGATCAGTATATCTTACTCACTAGTACTTTCGTGCAAAACTTTTATTATTATCCTAAGAAGTCACCGCCTTCAGTATCATTTCATTTATATGATGAATTCAGGGAAATGTCTTTACGTAATTTTTGCGCGGTATGTAGGATACCCTTTGAGGGAAAATTAGATGAACCACATCGTAAATATGTGGATGGCTTTGTTAACACTATCACTATAGGGGATCCAAAGAAGGGTTCCGATGCGAGAATCTCTAGCATACACTTTCCTGTTTTACGCTACTTTGCCATATTTGCTAGTAGATGCTTGATTGGTCATGGAAATAGTGGAAACTTCAATGTTCCTGATATTATTATTATTCACCATGACTTGTTTGGAGATAATAGTTTTAGTATGGGTGCCTTCATTGCTAAACGGCTAAGCCTGAATCATACAAAAGGCCCCATCTTTGGAGGTATCTATGATGCACGTCTTGCTAGACATTTTGAGATACCTATTAGGCACCATGAGAAAGAGGAGACAAAATTGCCTCCTTACATTTTAGATTACAAGAGCATGGTAGCACATGAGTTCATTGTTGACAACAAAGATAAGATGCTCTTGTATAACCTGAGATTTAATAAGAAACACAATGAGACTATTATTTTGCCTGCACCTCTGTTGTTTGATTTGATTGCAGATAATTTTCCTTTCACGCCGGAAGGAGTGTACGCTCATCAAGGCCAAGCATCCACTCTAGAACCTGAGCCTGAGCTGGAACCTGCACTGGACCCTTATCGAGCATCATCTTACCAGTGGGATCCGGAGGAGACGGCCAGCCAGTGGTATCCTGATTACACCCCTCAGTACACTGGGGAGAGTAGCCGTGGTCCTTGGCATTAGACCAACTTAGGCCAAAAGCCTAAGCTTGGGGGAGTACGTATTTCTCACCGACTTTAAATTCATGTTCACACACTATTCTAGTCATCGGTGCTCATACTCTTTCATTGTATTATCCATGCTAGTTTAATTTTCCTTTTCTAGTTTTCTTCTTGTGTGTTTGATAAACCTTAAGAAAAACCAAAAAAAAATTAGTTAGTTTAATTTCCACGCTTGTAGTAGTAATTAAAATGAAAACCCAAAAAGATTTCTCGTTCTTCTTTTACTTGTTGGGAGCTTTCCTGTTTAAATAGTTTTATTTTCTTTTCTTTCCTTTGGGGGTCGAGAGTAGAAGACCATATTGAAAATGTTTAGTGGCTCTCATATGCATGATTGTTTAGAGTCCATATTACTTTTTCTTCTCTCTTGAGTTGAATGCTTGCAGATTCCAACTTAGTCCAATGCAGGTGCACTATTATTATTATACACATCGTTCGGTCGTGCAAGTGAAAGGCAATAATGATGATATATGACGGACTGGTTGAGATGAGAAAAGCTGGTATGAACTCGACCTCTCTTGTTTTTGTAAATATGATGAGTTCATCGTTCCTGATTCAGCTTATTATGAAGTAAACATATTTACAATGACATTTAGAGATTATAGTTTCTTGTGCCATGCTTGATTAGCTATGAGTTATAATGGTTTTACCTTGCATGCCAACATGCTATTAGAATGATTATGATGTGGTATGATGGGATGGTATCCTCCTTTGAATAAATTGAGTGACTCGACTTGGCACATGTTCACGCTTGTAGTTGAAACAAATCAACATAGCCTTCATGATATTTATGCTCATGGAGGATTATATCCTACTCATGTTTGTACTCGGTGTGAATTAATTTTAATGCATGCATGTTCTCTCATGTTTGTATCGCCATCCGAAGACCATGCAACAGAGCCTCTTATTCGGCTGCATTGTTGGAATCTGTGTATAGTATTTGAAGTACGTATTGGACTATATCTCTTGTGGGGATGTCAGGACAACGCCCGCCCCTAGACCAGCCAGCATCTTAGAGCTGTCAAAGTGCATGATCCAATTGGAGTACATGCCATACTCTTTAGGGAGTTTGGCTTCCGTCCATTCGGCGACGAAGTCAGCCAGTACTTGCGACTTAATGGCTTGCCGTGGTTTGTATGTTATGTCAAACGGGAGGAGCTTGATAGCCCATTTAGCAATCCGGCCCGTGGCATTGCGGTTATTTATTATGTCATTGAGTGGTACTTCGGAGGCCACTGTGATTGAACACTCTTGTAAGTAGTGTCGTAGTTTTCGGGATGCCATGAAGACCGCGTACGCTATCTTTTGATAATGTGGGTACCGTGACTTGCATGGAGTGAGGATAGTGGATACGTAGTATATCGGCTTTTGAAGCGGGAATTTATGTTCGTCCGTCTCTCATTCGACGATGAGCGCTGCGCTTACAACCTGATGTGTTGCAGCTATATATAATAGCATGGGTTCACCAATACTTGGTGCGGCCAGGATTTGATTGCTGGACAAAAGGGCCTTTATTTCCTCCAGTCCGGCTGTAGCCGCATCTGTCCACTCGAAGTGGTCGGTGCGTCGAAGAAGGTGATAGAGAGGTAATGCCTTTTCTCCTAATCGGGAGATAAAGCGGCTTAAGGCAGCCATGCATCCAGTTAATTTCTGGATTTGCTTGAGGTCTATTGGGGTAGCCAACTGTGACAATGCTCGGATTTTAGCCGGATTTGCTTCAATTCCTCTATTGGAGACGATGAAGCCCAAGAGCTTTCCGGCAGGTACGCCGAAGATGCATTTTTCCGGATTGAGCTTGATGTCATATGTTCGGAGATTGTCGAACGTAAGCCTCAAGTCGTCTATTAAGGATTCGACTTGTCTGGTCTTGATGACCACGTCGTCTATGTGTGCCTCCACTGTTTTGCTGATTTGTGTTTCCAAGCATGTCTGAATCATGCGTTGATAGGTTGCACCGGCGTTTTTGAGCCTGAAAGGCATGGTGTTGAAACAGAAGTGGTCGTATGGAGTGATGAATGCCGTTGCGGCTTGGTAGGACTACGCCATCTTGATTTGATGGTATCCGGAGTATGCATCGAGGAAACACAGTGAGTCGTGTCCTGCAGTAGCGTCGATTATTTGATCGATGCGGGGTAGAGGGAAGGGATCCTTTGGGCAAGCCTTATTAAGGTCCTTGAAGTCGACGCACAGGCGCCAGGATTTGTCCTTCTTTGGTACCATCACCAGGTTTGCAAGCCAGTCCGGATGTTTTATTTCTCTGATGAATCCGGCCTTGAGTAGCTTGGCTAGCTCTTATCCCATGGCTTGTCGCTTGGGTTCTGAAAAGCGCTGAAGAGTCTGCTTGACCGGCTTGTATCCCTTTAGTATGTTTAGGCTATGCTCGGCTAGCCTGTGTGGGATACCTGGCATGTCTGAAGGATGCCAGGCAAAGATGTCCCAATTCTCGCGGAAGAATTCTCGTAGTGCGGCGTCTATTGTGGGGTTCAGCTGTGTCCCAATTGATGCTGTTTTCGTAGGGTCTATTGGGTGGACCTGGAATTTGACTATTTCATCCGCTGGTTTGAAATAGGTGGATTTGGGTCGTTTGTCGAGTTTCACATCATCCCTGTCCACTATGGAGTGCAGCGCGGTTAGTTCCTCAGCTGCGAGGGCTTCGGATAATGCCTCAAGGGCTCGTGCAACGGTTTTATTTTCAGCACGGAGTGCTATGTCCGGATCACTAGCTAGAGTGATGATTCCGTTGGGCCCGGGCATCCTGAGCTTCATGTACCTGTAATGGGGTATAGCTTGAAAGCTCGTGAATGCATCCCATCCTAAAAGGGCGTGGTATCCGCTACTAAACGGGGCCACTTGGAATATGATTTCTTCGGACCTATAATTCTCTGGCGTGCCGAATACCATGTTCAGTGTGATTTTTCCCGCACATCGTGCCTCCCGACTAGGGATGGTTCCCCTGAAGGTCGTGCTGCTTTGCTCAATGTGGCTCTTGTCTATTTCCATCTTGTTAAGAGTCTCCTCGTAAATGAGGTTTAATCCGCTGCCACCATCCATGAGCATTTTTGTAAGCCGGAAACCTCCACAATTGGACTAAGACTAACGCGGCTGGTGCCCGAACTATTCAGAATTGATGTTCGTCACTGGCATTGGAAGTTATAGCCATGTCGCTCCATGGATTTATTGTTGCAATGTGGCAGACTTCGGCGAGGCTGCAGAGTGCTCGCTTACGCCTATTATTTGAGGCGAAAGTCTCAAAGACTTTCAGTATTGTATTGTTATCCTCTGTGGGATGGAGCTCTGCGGCATTGTTAATGAGGAGATCCTCGCCGCACTTGGCAACCTGCCGGAGTACCCAACATGCTCTAAGGATGTGTGTTGGTATAGTATCCGGTGTGCTATGAATTTTCGTTGGCCCATTGAGCCATCCCTCCCGTACGGTTCCACGCCCTGTGAAGGGCTTTCGCTTCTTTGTGATTGGATTGGGTGGCTTGCGGGAGCGCACCCTTTTAGTTCGGACGAGGGATTTAGTGAGAGCCGGAGGATCCCAGAATTTTGTTTGGGTTTTCCAGGCACTTTCCATCGTGCAGCACTTCTGTACTAAGGCCGCCAAGTTAGCAAAGTGTACTATATCACGGCGACTTATGGTGTTGAGAATTCCCTTGACCGTGCAATTTGTGCAGAAGAATGAGATTGTGTCTTCCTCGCGACAGTCCTTAACCTTGTTCACTACAAGGAGGAATCTGGCCCAGAAGTGATGTACCGTCTGTTGGGGCTCTTGTCTAATTTGGGAAAGATCACTTGTATCTGAATGGGTGGGTAGATTTAAGTCCGAACCCTGACCCAATCTGAAACCCAGGGGCGGAGGAGTTTGCGAGCATGGCGGCTCGGACTCCAGGATGTTGCCCAATTTTCCTGGCCCGCTGCCCGATTCTAAGTTCGGATCCTGGGCCATGTCCTCCCGTAGTTCGTCCTCAGAATAGAGGAAGAATCACTGTGTTGTTCCTCCATCACAGCTATCTGATGGGTGACCAGCGGAGAGTTAATCTTCCTTTGGTCGGGTTTAAGCCCGATCCGATCATAGTCCGCAGCGACTCCCAGGGCGGCGATACGATCCAAGAGCTCGTTCAGGGAGGAGAGCTCTATTGGATCCATCTGCTCGGCGAATTCCGAGCTAGCGTGGAGGCTGTTCTTGATGACCTGAGAAGTCATTGTCGGCGTGGAGGCCGAACGGGCGGTCATAACGAAGTTGCCCAACCGGAGGGTCTGGCCTATAGCCAGGGTTCCTCCAAAGGTGATGTTGTCCTTGACAACGAGGTGAGCCATCCAACCTTATCGCGACGGTACAGTGGAACTCTCAATGAAAGCACCAATGTCGGTGTCAAAACCGGCGGATCTCGGGTATGGGGTCCCGAACTGTGCGTCTAAGGCTAATGGTAATAGGAGGCTGGGAAATGATGTTTACCAAGGTTTGGGCCCTCTCAATGGAGGTAATACCCTACTTCCTACTTTGTTGATCTTGATGATATGAGTATTACAAGAGTTGATCTACCACGAGATCATAGAGGCTAAACCCTAGAAGCTAGCCTATGATTATGATTGTTGTTGTCCTACGGACTAAACCCTCCGGTTTATATAGACACCGGAGGGGGCTAGGGTTACACAGGGTCGGTTATAGAGAAGGAGATCTACATATACGAATCACCAAGCTTGCCTTCCACGCAAAGGAGAGTCGCATTCGGACATGGGACGAAGTCTTCAATCTTGTATCTTCATAGTCCAACAGTCCGGACAAAGCATATAGTCCGGCTGTTCGGATACCCCTAATATAGGACTCCCTCAGGTGCAGCAGCCTTGGATCTCTTGCTGTTGGAACTCTCTAACAAGTCATCAGCAGGCGCAACATACTCCGGAGAGGTACACTTCCCGGATTTCTTGTTGGCTTTCCTGCTAATCTTCTTCTTTTCCTTGCTTTCCTTGGCGGGGACCGCGGCTTCAGTGGCCGCTGCCGCGACTACGTCTCGGTACATCTTATCCACGCAAATCATTGCGTCCTTCTTGTCCGACGGGCAACGTGATCTTCCCCTTAGGACGACTCCTGCCAGGGTTGATTCCGTGAAACATGCTGATATGTCTCCAGCGTATCTATAATTTTTGATTGCTCCATGCTATATAATCTACTATTTTAGGCAATATTGGGCTTTATTATCCACTTTTATATTATTTTTGGGACTAACCTATTAACCAGAGGCCCAACCCAGATTTGTTGTTTATGCCTATTTCAGTGTTTCGAGGAAAAGGAATATCAGAGGGAGTCAAAACGGAACGAAATCAACCGGAGAAGTTATTTTTGGAAGGAAAGCAACCTGATAGACTTGGAGTGCATGTCAGGGGAGTCTTGGGCTGCCCACGAGGGTGGGGGCGCACCCACACCCCTAGGGCGCGCCCATGCCTCGTGAGCACCCTGGAGGTCCACCAACGTACTCCTTTCACCCATATATACCTACGTAGTCTAAAACTTCCAAACAGAAGATAGATTGGGAGTTCCGCCACCGCAAGCCTTTGTAGCCACCAAAAACCTCTCGGGAGCCCGTTCCGGCACCCTGCCGGAGGGGCATCCCATCACCGGTGGCCATCTTCATCATCCCGGCGCTATCCATGACGAGGAGGGAGTAGTTCACCCTCGGGGCTGAGGGTATGTAGCAGTAGCTATGTGTTTGATCTCTCTCTCTCTCTCTCTCTCTCTCGTGTTCCCTCTATGGCATGATCTTGATGTATCCCAAGCTTTGCTATTGTAGTTGGATCTTATGATGTTTCTCCCCCTCTACTCTCTAGTGATGAATTGAGTTTCCCCTTTGAAGTTATCTTATCAGATTGAGTATTTTAGGAGAACACTTGATGTATGTCTTGGTGATCAACTTGCGGGTTTCGTGACATTGGGAACCTATGCATAGGGGTTGGCACACGTTCTTGACTCTCCGGTAGAAACTTTGGGGCACTCTTTGAAGTAGTTTTATGTTGGTTGGATGAATCTAAGATAGTGTGATGCATATCGTATAATCAGGCCCACACATACTTGAGGTGACAATGGAGTATCTAGGTGACATTAGGGTTTTGGTTGATTTATGTCTTAAGGTGTTATTTAGTACGAACTCTTTTATAGATCGATCAGAAAGAATAACTTTGAGGTGGTTTCGTACCCTACCATAATCTCTATGTTTGTTCTCCGCTATTAGTGGCTTTGGAGTGACTCTTTGTTGCATTTTGAGGGCTTGTTATATGATCTATCTATGTTATTATTGTTGAGAGAACTTGCACTAGTGAAAGTATGAACCCTAGGCCTTGTTTCCTATCATTGCAATACCGTTTACGCTCACTTTTACCACTTGTTACCTTGCTGTTTTTATAGTTTCAGATTACAAATACCTTTATCTACCATCCATATTGCACTTGTATCACCATCTCTTCGCCGAACTAGTGCACCTATACAATTTACCATTGTATTGGGTGTGTTGGGGACACAAGAGACTCTTTGTTATTTGGTTGCAGGGTTGTTTCAGAGAGACCATCTTCATCCTACGCCTCCTACGAATTGATAAACCTTAGGTCATCCACTTGAGGGAAATTTGCTACTGTCCTACAAACATGTGCACTTGCAGGCCCAACAACGTCTACAAGAACAAGGTTGTGTAGTAGACATCACGTGCCCTTGACCTCAAGATCTTCCTCTGCTATCTGAAGTTTGCTAATGACCTTTGGGGAAATCAGATTCAACCCGGCCCCGCCGTCAACCAACATCTTTGTGACTTTGATGTTGCGGATTGTTTGCGAGACCAACAACAACAAGCACCCTACTGCGGTGATGCGGTCAGGGTGATCCTCTTCTTCAAAGATGATGGGCATGCATGACCACTTGAGCAGCTTCTGAGAATCTACCGCTGTCTCCAAGGCAATTACCTCACATGCCTACTGTTTAAGTTGGTGGCGAGAGGAGTGCAAACATGCACCCACGTCAATGCACAGGGCGTCAGTGGCTTTCTGGAATTCCTTCTCACTGGTTTCCTCTTCATCCCCTCCATCACTTTCATCATTGCAATCTTCCTTCTCACGTCCCCTGGCGGATTTACCTTGGTTCCGAGGAGCCTTGACATGGCGATTTGCTCCACCGCCTCGGCCCTTTCCGCCAGCACCAATCTGACCTTTTCCTTATCTTGCTTGTCATACTCAGCCCTCTACTTCTTGATGAGTTTCTCAACCTGATGACACTCTCGGAGATCGTGGCCCTTGATCCGATGGATTCTGCAGTACGACCCGTCACCTTTCCCAACCTTCTCGGCAGCTGCAGTGTCCCGACAATCTGTTCACGTGGCAACGTCCTTGCCGGGTGCCCCAGTCTTGGCCTTCTTGCCGGTACTAGGTGTGCTTGTCCCTTCTACTGTCATCACTGTTTTGTCCATGCGCCTTTTGCTATGCCTCTTATTCTTCTGCTTCTGGCTGTTGCTCTCGTCGTCGTCCTCTAAATCGACGTCGAGGCCATCTTCTTCTCCGAGGAGTCTTCTCCTCTCTTCCACTCATGCACACTTGTCCACCAGGGTGTATAGCTCTTTTACAGTCTTGGGTAATCGGACGTTCATCTTGGAACGTATTCAAAGGTTGCGCACTGATATGTCTCCAACATATCTATAATTTTTTACTGTTCCATGCTATTATATTATCTGTTTTGGATTTTAATGGGATTTAATATGTTCTTTTATATTATTTTTGGGACTAACCTATTAACCGGAGGCCCAATGCCAGTTTCTCTTTTTTGCCTATTTTAGAATTTCGCAGAAAAGGAATACCAAACGGAATGAAACCTTTGCGATGATCTTTCTTGGACCGAAAGCAATCCAGAGGACTCGAAGTTGAAGTCAGAAACGCCACGAGGCGTCCACGAGGCAAGAGGGCACGCCCAGGGGGTAGGCATGCCCCCCACCCTCATGGGCCTCTCGTAGCTCCACCGACATACTTCTTTCGCCTTTATATACTCTTAACCCCTAGAAACATCAGGGAGAGCCCCGAAACCACTTTTGCACCGCCACAACCTTCTGTACCCGTGAGATCCCATCTTGGGGCCTTTTCCAGTGATCTGCCAAAGGGGGAATCGATCACGGAGGGCTTCTACATCAACATCATTGCCTCTTTGATGAAGCGTGAGTAGTTTACCATAGACCTTCGGGTCCATAGTTATTAGCTAGATTGCTTCTTCTCTCTCTTTGTTTCTCAATACAAAAAGGATTGGCCCACCTTGCTGCACCTTAGTTACTTTTGTTACTTGTTACCTGTTACGAACTACCTTATCACAAAACTATCTATTACCGATAATTTTAGTGCTTGCAGAGAATACCTTACTGAAAACTGCTTGTCATTTCCTTCTGCTCCTCGTTGGGTTCAACACTCTTACTTATCGAAAGGACTACGATAGATCCCCTATACTTGTGGGTCATCACAGCGTGGCTGCTGGGATGTTGCTGATGCCTCCTACTCCGACCGTGGGGGAGGCGGTAACAACATCGCCCGCGTCGACATCGACCCACACTATGCCCACATCTCCATGTGTCCCCATGGTCCGCACGACATCGGCGGTCACGGCCAGCGGGGCCTTTGAGGCAGCCGGGTGAGCTGTGGCACCAGACTTCTTCTTGGGCGCCATAGTTGATGGAGCCGCTGATGCTGAACAGGCCGATGAAGATGACGTGCTGCTTACGCTCTCTGATTCGCACAAGTGCACGCCCCTTACGTGGAGCGCCAAAGATGTCATGGGAAACCACGGCCACCTATGGTGCCATGAGCCCCTTTTCGTTCGGTAGGGGGATGTGCACATTGCATAAAGAGCGGAGAAGCAACACAACACATCAGAGATCACACAGGCAGTTTTACCCAGGTTCGGGCCGCCGCAAGGCGTAAAACCCTACTCCTGCTTTGGTGGATTGATTGGTGGATAATGGTGGAATGTGTGGTGCTCTTGCCCGATAGGGTTGCCTCTGGGCAAGAGTGGCTACGCGCGTATGAGGACCTGAATGGACTAATCCCCGAACCCTTTCTACGGTTGCGATGGGCCTCCTTTTATAGAGCAATGGATCACTACAATGGCAAATCAGTCTTTGTGTACTGTTTAGATAGAAAACAGTGCCTTTATTCTAATCTTATTCATAAGCATTGCCTTTATTCTACATTTTGTTAAGAGTAAATATAGATATGATAATATAAGAAAAAATGGAGAATATTTAAGATAAGAAGAAGAGTGATGCTACATAACCAAGTAGCTATAAATGTAAGTAAACTGATACAGGCAAAAGGTACAACCAAGAGCAATGCAGAGCTAAAATTCTTCAGTACCATCGGTGTTATCCAACCTTATGGTAAGAGTAAATATAGATCTGATGTGTAGAAAATGGAGGGCAAAGGAAAATAAGCTACAGAGTGATGGTACATGAGCAACTACCTGTCAATATAAATACACTGATAATGGACATCAGGTACTTACAAGAACAATGCAGAGCTAAAAAAATTCATTGGCATTGGATATATTCTACACTAATGTAATCATTCATACTGATCAGATAATTTGGAGTGAACAATTGATAAGCAAGCTATCATGCATACTGCTGTCACATAATGAACCAGGTATGCATTCAAGTACAGTGATACAGGACAACAGGTACTAACAAGAGCAAAGCAGCGGGCAGCATATTTGCAATATCCCGTCGTTCTTTTCATACTAGAATTCTTCTTCGAGCAGATTTCCAGCAAAAAAGATCCGTAAGGCACATGCGGAAAAGTAGAAGTTCAAATTGTCATGTGATATCATAGACAGTACCTCATCCTGGGAACGATACCAGTGCATAATAAGGTTTTTCCATTCAATGTCTTCTAAATTTAGCACATGAGACTTCACCAGAAATTCATTTAAAGACTTGCCATCAAAGTGTGTTTTCCTCAGGTAACACCAATACTGCTGCAATGCTTCCATGAAAAGCGCAAGCAAGCTTTGCTCATCATGACTATCCAGATTGACCCTTGCCTACTGAAAACAATGTAATGTAAATCATTGATGTGTTCAATCGGCAAAAAACAGGAAAATAATCACCATGAATAATAGCACTTACACGTAAGTGGGACAGGAAGATGTGAAAATGGTGTTTGTCTTCACTGTAATCTTCCCATGATGGGAATATATGCACGTAGTCCCTAACAACATTGAAAGAATTATCTTTTAAACTGGGAATAACTAGAATGGGGTTCCAATCTACAGGAATTTGCCGTCTCTGCAGTTGGGATAGGTCTTTGGCCGGTGGACTTGCTGTACTTTTTGCTGGAGTGGGATTTTTCTGTGGTACGGCTAGTGCTATGGCAACTGAAATCGGCATACCTTTTGCTGGAGTGCAGGTCCTGTGTGGTGGGGCTAGTGGTGTGGCCAGTGAAGTATGGGTACAGTCTACTGGAGTCAGTCCTACGTTTTGTGTCACTGGTTATACATCCAATATAGGTCGGGTGATGTATGATTTCTCCGGCACCACCAAGTTTTTCAAGGACTTTGCTGGTGCTCCTTCAGATTCGGCAATCACCCTCTTCCTTTTTGATGTCTGATGCACAAGAACAACATTTGAGTGGAAAAGCATGGTATGATGATAGATGGAATATGTATTGATAATGGATGGGCATGGCATCTCGACATATATGATGACTAAACTAAGCAGATGACGGTGTAACAAAGTAGAAGAAATGTAAGACAACATATGCAAGATATGTGCAATCAATATAACCTTGCCAAATTATAGCTGGCACCTTGATGGGTGAACAGGACAGGCCATCTGCATTTGACTCCTCGAGGTTAGAATAGTCATTAGGATCATATGTTGAAAAGGAATCTACATGTGGGGAGCGTATGAGTTTCATTGCATCCAGAATGGCACTCAATGCCTTGGTGCCAATTTTGTAAGTCATGACAGTGTTCCACAATATTCTTCTGATGCACGGATTCTGATATTCACTGTAACTACGTATAATATCTGAGAACCATGAAAACATAAATAGTAGTGAGATTATCTTTGTAATGCAGAGGATATTCTAATATAGGGGCGCCCCTGTAAACACTTGTGTGCTATCACTGGATTCTGATGAGAGAGCTCATGTGTGCTGTAATATGGTTCCTGCATTAATATAATATGGCACAAGTACACAAAAAATAGGCTCCAGAAGTAAGGATAGTTGGCAGATGATAGCTTCATAATATATTGTATAGAGAGTTTATTGCCAAACCATGATAACAAGAGCACACAACCAACGAGGCAGATCCTAGTGTACATAAAAGGGGTACACCATAACCACGATATGTAAATCGGGAAAGTGGAACTGGCTGGAAAATACGATGGTGTATTGCCGCTAGTAATTGAAAGCCTATCAATCACGTACAAGCCAGCTCTATCAGCTGTTGACTGCAGATGTCCCTGCTCCTCTTCCTGACAAGGAACATACTGTATGTACTATATGCAGAAAGAGGAACATGTTAAAGAACAGAAGAGGAAGCATATTCTTGAGGTTCCGCTTCATTGCATACAATGTTGGATGCCCACTCATGATGAATCACAGCGCCCAAAGAAATGTAATTCCATGCTTTCTCTCTATATGTGGCCACATGCATTTGGAAAATCAAGTGGGAGCATTACCTGACCAATTAAATGTGTGTCTGTTAACTAATATTAGTATCATATCACAATTCGTATTTGAAGAAGTTTGCTTTGGACTTATGATTGGTGTGTTTAGCTTCAAGAGTGGACTGCTGCTAGTGCGACACAAAGCAGCTGCACATATCATAATGTAGATATAACGGGAAACCGTAAGCATCAGAGTAAAATCAGCAAAGTGGAACTTGCTAGAATATATGTGCTAGTATTGCTGGTACGGCTAGAAAGGCTTCGGGTACCAGCCTTCTTCAAGTGAAGGTGCGGTACTGTTAATATCAGTGTAATCTGAAAGGCGACACAACTCCCTGCATTTGCTTGCTATTCTTATAGGATTCAAGTGGGCAGGCCACTACAAATCCTATTCCTATGTTTACAAAATCCTACGAATCAAAGAGGCCCGAAGAGTTCAAAGTGTCCATCACAACCGACTGTATTGACCTGTACACTGCAAATGTCCTTGCTCATCTTCACTACAAGGGACATATTGTACTACTATCATACTCCCTCCGTTCCAAAATATGTCTTTGTAGAGATTTCCACTATGGATCACATACAAATGTATACAGATACATTTTAGAGTGTAGATTTCAGTACAAAAAAGACACATCCGTGACATTTTGGGCCGAACGAATTATTTTTCTGTCATACATATGACACTTCTATGACGATAATTGTGACAAAACCCGGTTTCATCATAGATGTGGTGGGCTCCTACTTCTATGAAAAAAAATCACGATAGAAAATGGGCTTTTCGTCCTGGGCGGGCCGGAGACGCAGGTGCATGACATTCTTTGGGCCGTCCATGACGAAAAAACCGTGGTTGAAGCGAGGGCGAGGAAAGTTTTGGGGAGTTCCCGGTTACGGTGGGTGGTCGGGGGCCAAGCGATGCGCGTTTCTCTCGTACACGTACGCGCGCGTGTGCGAGGCGTTGCCTCTAACTGAACCCGAGCGAGGCGTTGGGCTCTAACTGAACCCGAACGATTGCATTGCAGGCTACGCGTTACTGAACCCGAGCGATCGATGCCTTCGCTACTACTGCTAACTAAAGCCGATCGATGCTGCCTCTTCGGATGAACAGTGAGCGTTGCAGGGGGGTTGGGAACAGTGAGCGGTGGGAGTGGATGAACAGGACCCATGGCGTTTCCTCTGGATGAACAGGACCCCGATCGATCAAGACGGTTGGGGCTGGATGAAAAGGACCCCGTGGAGGGCTGGATGAACAGGACGACCCCGTGGAGGGCTGGATGAATAGTAGATGGTGGAGGGGTGGATTAACAGTAGCCCGTGGAGGGGTGGTTGAACAGGAGCCCGTGGAGAGGGGTGGTTGAACAGTAGCCGGTGGAGTACCGCGCGGTGGAGGCTGGATGAACAGGAGCCCGTGGATGAACAGTCGTAGGTGGAGGCTGGAGGAGGTCGACGGTGGACGAACAGTAGCTCGTGGAGGCTGGAGGAGGTCGATGGTGGAGATGAACAGTATCTCGCGGAGTCCCATTTTGCGGTACGCCACACCCCTCCCGATGAAAAGGACCCCTGTTTCGACCGTAGCGCTCCAACACAAGTCTGTTTCGTCCGTTTTGCGGTACGCCACACCCCTCCTGATCAACAGGACCCCCGTTTCGACCGTAGGAGGTCTGTTTCCTCCGTTTTGCGGTATGCCACACCCCTCCCGATGAACAGGATGCCTTTTCGACCGTGGCCGGTCGAACACAAGGCCGTTTCCTCCGTTCTGCGGTATGCCAGGCCTCGTTTCCATTGCCTGTTTCGTCCAAGCCCTCCCGATGAACAGGACCATGCATTCCGTTCCGACCCAGCCGGTTGGCTCCCCATGAACACGACAACAATGTTGTTTCTCCATTCCGACCCAGCCAATGTACACGAGCCCTGGCCGTACGTATATATGCGCGAGTAGGTGTTCGAGTCCCCGCCCGTATGTACACATACGTGGCCGTATTTTCTTTCTTGCGCACTGGCCGTTGTACGTACGTGTACATGCTACGTGCACGCCTCTACTACGACACGTGCATGCCTCTACTACGGCACGTGTGTGCCTCTACATCCACCAGTATGTATGTACATGTTCGCAACCAGAAGGACAACACTACGTACGCTTCGACCAGGTGGGTCCCTACTGTCAGGCACTTCCTTGCATGCGAAAATGTAGATGGTGGGTCCTAGCAGTCAGGGGGGCGAATCATTTTTTTGGAGGCACTTCCTTGCGTGCGAAGATGTAGCTGGTGGGTCCCAGCAGTCAGGGGGGAGAATCGTTTTTTTTTGCCTAGACGCACTTCCTTGCGTGCGAAGATGGAGCTGGTGGGTCCCAGCAGTCAGGGGGCGAATTGTTTTTTTGCCCGGACGCACTTCCTTGCGTGCGAAGATGTAGCTGGTGGGTCCCAGCAGTCAGGGGGTGATTTTTTTTGCCTGGACGCACTTCCTTGCGTGCAAAGATGTAGCTGGTGGGTCCCAGCAGTCAGGGGGAAACATTTCTTTCACGAAATACAGTGGCCCATCCGGTGGGTCCCAGCTGTCAGGTGGAGGAATCATTATTTTCCGCGTAATAAGGAGGAACTTCCTTGCTGCAGCCATGGACCCAGCTGTCAGCCTCTCCACGTACAGTCCACGTCCGATGGAAGTCGTTCCTTGACCATGTTGACCAGGCCGCACCGAGAGAACCAGAGCGGTGGACGACGGCAAGGCCTAGGAAGGGGACGACGCGGAGCCGGGAAGACGCGGCAGTGGAAGCCCGCGCGGAGAGGAGTACGAGGGTTCACTGGTTCGGCTATGGTGTGAGGCTGCCGTCGCCGTAGGGCCTGGCCAGCGGTGGGAATAGTAGGGGGCAGTGAGACCTCCGCGGCAGCACAGCCGGCCACGGGAGGCAGGAGCATGTGGCACGACCGGCGCTGCTTTGGATGGCTAGATCAAGAAGACTAGAGGTTGAAGAAGCACTACGGCCGTTGGATGGACATCGTATGGTCATTGGAGCTAGAATCGTTCATATGGAAGAAGCACCACGGCCTTTGGATTAACATCCAACGATCACTGCTAGTAGAATTGTTTGTGGACTAAGTTGACAAAGCCAAAGTACACGTCAACCTAGTAGACCCACAAGTCAGCCTCCAAATCTGTCCCAAACAGCATACAACCCGAAATTTCTAGCTAGATTCAAATTAATTTTAAATCTAAATATACCTTAATTTAAACTCAATGAAATTTACCTGGACAAAAACAATGAAATTTAAAATATCAAAATCTGAAAGAAAACAGTATTTTGGAACTAATTGCCTGTTTGCTGTATTTTTTCATTTTACAGCCCATTTATTATTACTTATAGCCCATTTCTTATTACTTATTGCCCATTTCTTATTACTTATAGCCCATTTTCTGGGAAAAATGCATCCCTCCTTGTCTTGAAAGATTTTTGGCCCAGCCATGTTGGTTATTCTGCAAAAAACAAAATAGCGGCCTAGCCATTTTTCAGAATGGAAAAAAACAAACTAGGTTGGTCATGTGCTAAACATATGAAATAAAAGCCTGGGCTAGATGGGCCACGGTTCCCGCACAACCCAGTTGATACCCTTCTCCGTCCCGAAAAAACAAAATTACTGCGCGCGCTGCTGGGTCCCTACTGTCATCCTCACCATGTACAGTCATCTCCTTATTCCTCTCGGTTGTTGACCATGTTGACAACACCGGAGGGCGGTGCCGCTGCGAGCGAACCAAGACGGAGGACGATGGTGAGGCCTCGGACGGGAACGAACAGGAGCCGGGGAAGATCACAGCTAGCCATGGGAGGCAGGAGCAGGCGGTCCCGTCGGCGCTGGTTTGGCTTTGGCGGCTCGAGGAAGAAGAGACTGAAGAAACGCGACAGACGTTGAATGTCAATCCAATGGTCAAGGTTGTCACAATCGTTTGTTGACTAAGCGGACACCAAGTAGCATACATTTTTATATATAGGAAGAAAACTGCAAGGAAAATGTGTTCGTCTGCCGTCCTCCTCACAGGGAACGTT
The DNA here is from genome assembly GCF_002162155.2 of Triticum dicoccoides. Classification (NCBI taxonomy): domain Eukaryota; kingdom Viridiplantae; phylum Streptophyta; class Magnoliopsida; order Poales; family Poaceae; genus Triticum; species Triticum dicoccoides. Next base: position 111,306,713 of record NC_041393.1, read on the forward strand.
CGCCACATAAGTGACTAGCACCCTTGGTTTTCAACCGAGAGGTCTTAGGTTCGAGTCCCAGGAACTCTCAATTTTGTCCTCCTTCCTTCCTCACAAAAAAAGGGAAAGAAAATCAAAGACTTGAGAAGATGTACAGAACAAGCTAGTGTACTAGTAAAGAGACGTTGCTGAGTTTTAGAAAAAAAGAGACATGCTCCTGTAGCTGGTTTGAATCCAAACCTTGAGTATGACTATATATGGTGCTATGCTACTCTGCAACTAATGAAACTAACATATCCAACGTTCGCTTCTCCTCTTCTCTACTTACTCTGCCTAGCATCAGAAGCTCTGGCCGCATCAATCATGTCCGCTGGCTGCTCGTCCACCTGCTCTTCAGCAGGCAACAACCATATATGCACCAAGTCGCCACCCGTACCATCGCCTATGGGTCTCATCACACCCCCGCCGGCACACGCACCGCAGCCGATTGCTAATCGCAACCCGCTGCCGTTGGTGTGGTGCCACTGCTGCAAATCACGCAGAGTCATCTGTCGCGTCTCAACCACAATCCTCAACCCTGGCCGAGGCTTCTACAAATGCCCGAATCATGGGGTAATAATATGTTTAAGTGTTGTTCTGCTGCTTTCAGTTGCTGAGTTTTAAATATTTTGGTTGATGATCTTCCAATTTGATTCGTGCAGAAAAGTGAAGATTCGTGTGATTTGTATTTCTAGGAAGTTGCTGATGTGGGGGAATGCAACTACGCTAATTATTTGGTTAGCCGAGGAATCCCAATACCAGCAGGTTGGGGTGTTGGACAAGTAACTGAAGGAACGGCAGAAGAGGAAGATGCAGAGCAGAAGGTTAAAGATGGAGTTCCTCTGATCATGGCCAAGCAACAGCTGTTGAACGGCCTTGATAGCAATGAGGAGATGAAAGAGCTTGTGAAGATAATGGGCAAAATCCATGTGCTATGTAGGATGATTGTCTCTTTATTTGTAGTGTATGTAGCACTCCTGATGTATTTAGTGGCTACGACATGAGCACTTTGCTGAAACTAGTAATGAATGAAACCTGTGTAGCAGGCTGGGCATAGTGTTGTGAACATCTAATGATTTCTATTAATGGAAATCAGGGGGTATCCCCTTTTGCTCATAAGTAAATAAATAGCAGAGGCCCTGTCAGGTCAGCTTTGTTCTCATTCGAAGACGTCGAGCAAATTGCAGTCCAACAGCAAACTATGTCATCAAATTAAAGTTTCACAGCCAAATATGAGTACAACTAAACAACAATGTCATCATGTTTTAGTTTTCATACAAGCACCAAACTCAAATCAACATACATAACAAGTGATGTTCTCACAGCAAAATACTAAACAACATGTTCATCAGGTTTCAGTTGTCATAGCAAACACAATTTCACATAGTAGATAAAAAACGTCTTCTGACAGGAAAATACGACAAAAGCAATGTAATCATCATCCGCAGCAGCAGCGTCAACATCTTCGCCATGTGTATCACTCTGAATCGTAATTCCCCATGGTGTCATCTTCTTCTTCGTCCTCAACGTCCTCGAATGTTGGCTTCTTGTTGATCAACTCTTGTATGTCCACAGCACGACAGGCAATCTTTTCGCCAGCGTCATTGACGTGATGGTTCTCAAAGATATTAGGAACATCTATGTTATCTTGTACATCAAGAACAGTGTAAGCATCATCTTGTTGTGCAACTTCATTAAATGAATTCCCCTGCTCAAACCTTTGCAATACTCTACAGTCATCGCTATGTGCAAATGTGTCTTCCAAGAAAAATATATGGGTTGCTTGATTTGCCAAAATAAAAGGCTCATTGGTCTGGTACGCCGCCTTGACATTGATGGATTTGAAATAATCATCAGCTTTGGGTTTTGCGATCCTGGAAAACAGGTTATACCAATGACAACACAACATAACCACACACCGATGATCCTCGAAACTGGAGATATACTACAACTGAACAATGTCGTTATGTTAGCATACATTTTAGTTGTCAATTTGTCATACATATCCGTGCTCATGATGGCACTGTTTTGTGTCTTCCTGCCTTCGTCTCATGCAAGGGTGTTGTAGCGCACATCTCCAACAACAATAATGTCTTACCCATTGCTAGTGAGTAAAGGGCATCATCAACTGCCTGCCCATCCTCCCACATCTTTTTAACATATGGTTAGAAAATAGAAAAGCTGATCACCTTATGTACTCAATGTATTACAAAAACTGACAGTGCACTTCAAAAGCTTATATGGTTCTTGAACCATTTCGCAAATCCTTCCATAACCAGTTTGTCAATGTTTCTTGGATTTTGTGGCAGTAACTCCTCTTTGTAGATGCTGCACAACATAGTGATCGCGTCAAACATCTAAATATATAAGAATGTGATCAAGTTTAGTAGATTATGATGTATAAGCTGCAGTACTGCACTTACTTGATATAAGGTAGTATCTCAGGACAGTTATTCAACACATACCAAACCATTTTGTCCAAATCTTTAGGTTTGTCCTCTTGTCGACTCTTCCTTGTAACTCGAACAGAATAATCGAAAACATTGAGCCCGGGATTGTCTTCACCCACCTCTTTGCTAAGCTGGTCAGCTGTTTCAATGTATTTTGAGCAGAATGTCAATGCTTTTGTAGCAATGTAGGCCTCTACAATGGAACCCTCGGGTCTAGCTCTGTTCCTAACATAGCCCTTGAAAGTGCCTAGCCGCCTTTCAATAGGGTACATCCAGCCATACTGTATTGGACCTCTAAGTAGTGCCTCATCAGGTAGATGAACAGCGAAATGCACCATCACATCAAAGAAGGCTGGAGGATATATCTTCTCAAGGTCGCATAGGATAGTTGGTATCTTGTCTCTAAGACACTCCAAAGAATCTATCCTGATATTTCTACTCCAGAGTTCCCTGACGAATTGTCCCAACTCTGCAACTGCTTTGTATAAGTCATGGAGGCCCAATCCTCTAAGGATAATAGGTACAACCCTTTGAAGTAGGACGTGGCAGTCATGAGTTTTCAACCCTTGTACCTTGTTTCCATCTACACTGACTCTCGTTTCAGGGTTGGAAGCAAATCCATGTGGGAATATCACACGTGACAGGACCTCGCAGAATTCTATTCTTTTTACCTTGTCCAAGACGTACACAGCTGGTTCCATATCCCGTGGTTTATCTTCATCTTGCACCTGCAAATCCTTTCTGATACCCAGGTGTGTCAAATCAATCCTAGATTTTAAGGTATCTTTCGTCTAGCCTTCAATATTAAGAAGTGTGCCGATAATGCTGTCACATATATTTTTCTCGATGTGCATCACATCAAGATTATGCCGCAGATCCAAATCTTTCCAATACTCCAAGTCCCACAAAGTGGACCTGTGCGTAAACTATAATCTCTCTTATGCCTTGACATGCTTCCTTTTCCCGCTACCATTACTAGGATGGTTTCCTGGTGTAATATGCCTGACCTTCTCTAATTCCACTTGCAACTCATCGGCGGTGAGCCTCTTTGGCGCATCACGATTTTCATGCTTTGCATTGAACACATGTCTTCGGTATTTTCTAGGATGCGGCTTGTCCTTGGCAAGGAAACGGCGGTGTCCAATGTAACAGATCTTGCTAAGTATTGCGTATGACAGCGGATTCCTGTCACAGTGAACACATGCATTGTAACCATGTGTCGTTCGCCCTCACATAGTGCCCAAAGCCGGATAATCATGGATGCACCAAATTATAACAGCACGTAGAAAGAAATCAGATGGTGGGCTGCTATATAGGTCTCGAGTGAGGACACCCTTCCATAGTTGTTGAAGTTCCTCCACAAGAGGCTCCATGAACAAATCAAAATCCTTTCCAGGACTTTTTGGACCTGGGATGAGCAAGGCCATCATGTAGTTTGATTCTTTTGTGCAGACATTTGGAGGCATGTTGTAAGGGATAACAAGCCCTGGCCACATGCTATATGTGGCGCTCTGGTGGCCAAATGGGTTAAATCCATCTGAAGCTAAGCCAAGTCTAATGTTTCTTGGGTCAGCAGCAAACTTTTTGTGTTTATCATTGAAGCTTTTCCACTCACTACCATGAGATGGATGGCTCATTACATTCTTATCTCTGTACTCCTGGTTCCTAGAATGCCACGGTACATCCTCTCTTGTTTCAGCATCATGAAACAACCTCTGCAATCTTGGTGTAATTGGAGAATGTGTCAGAACATTATGAGGAATCCTCTTCACAGCATCGCCATCTTTCATCTTGATGATTTGCATTTCGGAAATTCACTGAAGTTGGCATAATCCTTCTGGAATAGAACACAATTATTCGTACAAACATGGATCATATCATATCCAATTCCAGCTGCACGAAGGAAATTCTTCATTTTACAGTTGGTGTGTGGCAGCTCAGACGCATCTGGGAAAGATTTGCAGAAAGCAACCAACATCGCATCGAATGATTTGTTGGTCATCCTCTCAGATGTATTCACCTGAAGAAAGGTGACCATAGCTGAGATTACTGACAGCTTATTTCCTGGGGTAACAACAGCGTTGCATTGTTCCAACATGCGGGCCCATCATTTTTCTTCTGCAGGTGAAAGTTCACAGAATGCACGAGCATTTCATAGCATTGTTTCGATGTTGGTCAAACTCACTGGCTCCGCCACCACCACCTCCTCCTCTTCCACCTGAGCATCAGGCAGATCAAGATGGTGATTTGTTGCTTCCACGTAGTCAATAACATTGACGTTCACAGCTTCACCATGATGAACCCACCTAGTATATGTCACCGACATCCCATACAAGTGTAGATGATTTTGCACAGTTGACTAGGGTCTTGTAACTGAATTCATACAACTGCTACATGGGCAGAGCACATCTGATTTTGGACCTCCGTACTCAGCTCTGATAAAGTTCATGAAGTTTTCAACCCCCTCGACATATGCAGCGGAGAATCTTCGAGCAGAAGTTATCCAAGTCCTGTCCATCTGTTAGACATACAAATTAGTTCTTCTATTAGATATTACAGGAAAATATATATTTCTTTGTAAGGTCTTTTGAGAATAATTAATAAAGTGGCTACATGCATCGCCCAGATGCAGAGGCCGGGGGTCTTCCTCCTTTTATAAAAAAAATGAAGTCCAGAAAAAAAGCTATGGCAAGATATTTGGACGACCACATCTAAGTAAGGAAATATATGTAAAGCTAATTCAGCAAATGGATTTGAGTGCTAAATTATGGCAGGCTATTTCAGCAGTCAATGAGGCTGAGCACACAACCATTGAACTATCGAAGGCCATCGCAGCAACAAAGATCGAGTATAAAACGGTGTAGAGCTATTTCACCTAACAGATTGGCTACTAGACCATGGCAATCTACGTCACAATAAATATATGGCAGGATATTTTAGCAACTAATCGGCCTTGGCATGCCATCTTAGCTAAGCAGATTGAGTGCAGAACAGGGCAAGGAAGCTTCTTAAGCAGAGCATATTGATAGTAAACTACTTCGGCAAACAGTGAGATTAACAGCGTCTATCAGCTAACATTCAGCGCTACACCGACATGAACGGGGCCTCAGTCTACAATGCGTGTACCGTGGGAGAAGCTGACCGTCGTGCGTCTCCACACGAATGTCGCCAGCGGTGGCGGCGCTGACCGCCGTGCGCCGCCACAAGAACCTAGCCAGAGGTGGCGGCGCCTCTAGAGGACGGCAGTCTATGAGAGCGTACCATGGGAGCGAGAGGATCACCGTGCGTCCCCTCGACGAACCGCGACACCGACGTATCGGTGCGGCAGGGAGGGCGGCTTTGGAGGAGCGAATGGAGTGGAGGGAGACGGGGGGGAGGGGGGTTTGGGGAATATTATTGGCTAGTTGGCCGAAGGGCAGTTGAATCGGATTTGGGGGGAATTTTTGTGTGTGTTGGGGGGGAGGATTTTCGCACGGTGGGCAGGGGGAGTTTGGCGCATGGTCAGTTTCTCCAAGTGCAGTCCCACGTGTCAGTGACGAGGCAAGCCGAAGCATGTTCCCTTTGCATGAGCCGTGTGCAGGACTGAACGTGTGTGGGGTGCAATGCGACCGCGACAGGAGTGCTGTGAGTGTACCGCCTTTTTTCCTTTTAACTAGGTGCTTCGCCCCCTCAAAGAAAAATTGTTGCTTCGCGTGATCCATCGATACTACTACTAGTAATCCGGTAATCCTGACTAAAACGGCGCGGCCGGGTCATTTCCCGCGCGATATGCTGGGAGGTTGGCTTAGTTGGGTTTTTTTAGGACGAGTAATGCTACACCTATGTAATCCTAGTTACGTAATTATCGTAATGTGAAACGTGTGAGCTGTTGATTGTAGATTGAGGGGAGGGAGGGGCCCACCACCATGAAAATCAGGGGAGGAGAGAGAGAGGCAATTTACGTTAACCCTTTCGTAGGATCCCGTAGATGTAGAAAGATGTGAAATGCGTGAATGTGTAGTGGACGTACTACTGGAGTGCCTAAGATAATTTGTGTATGTATAGACCCTATGTGTTTTTTTACTTCGCATGTTAGATTTGTCTCGCTTCAATAAAAAGCAGAGTTGGTGAGGATGGTGTGCCTGTCATCCTGCAATATAGGCCGTCCGGTCTATATCTATCAGATAGGAAGGAAACTATGACAATTTACCCGCACTCCTCTCCACATTTTAAGATAAAGCTTTCCCTCATTCATCCTTTTCTCCCACAAGATCTTGATCTTCCGTGCAACACACGGGCATCTTGGTAGTACTCCTACAATATGTATATTATTGTGAAAGTTCATATACACCGGCCGAGATTAATGCAAACACGGCAGATTTTCATTACATTTCGAACTTTTATATGACAGGAAAATAAAAGAAACCCGAACCTCAACCTATTCTACGGTGGCGACCGACGCCCTCCATCTGCGATCTCTATGTACGGAGGCGGGGTTCAAGACCCATGAAGTGAAGGTGCGGTCTCCGGCGAGGAAAAGTAGAACACGGGAGACGGACCGGCCAGTTGGCACACCATGCCCTGACGCCTCCCATGCCCTACTCATCCTCGGAGGAGTCCCCGACCTCGGTGGTGCCGAATGTTGGATGGCGGCAAGTAGGACGCGTGGCTTACAGTGCTCCCGTTGTCGGCCGCCAACATGGCCACCGCTTGTGCGGTCACGTCCGCGTCGCCGCTATTGCGTCACGAGAGGCGACTTGAGCGAGGGCGGTGACCTCGAGCTTCATCCCGGAAGAGAAGCTCTCCCGTCGAGCATTCGCACTTGCGGTCATGGCGGATGTGGTGCCAGGTAGGAGGACGATGCGCTATGGTGTGGAGGTTAGCTGGGCGTTGCCGCTTAAGTAGCTGATTCCGGTGAGGCCAAGCGTTCGGGTGTGTCATTAAGTTGTCGAAGTTGGTTCCTCAGGCACCGAGCCTCTTAACGGTGATGTACGAATGGACGACATGAATGCGGGCAGCTGGCACCAGCTGGGAATGCACCGCGCGACGGTGCAAGGGACGAGGGTTTTGGTGTGCCAGGGTAGTCAGCTGCGGTCATGGCAACGTTGGAGATGCCCTTTGCTCACATGCGATCCCCGCATGTCATTGAAAAGGCAAGACAACCCGGCATGGTCTCAGGTCAAGAGGATGAGGTTGGCCGCGCTACACCACTCCGTGGACGCGTCGCGGCGCCCCATGCATCCTCGACGAGCCGGGTGTTGGGGTGTGTTTGGATTGTGGCCAAAGTGCACCTTACCAAAATTTTGGTCATGACCCAAAGATTGGTCTTTGTTTGGATGGTTGCCATTTTTTTGGCATGCCAATGAACTATAGCCAACTCTAGTTCATTTTTCTTGCCAATGTCGGCCAAATCATTGGCAACCAACACCTCAACCAAAATTTTGGTCATGACCCAATGATTGGTCCTTGTTTGGATGGTTGCCATTTTTTTGGCATGCCAATGAACTCTAGCCAACTCTAGTTCATTTTTCTTGCCAATGTCGCCCAAATCATGGGCAACCAATACCTCAACCAAAATTTGGGCTACCCAATGCTTTGATGGGGCAACCTTGGGCACAAACCAAACATACTATTGGTCGTGCCATAGCACTAACGCCACCCTCGGCACACTAAAACCGACCGTGTCTAGCGACGATATGAGTGTGACGCTCACCGCGGTCGCCGTGTCCAGAGTCGGTGCTAGAGCTGCGCCCCATTATTGTCCCCAACAACCCACATGAACGGTTGTCGGCAGCGAGGAGGTCGTGGGCCAGCTCCTCCATTGGACTAGTCTGTGCTACGTCGTCCCGACGGGTGTGCCCCACATGTCAGTTTCCCTGTTTTCCCGGCCATATTCGAGCGTTAGTGCTCCGCGTTGCGCATTAGGCCTTTCACTATGTAGGCCAAGCGAGACAACTTATTGTTTATTTGAGCCGTTCAAGTATAATCATGTGGCGTTTGCTTTTTTCTCATTGCTCTCCAACCCTCTTCTCCATCGATCATGTCGCCCTCTAGTCGAGTCCATCCTCCCGCATGCCTCATTTGAACATTCCACCGAGTATCATTTGCATGTACCCACCCTAGTCCTCTTTCAATAGATCTCCCGACCCCGAGATGAAATCGAGAGGGAACGAGTGGGGGCACGTGATACCTAAGGCGGATTCAAAATTTTGAACCGGTGATCATACCATCCGCAAATCATATATAAAGGGTATTGAATGTTCGTTTCGTTTTTGAACATACATTGTACTCCTTCCTATCCTTTCTAGTTTACATATAGGTTTTAGGTGTAGTCAAAGTATCTCTACTTTGATCAAGAAGGTATCAACATTCAACAACGCCCAATCAATATTGTTAGATTCGTACGTACTCCTAGATTTGTACTCGAGATGGTTTCCAATTTGACTATTGACAACATTAATAGTACATGAGATGTATAATGTGAAAATTATATCATTGGAAACTCCTTTCACATACGAATTTGACCGTATGCTTTTTGTAAGTTGCATGTCATATATTATTACTCTAACATTTGGTCGAAGTTAGCCTCAAAAAATGCATTAGGCCCTATATAGTAAATGGAAGGAGGGAGTAGTAGTGGAAGTGGATCCTCTGACATAGGTATCCCTACCTTACCCTCCCTTTCGGTCACTTACTGGTGGACCCCATGCTTGCTGGGCCCCGCATGTCAGTTACTCAATGGGTTCGGCCACGTCAGGGGATCCTCATCCGTAGTATACTCCCTCTGTTTTCATTTACTCCACATAAAACGGAGGGAGTGGTAGTATAATAAATGACGCGGGCGGGCAGGGGGACGGACATCGGTTTGCTCTCAACTGCGGTCCCACAAGCAAGCGAAAACGCAAGACAAAGCGCGTTCCATTCGGTGAGCGACATGGAGGGTCCAACATGCCGGGCTGCAACGCGAACGCGACAAGAACGATGTACAGTCAAAACCGATTAACCGGTCGTTATCGAAACCACTATTCACACCAGAACCTTCGCTGCTCGGCCTACGCCAGCCACTACCCTAAAGCGTAAAATCACACCAAATCTCCAGCCCATTCTGTCGGTGTCAAAACTGGCGGATCTCGGGTAGGGGGTCCCGATCTATGCGTCTTAGGCTGATGGTAATAGGAAGCAAGGGACACAATGTTTACCCAGGTTTGGGCCCTCTCGATGGAGGTAAAACCCTACTTCCTGCTTGATTAATATTGAAGATATGAGTAGTACAAGAGTAGATCTACCACAAGATTGTAGAGGCTAAACCCTAAGAGCTATCCTATGATGGTATGATTCTAATTGTGATCGGCCTTCTAAGGACCATCCTCTCCGGTTTATATAGACACCGGAGAGGGCTAGGGTTTACATGGAGTCGGTTACAAGGAAGGAAATATAATATCCGGATTGCCAAGCTTGTCTTCCACGCAAAGGGGAGTCCCATCCGGACACGAGCCGAAGTCTTGAGTCTTGTATCTTCACGCTTCAATAGTCCGGACGATGTATATAGTCCGGCTGTCCGGATACCCCCTAATCTAGGACTCCCTCAGTAGCCCTTGAACCAGGCTTCAATGACGATGAGTCCGGCGCGCAGTCTTGTCTTCGGCATTGCAAGGCGGGTTCCTTCTCCGAATACTCCAAGGTAATTATCGAACACGTAGACCGTGTCCAAATCTGCAAAATGATCTTCACATACCACCGTAGAGAGAATGATACCTCAGCTCAAAACTTTTTAGACGACGTGATATGTCATTATGGTAAGGTCATTATTCGAACCGTTTTCCCACAACCAGCCACAGCGCGTATTGCGAGGCGGTTTCCTTGACACGTCTTGTCGAAGCAGAGATCGTGTCCCCTTATCACGTGATTCTCATCAATACGGGTATGGGTAAGCCCATCGTGCCGTCAATCGTGGCGCTTGGGAAGTAAGCGATTCTCAACGGGCTAGCTGGGAAGCGCACCACTTTCGTGGCCTCTATAAAGGGATAAGAGTTCCCCATTTTTACCCACGCCTTCTTCCTCCTTTGCCCACTCTTGCCCCCTCGAACTCCAGTGCCCTAGTCCAAGTCTTCTCCGCACAGCTAAACATGTCCGAAGCAGGAGGTAAGTGGGTGGCTTCCACCGTGAAGGAGAAAAATATCACGAATCTTCGGGCGACCGGATACTTGGCCGCAGGCATAGCGCACCGGTTACCAGACAACGGGCAGGTTATTCGAACTCCAGGACCCCATGAGAGGGTCGTGTTTCTCGCCCACTTCGTCCGTGGACTGGGGTTTCCACTTCACCCCTTCGTCCGCGGGCTCATGTTCTACTATGGGTTAGATTTCCATGACCTAGCCCCGAACTTCGTCCTCAACATCACGGCATTCATCATCGTATGTGAGGCCTTCCTCCGCATCAAGCCTCATTTCATATTGTGGCTTCAAATCTTCTGCATGTAGCCGAAGATCGTGAGCGGCCAGCAAGCGGAGTGCGGAGGAGCCATGGTGGGCAAGATGCCTAATGTCACCTGGCTTGACGGCTCCTTTGTGGAAACCGTGAAGGGGTGGCAGTCGGGGTGGTTCTACATCACCGAGCCACGCGACGCCAACTGGGCGGCGGCCCCGAGTTCGGATCCGGAACCCCTATGCGGCTCACCTCCGGTGAACAGAAGGGCCTATCCCGGGGCGAATCTACAGAGCTGACCGGACTGGAAAACTGCATCAAGGGCATGAAGGACAAGAACATCAAGCTTGTCAACATGATCCAGGTCATGCTTGTTCGCCGGATTTTGCCATGCCAAAGGCGGGTATTCAATCTGTGGGAGTTCGTCCCGGCCGAACACCAGATGCTTCAGAGGCTCTACGGCATGAAGCAAAAAAACGCGTGGAAGGCGTTGTTCAAGGCCTCCGAAGTACCTGCTCCCATATCCGAGGACCGTGGGCTCCATGCCGCGCGGCCTCCTAATCAGGTGAGTTCTCGGGCTCTCACCAGATTCGGTTCTTCCCAATATATTCATAGGGGAGCCTTAAGTAATTGTGCATATTTGTTCAGGATTATGTGGCGACAGCGGAGCAGATTGACTATCCGGCTCCACTGCCAGAAAGCCTAGCTAATGCTCTCCTGATGAAGATGCTGGTCCCGGTGCCCTACAAGGGGCCATAGAAGAAGGCCGATAAGAAGGCCTCGAGGATCCGAAAGGGTCTCCGACGTAAGGTCGCGCCAGAAGCCTCGTCCGAAGACGACGAGGCACACTCCTCCCCCGAAGGGGAAGAAGAAGAGGAGTAGGCCACCCCATCCAGAAAGGACGAGGGGCCTGAGAGGGTGGACTAGGGGGCCAGGAGAGGCCCCCGGCGCACGTCCGTCATACCCTTGTCGTCTGATAATGACGAGGTAGATTCCTCCCGCGGAGGCGGTGGGAAACAAGAAGAAACTCCACCTCCCCGTACTGGGGGGAGAAAAAGAGGAAGGCCACCCCGGAGGGGGAGGCTGGGACGTCCAAGAAGGGAAAGGCATCCCTTCCGGACTACTCCGCCACCGCCGCCGATAGCGAGGAGGGGTGGCTTCCCAGGAACAAGCCCGTAGTGCGATCGTAAGTATCCGCACCCTATCATAATTTTGCTTCATAGTTTTGTTATAACGCCGAACTTGTATGCAGTCCGGCCAGGGTCCATCCCGAGGCGTCGTCTTCAGACGGGTCCTTGAGTAATTCGGCAATGAACTCGCTCCCACGGCCACTACTTCTCAGCCTGCAGATGACCCGGAGATGTTATCCCAAAGGCTCCCAGAGCGGGAGGAGGTGGCTCTGGAGGCACCCCAAGGTGGCATTCTAGACGTCGGACACGCGGGGTTCAAGATCCCCGCAGACCGTGTTGATGAGAGACACAGTAGGCCGGGGTCTCAACCGAACACTGTTCCGGAGCCTTCAGTGGTTCCGGCCTTAGGCGGGCATCCCCTCGTTAGGGAGGGAGAGCCGTCTGTGTCGAGGACTTCCGTTGCGCCTGAGGCGTCGGATTGTCTGCTAGAAGCGCTCTGCGGCGCTTCCATAGATGAAGAGCACCGTACTCTTATGAGTGCGGTGATTCAGAAGGTTTCGTCCGCCAAGAGCGGACTAACCGAAGCCTGCACCAGCCTCTTGACAGGCTTTGAGGTAAGTAATAAAAATGTGTGAAATTACCACCCGATAGGTAGTAGCCCCTGATAGTCTGTTTGGTGTTCGGAAGGAAAAACCAAACAGAGGGTCAATTATAATCCGCAGGAGTCTAACAATAAGTTTGAATGTGAATAAGCAGGATGTGCTGCTTGCCGCTGCGGTCCGTACGGCCGAGATCGCCGGACTAAAACAAGACCTGGAGCAGGCGAAGGGAGAGCTCGACCTCATGAGGAGGCAGCTCGAAGAGAGCAAAGGTGAATGATTCCCCTTTCTCATATAAAGAAGGATAGATAAAATTGGTTATTCTAAGGATGAAGCGTCGTGATTTGATAACAGAGGCCACCACCGAAGTGGCATCTCTCAAGAAAGCACTGTTCGAGGCCGAACACAAGGCGACCTTGGAACGGAAAGAGCGCGAAAAGCAAGATGCAAGAGTGGGAGAGGTACAACAAGAGCTCCAGGATCTCGGCAAGAAGTGCGAGGCCGTGGAGCATGAGCTTAAGGCGAAAGAGGACGAGCTTATGAAGGCCCTTTTAAGTATAAAACATGCCAAGGCCGAAGCCGAGAAGGCACAGCAGGAAATCCAGGAGGCCAAAAAGATATCGGCGGGTAAGAAATTCTTTATGCAAAGCAAACATGTGGAGGAGGCGTTTCTTTTACTTACCCGAGTCCGGAGCTCTCCAGGGGCATTCGCAGATCTGCCACGCAGCATATCAGACACCGTGGAGTTCTACCGTGCTCAGGAGGGGAGCTCAATGGAGAAGTTGTTCTGGTCACAGTATGCTGGGGCCGAACATCCAACGCCTCTGAGTGACCAACTGAAGAAGTTGGTCGAACTCCACAGGGCGGCCGAAGTGGTTATGAAGGATTTCATAGTCCAGATGTGGCCGGGTGAGCCCCTGCCCACCACCTACTTCAGCCTGATCAAGCAGATGGTGAATGCCTGTCCGCGACTAGAAGTGTAATGCCCCGGATGCACCTTTCCATATTCGTAACTCCAATTCTTGCCTTTTCCGGAGATGCTATATGATATTTCCTCCGTGGTTGGGTTTTGTCTGTTGTTTTGCTTTTGTTCTTGTTATGCATCTCATCTCATAGCATCATGCGCATTGCATCGGCATCGTTTTCATAAAACTTGCATCCGTTCTGGTTCCACCGGTTCTCTCCGTTGTCCGTTCTGAGCCAGACACACTCGCACACGCCCGCGGCACCTCCGAAATATTGTTTTATAAGTGGCATAAAAAAGTTCTCGGAATGGGTTGCAACTTGTCATGCGGTCTTATTATAGTGTAGACAGGCCGCCTGCCAAGTTTCGTCGCATTCGGAGTCCGTTTGACTGCCCAACTGTTAAATATATACCGCGAGATAGTCGGTATATTCGTCGGACGTTTCGGTCTCTGAAACAGTTGCCGGGCTGCATTTCTCCCCTCTTCTATCAGCCCAAGCCTCTCTCACACAGCCCACTAGCCCACCTATCAAACCCCCTCCGCTCCGGACCGTTGGATCGAGATCCGATGTCCGAAAACGGAGCAGAAACCCCCTAACCCTAGCCCCTAGCCTATTTAAACACCTCCCCATGCCATTTTTGGCCTTCTCCTCCCTCCTCCTCGTTTTCCGCGCCCCCAACCTGCAGCCACCACCTCCCACCTCCATTTCCGTGCCCCCCAGCCTCCTCCCGGCACTTGGCGCCGCAGCCGCCGTGCCCCGGGCCAACCGGAGCGCGACACGTCGCCTCCCAGCACCCCGCAGCCAACCCCAGCGCGCCATGTGTCCTCCCATCACATCTCCACCGGTGCGGCCCGCCAGGAACCTAGATCGGGCCCTGGGAAGCCCATCTGGGCCCCGAGCTGCCCAGCCCCTACGCCCGAGCGCCTCCCGCTCCGACCTCCCCGCGCCAGCCCCACCTCCGCGCCGCCGCCCGGCTTCCTCGTCGCCGGCATGCCTGCCTCGCCTCGTCGGCCACCATGTCCCTCGCCGCCCTCTCCTTCGCTTCTCCTCACCGGCCTAACCCTCCTCTCTGCCAGCAGTGCAGCGCCATGAATGGAGCTCCACCGCCGCTTGCGGACGTCGTCGTCGGCGCCGCCCAACACCGGGAGTGGGTCTCCCGCGCCCAGATCCAGCCCCCACCGTGCGGATCCGTCCATCCCCGACGGGATCCGCCTCCCTCCTCCGCGGGAGCTCCGCCGGAGACGCGCCAAGACGCCACCGCTGTCCTGCTTCGAGCAGAGGACGAGCAGCTCGCCCGCTCTCCCCGTTGACCGCGTGCCTGGGCTGCCAGCCGCAGCCAGCGCCAGGCCCAACCGAAGCCAGCCAGGCCCAGCGCCCCCTTCCAGCCTGCCAGCGCCCTCTCCACAGTTCTGGGCTTGGCCCATGGTAAGAAAACCCCAAGCCCTTCCTGTGAACAGTTGGGCCAATCAGTTTCGGCCCGCGTAGGTTTTTTTTAGCATCTGTGAATTTGTCTATTTATCCGAGGATTAACAGTTTTACAGAAAACCCCGTGATGTTCATGCATTAATAACTCGTGAACCGTGCATCATATGTAAAAACTTTATATATGTAAAATGCTTAGAAAATTGTGTAGATTAATAATATGACATTTTCATCCATGTTTAAAATGTTTAATTGATGTTTGCATTAATTTGCGAATATGCCATTTTAAAATGATTTATTTCATAACTAAATAACCGTAGCTCCGAATTTAATAAACTTTATATGTAAATGGGGTGGAAAAATGCCTAGTTTAACATGGTCCACTTTATGTTGCTGTTTAACAACATTAAAATTGTGTTTAGGGCAGAACATTAGCTAATTCATAATTTGCACATGGGGATTTTTCGGAATTGTTGTTTGTTGTTCCGGCCTCATTTAAACTTGCTTAGATAGGTAGTTTCTTCATGCTTCACCTCTTGTCATGTTTAACAACATTTAATATTGTTGGGTACAAAACGAGAGAGAACTAAATACTTGCATGTGGTGTTTCTTCAATATGCAACTCGTTGCATATTGATCTCCACTTAATTTGTAGTATTGTTTGTGCACTTTGCCAAGCCATGCCTCATTAAACCGGACATGCATTATACTTGTTTGTGCATCATGCCATGTTTATGCTTGTGCATTTACCATGTTGTTTGTTTCTTTCCGGTGTTGCTTCTTAGTTCCGGTAATGTTGCGATTGTGAGGATTCGTTCGACTACGTCCGTTCGTCTTCTTCATGGACTCGTTCTTCTTCCTAGCGGGATTTCAGGCAAGATGACCGCTACCCTGGATCTCACTACTATCATTGCTATGCTAGTTGCTTCGTTCTATCGCTATGTTGCGCTACCTATCAGCTGTTTATTCAAGCCATCCCAAATTTCCATGAACCTCTAACCTTTGACACCTTTCCTATGCAAACCGTTGTTTGGCTATGTTACCGATTTTGCTCAGCCCCTCTTATAGCGTTGCTAGTTGCAGGTGAAGTTGAAGATTTCTCCATGGTGAACAGGATTTTAGTTGGGATATCACAATATCTCTTATTTTATTAATGCATCTACATACTTGGTAAAGGGTGGAAGACTCGGCCTTTTGCCTGGTGTTTTGTTCCACTCTTGCCTCCCTAGTTTCCGTCATACCGGTGTTATGTTCCCGGATTTTGCATTCCTTACGCGATCGGGTGATTTATGGGACCCCCTTGACAGTTCGCTTTGAATAAAACTCCTCCAGCAAGGCCCAACCTTGGTTTTACCATTTGCCTCACCACCACCTACCCTTTCCCTTGGGTCGACCAACGCAAGGGTCATGTTTATTTTAGCCCCCCCGAGCCAGTGCTTGTCTAAGTGTTGGTTCGAACCGAGCCGCCTGCGGGGCCCCCTCGGGGCAACTCGAGGTCTGGTTTTACTCGTAGCCTGTCTCATCCGGTGTTGCCCTGAGAACGAGATATGTGCAGCTCCTATCGAGATTGTCGGCGCATCGGGCGGTCTTGCTGGTCTTGTTTTACCATTGTCGAAATGTCTTGTAAACCGGGATTCTGAGTCTGATCGGGTCTTCCTGGGAGAAGATCTATTCCTTTGTTGATCGCGAGAGCTTGTCATGGGCTAAGTTGGGACACCCCTGCAGGGTATAATCTTTCGAAAGCCGTGCCTGCGGTTATAGGCAGATGGGAATTTGTTAATGTCCGGTTGTAGATAACTTGACACCAGATCTGAATTAAAATGCATCAACCGTGTGTGTAGCCGTGATGGTCTCTTTTCGGCGGAGTCCGGGAAGTGAATACGGTTTCTGGGTTATGTTTGACGTAAGTAGGAGTTCAGGATCACTTCTTGATCATTGCTAGCTTCATGACCGTTCCTTTTGCTCTCTTCTCTCTCTTATTTGCGTATGTTAGCCACCATATATGCTTAGTCGCTACGGCAGCCTCACCACTTTACCCCTTCCTTTCCCATTAAGCTTTGCTAGTCTTGATACCCATGGTAATGGGATTGTTGAGTCCTCGTGGCTCACAGATTACTATAACAACAGTTGCAGGTACAGGTTTTGCGATGATCTTGACGCGAGAGCGATGCTTGCTTGCGTTGAGTTCTTCTTCTGCTTCTTCGATCAGGGGATAGGTTCCCGGTCGGCAGCCTGGGCTAGCAGGGCGAATGTCGTTTGAGTTTCTGTTTGTGCTTCATCTGTAGTCGGATGATGATCTTATGTATGATGATGTTGTATTCGTGTGGCATTGTATGCCTCTTGTATGTATCCCCATCTATTATGTAATGTTGATGTAATGATATCCACCTTGCAAAAGCGTTTCAATATGCGGGTCTATCCTTGGTGGGACCTTCGAGTTCCTTTTGGATAGGGTCGCATATTGAGCGTGACAAGTTGGTATCAGAGCCTCGACCAACGATAGGAGCCCCTTGATTGTTGGCCGTTGTTAAGTCTAGAAGAAAACTATTTTGAGTCTCAGGATTATATATATCAGAGAGTAGGATTCTTTTTACTCCTCAGCCCCCTTCGTCGCTCTGGTGAGGTCTCCTGACGTAGATGTTTTGACTGTCCTCTTCTCAAATTTCACTAAAAACTTTTAGGATCACGCGGGTATCTTGGAATCGTTTTGATGGTTTTGTGACGAGAACATTGTTCTTGGTGCCTCCTGTCTATTTATGTGGCTTTGACCCGGGGAGTTGAGCTCCGAGGTGTTGTCGTCACAATTTTATCGTTGCAGTTCTGGAATACCTAAGTATTGCCGACATCGAAAATCTCTTTTATGCAGTTGTTAGTGAGATAACCTTGACGTCACCCAGTACTGGGGAGTTCGGGAGTATTGCCATAACTCGCATAACGGATGCTTTTCGAAGGTTGAGGTACACGATTTCCGGAGTTTTCTTGGTTATGTGTTGACGGATGGATACAACTTGGATGTAGGTATTGTTAGTTTGGGTGAGATATATTGCTTCCCCTGTATCCGCAACACCAGATTGCATAACCAGAAAGTTTCGGGAGTTTATAGGTGGGAATTCAAGTAGCTCTAGTTTTATCTTCCCAACAGACACATGATACGATATGGGATCTATCATATGTTTGTTTCCGGCTTATTCTGCAAGCCAATCCTTTGTTTTGTTTTATTTGTGGTATTTGAGTTGCTTCGAGTCAAATGTTGAATCCATACCTTTCTTAAATGGTGTTCTGATATTTCTATGGGAGTGCTAATCCTTCTTGATCATCGAGGTCGTCATGTTAATTCTTTCCAACCGGTGTGCTTCTTTTCAAGTGGATCCGATCATTTCAACATTCGCAAGATCATCTCTCAGTTTCCCAACATTGTTCGTTTCATCCATCCTCAAGTTGCCTTTGTTTTCCCGCCCTTCCACCCTTTTTCTTCAAGGACTCAGATTTCTTAATCAAGTATCCATTTATTCATGTGAAGTTTCTCCATTTTTTTCCTGTCAATGTTCTTATCGGTGATTTCCCAAGAAGATGCTCAACAGTTTTAAGTTCATCATCCTCCATTGTTGTTTCTTCTCCGGTGGATCCAATTCAAGCTTTCAATGATGATCATATTCCTTTCCTCGTGTCAAATGCTTTCTCATGCCGGTGCACCTCTCAATCACTCATCTCTCGCTTTCCATTTGTTCCGGTGTGCTGAAGATATCTCGGAAGACTTGTGTTTCCATTCTCAAGCCGTCCAAGATATTTCTAGGTTATTACCTCATTCAAGCCATTTAATTCAATCGGTGCAATCTCCTTTTCAAGTAATCATTTCAAAGGTGTTTCTTTTCAGTGGGCCCTAACCCACAGGTCTTTTCCCATGATCTTACCTGACTCTTTTAATTATTCTGTTGCTATTCCCAAATTCTTTTCAAAGTGTGACATAAGAATGGATTCCATCAGTCACATGCCTTCTCCAAGATCGCTTTGAAATTCTTTCATTATTGGTTCAACCTTTCTAATTGTCATTCCGGAGTGCCTCAAAAATTCATGGTGGTGTTTCTCGTCGTCATTCTCGAATTTTGAAGTCCGAAGAAGATTTCCTCTTAAATCCTTACCCGTTCTTCCAAAGATGCGTAGTTCAAGCTTGATGCCATCCTCTCATAATTGTTTTCGATGGTGTGAATTTTTTTTCATCCATCCGGAGCAATTCAAGAGTCTTTTCAGATTGATTCTCCGTAGCCCATCATCTCAGAATTATTCATTCAAGCTTTCAGCTCTCGTTCTCCAAATCATACCGGTGCATCGTTCAAGTATTATCTAATCAGCTCGGGATCTCTGCGTTCACTTGTATCTAAATTCTCTCAAGTATCTTCGTTCATTTTCAAATTCTTCCCGGTGTTTCTTTATCTTTTCTTCGTTCATTTTCAATTCTTACGGTGGTTCATTCAAGAGTTCTCTTTTCTTGGTTATCATATCAAATCATTCGTTGTTTCCAAATTCCACCGGTGGTTCCTTGAAGACCTTCACAAGTTTGCGCCATATCTCTTTTAATCCTTTCTATGAGAATAAGTAGTATGCCAAATCCGTTGCTTGTCATCAATTTAAATTGGTGAAGGATAGGCATGACATAATTCTTATTCTTGTTTCATCCAAGTGATTAATTCCTTCTTCCGGAGATTGTTCATGATGAAGTAATTCTCGGTTCTAGTGTTTCATCTTTTTTTTCGGAGTTCCAAGTTTTCCGCATTATCTCGTCGCGAAGCTCCATCTAAATCATCGCAAGGCTTCACCTTGTGTTGTCAACTTCTCTTTCTTTTTATCATCCTTTCATTACCGGAGTTCTTCATGGAGGCTCTACATGTTGGTTCGTCAAGGATTCTATTCATTTTTCAATTGTTCTTCAAGATTTCTCTCGAATCTATGACCCGCTAAGCTATACTCAAAATTAAACATGGTGCTAAACACATGTTTTGTTTTGAGGAGCTCAAGTATTCTTCATCTTGCATTCCAAAGTGCAATCCTTTCTACCTTATCTTTTGAGATGGTGTTATGTCATCCTTGGCAATTTCTCCTCGTGCTTCATGATTCACAAGTTGTCAGGAATGAGGTATTTTAAATCCATCAATCTCTTTGTTGGAGTTATCTTGGGTTATATTTCACCTAAAGCTTTCCCTAAGGAGTGTTTCTATTTGTGGTGCTTATCAATGATTCAAGTTTTCTCCTATCCTCTCGGCAACGAGCAGTTTTCATCTCTTCTTTGATCTCAAACAGGCAATTGTTTTTCGTTAGTGGCAGAATGTCATCTCATAGTCTTGAGATGTTTCCATAAGCCAACTACAAGCTTATTCTTTTCGTTGTTGGTTTTCCAACAACCACGTTGTAACCATCTTGGAAGGATGCTTTCCAAATTCAATTGTGGTAGGAGTTGTCATTTCCTTCTCCGTCCCTTTATCCCAACAATCTAACTTCTATTCTTTCGTTCCGGAGGCATTGTGATGTTGTGCTCTTCACTCATCATCTCGAATTGTGAGGATCATGTTATTTTCGTGCTTATCCATTTAACCGGAGAGTTGTGTTCTCATTCAAGTTCTTTCATCTTATCAAGTTTTGCCTCTCTTTTCAACCTGAGTGCTGTCTAAAATCCTTCTCACCCATTATGCCATTCTTTCAATAGTTCTAGAGGCAGTGTGTTGTTGATTTCATCAAGTATCCTCTCATCTTGTCAAGTTCATGTTCAATTTCTTCCATTTACTGTCGGAGTGCTGTCAAAATTATATCATTCTTATTCATTCGTATCTCGTTTCAACCAGAGGGGTTCAAATTCCTTCTTGTCCATTGTACTCGTTATTCATAGATTTGCAACCTCCAAGGTTCACATGGTGTTCCTTCTTTCTATTCTCTACCACAGTGCTCTCAATTGTGTTCAACTCCGTTGTGTTCTCTCTTTCAACTTTTGAACCTCTCAAGGTTCATGGTTTCACTCGTTTGTCGAAGAAGCAACTTAGTTTACCTCCTCTCTTCCTCTTCCTTTTCCCTCCGGTGCCATCCTAGATCTTGGGACGAGATCCTCTCATAGTGGTGGAGTGTTGTAACGCCCCGGATGCACCTTTCCATATTCGTAACTCCAACTCTTGCCTTTTCCGGAGATGCTATATGATATTTCCTCCGTGGTTGGGTTTTGTCTGTTGTTTTGCTTTTGTTCTTGTTATGCATCTCATCTCATAGCATCATGTGCATTGCATCGACATCGTTTTCATAAAACTTGCATCTGTTCTGGTTCCGCCGGTTCTCTCCGTTGTCCGTTTTGAGCCAGACACACTCGCACGCGCCCGCGGCACCTCCGAAATACTATTTTGTAAGTGGCATTTAAAAGTTCTCGGAATGGGTTGCAACGTGTCATGCGGTCTTATTATAGTGTAGACAGGCCGCCTGCCAAGTTTCGTCGCATTCGGAGTCCGTTTGACTGCCCAACTGTTAAATATATACCGCGATATAGTCGGTATATTCGTCGGACGTTTCGGTCTCTGAAACAGTTGCCGGGCTGCATTTCTCCCCTCTTCTATCAGCCCAAGCCTCTCTCACACAGCCCACTAGCCCACCTATCTAACCCCCTCCGCTCTGGACCGTTGGATCGAGATCCGATGTCCGAAAACGGCGCAGAAACCCCCTAACCCTAGCCCCTAGCCTATTTAAACACCTCCCCATGCCATTTTTGGCCTTCTCCTCCCTCCTTCTCGTTTTCCACGCCCCCAACCTGCAACCACCACCTCCCACCTCCATTTCCGCGCCCCCAGCCTCCTCCTGCCACTTGGCGCCGCCGCCGCCGTGCCCCGGGCCAACCGGGGCGCGACACGTCGCCTCCCAGCACCCCGCAGCCAAACCCAGCGCGCCATGTGTCCTCCCTTCGCCTCTCCACCGCCGCGGCCCGCCAGGAACAAAGATCGGGCCCTGGGAAGCCCATCTGGGCCCCGAGCTGCCCAGCCCCTGCGCCCGAGCGCCTCCTGCTCCGACCTCCCCACGCCAGCCCCGCCTTCGCGCCACCGCCCGACTTCCTCGTCGCCGGCGTGCGTGCCTCGCCTCGTCGGCCACCAGGTCCCTCGCCGCCCTCTCCTTCGCTTCTCCTCCCCGGCCTAACCCTCCTCTCTGCCCGCAGTGCAGCACCATGCATGGAGCTCCACCGCCGCTTGCGGACGTCGTCATCGGCGCCGCCCAACGCTGGGAGTGGGTCTCCTGCGCCCAGATCCGGCCCCCACCGTGCGGATCCGTCCATCCCCGACGGGATCCGCCTCCCTCCTCCGCGGGAGCTCCGCCGGAGACGCGCCAAGACGCTGCCGCCGTCCTGCTTCGAGCAGAGGACGAGCAGCTCGCCCGCTCTCCCTGTTGACCGCGCGCCTGGGCTGCCAGCCGCAGCCAGCGCCAGGCCCAGCCGAAGCCAGCCAGGCCTCGCGCCCCCTTCCAGCCTGCCAGCGCCCTCTCCACAGTTCTGGGCTTGGCCCATGGTGAGAAACCCCCAAGCCCTTCCTGTGAACTGTTGGGCCAATCAGTTTCGGCCCACGTAGGGTTTTTTTAGCATCTATGAATTTGTCTATTTATCCGAGGATTAACAGTTTTACACAAAACCCCCTGATGTTCATGCATTAATAACTCTTGAACCATGCATCATATGTAAAAACTTTATATATGTAAAATGCTTAGAAAATTGTGTAGATTAATAATATGCCATTTTCATCCATGTTTAAAATGTTTTAATTGATGTTTGCATTAATTTGCGAATATCCCATGTTAAAATGATTTATTTCATAACTAAATAACCGTAGCTCCGAATGTAATAAACTTTATATGTAAATGGGGTGAAAAATGCCTAGTTTAACATGGTCCACTTTATGTTGCTGTTTAACAACATTAAAATTGTGTTTAGGGCAGAACAGTAGCTAATTCATAATTTGCACATGGGAATTTTTCGGAATTGTTGTTTGTAGTTCCGGCCTCATTTAAACTTGCTTAGATAGGTAGTTTCTTCATGCTTCACCTCTTGCCATGTTTAACAACATTTAATATTGTTGGGTACAAAACAAGAGAGAACTAAATACTTGCAGGTGGTGTTTCTTCAATATGCAACTCGTTGCATATTGAGCTCCACTTAATTTGTAGTATTGTTTGTGCACTTTGCCATGCCATGACTCATTAAACCGGAAATGCATCATACTTGTTTGTGCATCATGCCATGTTTATGTTTGTGCATTTACCATGTTGTTTGTTTCTTTTCGGTGTTGCTTCTTAGTTCCGGTAAAGTTGCGATTGTGAGGATTCGTTCGACTACGTCCATTCGTCTTCTTCATGGACTCATTCTTCTTCCTAGCGAGATTTCAGGCAAGATGACCGCTACCCTGGATCTCACTAGTATCGTTGCTATGCTAGTTTCTTCGTTCTATCACTATGTTGCGCTACCTATCACCTGTTTATTCAAGCCATCCCAAATTGCCATGAACCTCTAACCTTTGACACCTTTCCTATGCAAACCGTTGTTAGGCTATGTTACCGCTTTTGCTCAGCCCCTCTTATAGCGTTGCTAGTTGTAGGTGAAGTTGAAGATTTCTCCATGGTGAAGAGGATTTTGGTTGGGATATCACAATATCTCTTATTTTATTGATGCATCTATATACTTGGTAAAGGGTGGAAGACTCGGCCTTTTGCCTGGTGTTTTGTTCCACTCTTGCCGCCCTAGTTTCCGTCATACCGGTGTTATGTTCCCAGATTTTGCGTTCCTTACGCGGTCGGGTAATTTATGGGACCCCCTTGATAGTTCGCTTTGAATAAAACTCCTCCAGCAAGGCCCAACCTTGGTTTTACCATTTGCCTCACCACCACCTACCATTTCCCTTGGGTCGGCCAACCCACAGGTCATCTTTATTTTAGCCCCCTGGGCCAGTGCTTGTCTAAGTGTTGGTCCGAACCGAGCCGCCTGCGGGGCCCCCTCGGGGCAACTCGAGGTCTGGTTTTACTCGTAGCCTGTCTCATCCGGTGTTGCCCTGAGAACGAGATATGTGCAGCTCCTATCGGGATTGTCGGTGCATCAGGCGGTCTTGCTGGTCTTGTTTTACCATTGTCGAAATGTCTTGTAAACCGGGATTCTGAGTCTGATCGGGTCTTCCTGGGAGAAGGTCTATTCCTTCGTTGATCGCGAGAGCTTGTCATGGGCTAAGTTGGGACACCCCTGCAGGGTATAATCTTTCGAAAGCCGTGCCTGCGGTTATAGGCAGATGGGAATTTGTTAATGTCCGGTTGTAGATAACTTGACACCAGATCCGAATTAAAACGCATCAACCGTGTGTGTAGCCGTGATGGTCTCTTTTCGGTGGAGTCCGGGAAGTGAACACGGTTTCTGGGTTACGTTTGACGTAAGTAGGAGTTCAGGATCACTTCTTGATCATTGCTAGCTTCACGACCATTCCTTTTGCTCTCTTCTCGCTCTTATTTGCGTATGTTAGCCACCATATATGCTTAGTCACTGATGCAGCCTCACCACTTTACCCCTTCCTTTCCCATTAAGCTTTGCTAGTCTTGATACCCATGGTAATGGGATTGCTGAGTCCTCGTGGCTCACAGATTACTACAATAACAGTTGCAGGTACAGGTTTTGCGATGATCTTGACGCGAGAGCCATGCTTGCTTGCGTTGAGTTCTTCTTCTGCTTCTTCGATCAGGGGATAGGTTCCAGGTCGGCAGCCTGGGCTAGTAGGGTGGATGTCGTTTGAGTTTCTGTTTGTGCTTCATCTGTAGTCGGATGATGATCTTATGTATGATGATGTTGTATTCGTGTGGCATTGTATGCCTCTTGTATGTATCCCCATCTAGTATGTAATGTTGATGTAATGATATCCACCTTGCAAAAGCGTTTCAATATGCGGGTCTATCCTTGGTGGGACCTTCAAGTTCCTTTTGGATAGGGTCGCATATTGGGCGTGACAAGAAGTCATCAAGCGATCCGTTTGCATTGAGGGTGTCCTCCGTGCCTTTGCCAGTGCGAAGGTGCATTGGGGCAAGCTAGATGCGGAGAAGCTAGTGAAGGACGGGCCGCCGGAGGGCAAGCCGCATCGCTATCTGGAGAAGTATTATGATGGCGTTATGAAGGTCGCTCGCCTCGTAGACGATGAATGTACCAAGGACATAATTTTAGAATGAATTCACTTCTGTCATGTTTGTAATTTAAGGACGAAGTTACTTGTGCTATGTAGCGCTTTTGTTATTTAAAATATTACCTTCTGTGCGGCTGTTTATAAAATTCTGAAAGTAGGTCAGTCGTCGGCTTCCGCCCCCATGTAACTAGTACTGGGGTGTTTGTGGAAAACCCGAACACTCTTTATCCAAAGTTTAGTCCCTTAAGGAGGTGTCCGGCGCAGCGAACAAGGCAATCGGACTATGCGGCTTTATAACCTTCACTTAGCCATAGAAGTCTACAATTTTAAATTTCGGCGAAGCCCCTAGAATCCAGAAGGCCGAATTGGAGCGCTATATACGCCTTGATCGGACGAAGCCGAATTATCGCCTAAAGCGGAAAAATCTTTAAGGATTTTAAGACCTCTCAAATAGCGACCAGCTCTCGCCACATCATGTCGGTCAGTTTTCGGCTTTCTCTACTGAGGTGCTCGTCCGGAAGAACCTGGACACCGCAGTAGTTCTCCTTGCGCTACCTTAGCCGATATAACGGAACTTAAGGCACCAAAACAAGGGAGCCTGGCTATCCCAACTGTATACCCAAGACATGATTCAAAGCTGATGCATATAATGTTATAAGTTCGGGGTGCCGCACTGTTGAAACTGTTCGGACTTGTCTTGCTGTATTATGGGGCGCCATAAGAAGCCCCTGGCAAACTGAACGTACCAAGGTGTACGGATGCGATATCAAGTAGACATGTGTAAGAAAAAAATGCTCAAATAAGAATAATAAGCTGACGCTATATATGATCTCCCATTGATGAATAATATGTTTAAGCGTATGTTTAAAATTGAATGCATTCAGCGGAGATAAATTGGATTATTTGACATATCCTATCCAGGGGCGAGCTACGTACAGATAGATAAAGCAGGTATAACGATCGTAAATAGATTCCACCTGGGTATTTTCTTCTGTGCGCAAAGCCTGTTGCCTCCATGGTTTTCTCTCCTATGTAAGTCCGACAATCCGGCTCTTCTGGAGAGGCTGCGCTAAAGCAATGTCCTAAAAGGTGAAAGGAAAGGTTACGAAGGTACGTGGCGGTTATACCGCACTGTTAACTGAGCCACTGCTGCGCCTCCACATGTTCCCATGGTATTTTAAGTGTGTAATTGTGTACGCGTGGCACGAATGCTTCTTTGATGGGCTTTGAGCGGAGGCCGGACTGCTAGTCGTGCTCTTGGCGTGCCTGGTGGTCCTATTGTGGGGTGCTCCGAACTGGCTTGATGGTGCTTGAGGTTGTCATTGCCGGATTGGTGGTTTGCCAGAGGAGGCCACATTGTACTTCTGCCGCGAGGGCTGAAGTGTGCTCTTCTTTAGGGAGAGAGCGGTCCATGTTTCCATTGACTGTTATGACCCCAAGCGGGCCTAGCATCTTGAGTTTCACATATGCGTAGTGTGGTACCGCATTGAATCTACCGAATGCGGTTCGTCCAAGCAGTGTGTGGTAACCACTCCGGAAAGGGACGATATCGAAGATTAACTCTTCGCTTTTGAAGTTATCCGGAGATCCGAAGACCACTTCCAATGTTATAGAGCCCGTACAGCGGGCCTCTACTCCAGGAATTACACCTTTAAAGGTGGTTTTGGTAGGCTTAATCCTTGAAGGGCGATGCCCATTTTGCGCACTATGTCTTGACAAAGCAGATTCAGGCTGTTGCCCCCACCCATAAGGACTCTTGTGAGGTGAAATGCGTCTATGATTGGGTCTAGAACCAATGCGGCTGAGCCGCCATGACGGATGCTAGTAGGATGATCCCTATGACCAAAGGTGATCGGGCAAGCTGACCACGAGTTCAATTTGGGGACGACTGGCTCCATCGCGTAGACGTCCCATTGTTTAAGCTTCCTTTCCCGCTTGGGTATGTGAGTGGCGTAGATCATGTTGACCGTTTTCACCTAGGGGGGGGGGGAATTTCTTCTGTTCCCCCGTGTTCGGACGCCGGGGCTCATCGTTATCGTCGTTGTGCAGCCCCTTCTCCTTGTTTTTGGTGTTTATTTTGCCGGCCTATTTAAATACCCAGCAGTCTCTATTGGTTTGGTTGGCTGGCTTGTTCGGGGTGCCATGAATTTGGCATGAGCGCTCCAGTATACAGTCTAGACTGGACGGTCCCTGATTGTTTCTTTTGAATGGCTTCTTCCGCTGACCGGATTTGGATCCGCTGAATCCAGCATTGACTGTCGTGTCTTCGGTGTTGTCGCCGTTGTTCCGTCGCTTGTGTCTGTTGCACCGTAGCTTGCCATTATTGTCACGGAAATCGGACGTGCCATAATGTGGCGTAGTGCTGCTGTGAGCCAACCAGTTGTCCTCGCCTGCGAAAAAGCGGGTCATTAGTGTCATTAGAGCTGCCATGGACTTGGGTTTCTCCTGTCCGAGGTGTCGGATGAGCCACTCGTCACGGATATTATGCTTGAAGGCCGCCACGGCTTCGGCGTCTGGACAGTCAACTATTTGGTTCTTTTTAGTTAGGAACCGGGTGCAGAATTTCCTTGCTAATTCTGCGGGCTGTTGAGTGATGTGGCTCAAGTCATCGGCGTCCAGAGGTCGCACATATGTGCCTTGGAAGTTGTCGAGGAATGCGTCTTCTAGGTTTTCCCAACTGCCAATGGAATTTGCTGGCAGGCTATTAAGCTAGTGCAGGGCGGGTCCTTTGAGCTTAAGGGGAAGATACTTGATGGCATGTAGATCATCTCCGCGGGCCATGTGGATGTGGAGAAGGAAGTCTTCCATCCATACCGTGGGGTCTGTTGTGCCATCGTATGATTCGATGTTTACGGGTTTGAACCCTTCTGGGAATTCATGATCCATCACTACATCAGTGAAGCAGAGGGGGTGTGCGGCGCCTTTGTGCCGGGATATGTCTGGATGCAGTCCGACTGCGTCTGACTGGTTATGTTCGGCCCGGCCGGATTTGCTGTTAGTGTATCCGGTATGACGGTCATCATCATGTGCTGCGGCGTGCCCCCGTGATCCGTAGATCGATCTTGGTTGTCCTGCGGTGTTATCCATTCTATCGTGCAGGTCCTGTGTATTGCCTCGGGCCGTAGTAAACTGGCGCGGGGGTGCAGGCTGGTATTCAGGCTGATATGCTATTTTATCCCGACGTCGAGGCGGCCGGTAAGCCGTGTGGCGCTCGAGTCCATATTCCTCGGCTGCCAGGACTTCTGTCCATCTATCTGTGAGCAGGTCTTGATCAGCTTGAAGCTGCTGCTGCTTCTTCTTCAGTCTTCTCGCAGTGGCAATAAGACGGCACTTGAAGTGCTCCTGCTTCGCGGGGTCCTCGGGCACGCCGAACTCGTCATCGCCGAGGCTAATCTTGTCTTCGGAGGAGGGCATGTAGTTGTCCTCCTCCGGATACCCGTCCATCGCCTGTTCGTCCGGGCTGTCCTGCCCATCTTCCTGCTCGTCCTGCTCGAAGGCGGGCTGATCGGGGTTGTATTCATCGTCGGCACCGTTTGGATTGTTTTCGTCTCCGGTGCCGGTGTCGCCTTGGCGGGGCTTGGAGCGGCGCTGGCGACGCCCATGCTTTGCTTTCTTCTTGGAGGGGTTATCCTCCGTTGCCTCATCGCCATTGGTTTCTTTTGGAGTGTCCACCATATATATATCGTATTAACAGGTGGCTGTCCACCGCCCTGTGAGCGGTGGCTCCTGTACGTCTCCTGCATCATCGTCCATACCGTCGATGTCTTCGGAGTCGAAGTCAAGCACGTCGGTGAAATCATCGACCGTGACAATGAAGTGGGTGGTGGGTGGGCAGCGAATTCCTTCGTCACCTGCTTCCCACTCAAGCCGGACATAGTTTGGCCTAGAGCCACCTGACAAAGAGAGAGACTTTAATGAGTTTAGCATGTCGCCAAAGGGCGAGTGCTGAAAGATGTCTGCAGCGGTAAACTCCATTACCGGAGCCCAACTTGGCTCGGCTGGCTCGGGGGTATGCGGACCGGAGCCAACAACCGGATACGAGTCTGGGGGCCCGGGGTTACAGACCTCCACAGAGGTGAGACCTGTGTACGGCTCCACCGCCGATGAGTATGCGGCCTGCAGGGCGGGGTCCACCCCTCCATCCTTGGGAAACGCAATCTGTTCCGGGTTTAGATCCGGGGTAACTATAGGGATGATGTCCCGAGCATTGTCCCACGGCAGGTCTAGGCCGTGCTCGTCGTGGCTGTCCGGCGCTCCTGGCACATGCCCGAATCCGTCGAAGATCAAGTGTCCGTGGATGTCTGCCGTGTAGTTCAAGTTTCCGAACCTGATCTGGTGGCCAGGGGCATAGCTGTCGATCTGCTCCAGATGACCAAGCGAATTGGCCCGTAGTGTGAAGCCGCCGAACACAAAGATCTGTCCTGGGAGAAAAGTCTCGCCCTGGACCGTGTTGTGACGCCTCACTGCTTTATGATTTGTGATAGAAGGGACAGGGAAGTAGATTCTGTGCTCTATACTGTACTACATGCGTCCAAGCATGGGAGAAAGAGGAGAGATGTTGCATTTTTCTATTCCTTCAATCAATCAATCAGGGAGCTTCGGTTCCATCTTTTTGGCTTTAGCAACACCGTCCACAATGGTTCCCATGATGCCAAAAGCTATTTTCACATTTGGCTACACATTGTGGATGCCCTTAACCGTACCACTTGGTTTTGCTCCTATGTGCTATCTATACAAATCTCAATTATATTGATCTAAAAATTTATAGAATCAAGATTAGTAAAAAGGAGGTGATTTTGCCGCGCGGATGGCGGGGAAGGTTTCTTATTTTCGGAGGACGTTGTCCTCGCGGTTTGCTAACATGTGGTCCCACATGTCAGTGCTTTACCAAGCTGATCCACATCCCACATGAGGCAGAACAACGGCAGAAGCAACACATGGTTAAGTTGAAGAAGATGAGGGAGAAGCCGATTCAGCAATGAGTGAAATGATGGTTGCTTTGTCCCTCCAACTTCTTTTTTTAGCATTATTACTTTGTCCCTCCAACTTAACTGTGGGAAAGTTGTAGCTTTGTGATTTGACGCCTCATTGCTCATTACTATGCCAGGGCCATGACTGGGGTGCTTCACCCCGGCTGCTCTGCACTTTATTCCAGTATGGCACGTGGACCCGGTTGCTTGATGTCCCACATGTCGGCGAAAGGGACTAGAAGATTTATGAAAGCAATCGCTCCACTCTTACGCCGGAGGAGTAGACGACACGACGGCCCAGTGAACTGTCACTTGTACTGTATAGTACTATAGTTTTGCTGTTTCGCACGACCCATCGATACAAACCCGATTAAACAGGAAAGGGCAGGATTTTTCCCACGCGGTAGATGATACTGGCCATAAATTTCAAAGGCAATTTTAATGTATGCAAACTGAATAATTATAAGTAACAATATGATATATTCTAGTAAAACTAAAAACACATATGATTTATTGTGTTAGAGTGTAGTAGTAGTGTTGTAACATGTGAGAACATGTAGAGATGTAGTTTTGGAGGGCCTACAGAGAGAAAAGCGTAATACGGTCACCAAACTTTAGAACAAGCTGATTACGGTCACTATATACGTTTTGCGGTGATTATACGGTCACTAGCTCGCAGTTCAGCATCGGATTGCACTCTGTTGACCGGCTAAATAGTCTGCGTGGCGCCTTGTTGACTAGTTAAATTGACCACGTTCCTTGTCGGTCCCACCTGTCAGTTCGCGTAGGGAAAATGTCAGATAAACACAAATTTACGCAGGCGCGACAAGGCTCCAACCCGTGCGCGGGAATCACCTGGTTGTGTATGTATCTGTCAGGGCCTGATGTGTGCGCTTGCACGTGTTGGTTGAGGACTTGAGCGTGAGAGTGTGTGTTGGTCGTGTGGTGTACTGGTGTGTGGATGCATGCGTGCGTGTGTGCGTGTGAGTGTTGCATGCGTGCGTGGCTGCGTGTGTATGTGTGAGTGTTGCGTGCGTGCGTGGGTGCATGTGTTTGTGTGAGTGTTGCGTAGATGCAGTTCGTGTGCATGCATGCGTGTGTGTATAATCACCACACCAGCTCCTTTGTGTTAAAACATACGGCTCAACATACCAATACAAGGCCACCTTGTCCGCTGTGCCCGCGGTCATGACTTCGAACCACCATCCAAATATATATTTTTTCGTTTGTTTTCATTCTTACTAGCAAGATGCCCGTGCGTTGCACATAACATCAAGATGCATTTGTATGACTTCTTTATCTTGTGAGAGAAAAGGATGAACGAGGGAAGGCCTTATTTGAAAATGTGGAGAGGTGTGTGGGTACCTTTTTGCAAAATTGTCATAGTTTCTTTCCAGTCCGCCAGATATAAATCGGACGGCCTATATTGCAGGATGGCAGGCACACCATCATCACCAACTCTGTATTTTATAAGAGTGTATATTTTATGTATTTTATAAGAGTCTAGATGCAGAGTAGATACAAGTCGACAGGTGGGCACGATGGTAGTGAGATAATGTGATGCAGCACTAGAGGTGCCACGTGGATCGTTTAACTGGTCAACTAGTAATCTCATGAGCAAATACAGAGTTGTACGGTCAGCCCGTGACTGTATAATAACCACTAAACGTAAATGGTGACCGTAATGAGTGGATTCAGAAGTCCAATGTGTGTATCGTGCTTTCGCTTCAAATACAATGATCGTCATTGCATATATCGCGAGAGAAAGATGAAACATGCGTGAATTTTCTGGGGGCTTATTTTTAGAGGACCTGGAGATAGTTTTATGTGCATACGTGAAAGGGGCGTACAAGGGGGGTATGCAATGGAGAGAGAGATGCTCTTTGTTTCTCTTTATTATGACTAACTTTGTATATAGTATAAAAATATACAAATTCACAATGCAGAATAAATATCATTGTGGGCACCATGCAATGCAAATTAGCTTCGTACTCCTCTATATAACTTTGTAATGTTGTATATATGTAGAAACTTTAAAATAATTTTTTGGCCACACTTTATTCAAAAGGAATGTTGTATGCGAAATAAACATGAAGAGAGGGCTTTTTAGATCAATGGAGGACGTGATGTAACATGTGTGAATGTGTAGTTGATGCATTTGGCGTGGCCTAGAGAGGTATGTGTGTGTATTACGTATTCGAGAGAGGCATGGATAGAGGGGCCGACTGGGGGAGGGGGAGATAGCACGAGAAATGAGAGTGGTCTAGAGAGAGAGAGAGATGAATATGACGTTATGACGAGAGATTCCATTCCCTTGAGTGTGTGTATGCAAGGGGGGAGGGAATAGAGGCACCAAGAGAAATTTTCTGTGTGTGTGGTGTTTGTGTTGGTATGTGTGGGTGTGAGAAGATAATGAGACGTGGGGGCATAGGGTGTGTCACTGCGTGAGGTCCGGTGGGTCGAAGTGAGGCCCTTCATTCGGTTCCGTCCTGCGCCACATTGGTCGGCCCGTGACGCATTTAGGAAGACCCATGGATGACTAGTCGTACAAGACAAAGATAGCAGAATTGTGAAGGCCTCTGTGTCCACTGATAAAGCCGGCTAGGATTTGTAACCCTAGGTTCGCGGACTAAGGTAACCCCTTTATCTCTGATATTACTATTCATCCAACCTAACTTTAAGGGGCATCCTACAGAATGCTCTACTAGAATCATACTCGTCGATTAGGAAGAGAGGTGTGAGACAGGCCTAAAGATAATGTGCGTACATGATACATGTAGGCAGGTCCATGTATATAGAAAGGGTCGATGAGGATTGTGCGTGTGTATGTTTGCGAGAGGAAGAGTGCTTGTGATAACGGTTAGTGAAAACAATTGTAAATGGTTACGAGAGGGAGGGAGGATAATATCTAGAGCATGTGTGCGAGAAAGACACCTCGGGAGAGAATGTGTGCGCATGTGTGAGAGACCACCGATGGAGAGTGAAACTACACGTAAAAGACTGCAGTACACATTGATTAAAGATATAAATTGTATCCAAATATTAGGATGGGATCATGATATTTGCAATTCGCATAAGGAGCGGTCATTGATCCATCAGACATCTAGATTCTATCGAATTTGAGCATGTCTATGTTATTATTCGACACAATTGATCCACATAGTAAGTATTTTGAACTCCATACAAAGCATCGCTTTAGCAATCGAATATAAACATGAGTATAGTTCATGTTGTGTGTGCAAAGCACATTATACATACCAAAGTTACACAATGAACATTATAAATAGCTACCTATGAACTAGCATACATTTGAATTCAACTTAAGGTGGTTTAAAAGAATCGAATTCAACATGAAGTTTATTCAATTATTTGAATTTGATATCATGGCATTTGTAAACCATACCTAAATTATGGGGGCACCAATCTTTGCTCTGATTTTGTACATAATAGCATATGTAGTCATGTACAAAATAGATTCAAATTTAGCTCCTCCATTCCAAAATAATCGTAGTTATAGGATTTTCAAGTGTCAAAATTTCAAAAAGAAGTAGATAATTTAATGAGGTTTTCAAACATACAAGGTCAAATATAACGTTGTCTATTTAGGTCAATCCTCATAGTTCAAGAGTACTCTAAATGTGAATGCTTGTGTTTCAAAATTTTGAACGAAGCGCCAAAAGAGACTCTACTAGCCCCAAACAGCGTGAGACCAATATTTGGTAGTACAAGGAAATTACTTTTCTAATAACTCCGACCCGTGAAACCTTCCGGCCCAATGTCCAAAGGTCTAAACCGCAACCACCTCCAAAAACATTCATACACAATGGCCGCCTAAGCACACATGCGCGCGGCCGAAATCGCTACCGCCCACTATTTGGGACATCTGGGATTACCATCCTACCCCCGACCCGCAGTAGGTCCGAAATTTAAGAGGGGGGCAAAGTTCGTACATTCCCCAAATTTTAAACAAGGGCGTCCCATCTTCTGTTCAAAGAAGCCAAAAACAAGTGCGTCCCAGACCGAAACATGGTTCCCCCCACCCGTCTGATTCCCCATTCGTACTCCGTGGGTGCCAAAACTACCTCTCCACTAGACGCGAAACCCCGGCGTCCTCCGTCGGCCACCCCATCCCACCCATCATCCGCCGCCCACCTCCATCACACCGGAGCCGATACCCCGATGTCGTCGTCCACCGCAACCTCATCCGCAACGCCCTCCACGGCTAGTAGTTGAAGCCGAGGCCGAGCCGTCCGTACCTGAGCCAGTTCAACCACGCCGTCCTACGCCTCGCCGCTACCTCTCCAACTTCGCCACCCTCCACCGCACCGGAGCTGTTCCTGCTACGCTGTCCTTCGCTGCCTCGGATCTACTTCCCTTCCGCCGACATACGGCCACGGCAACACAGTCAACAATTTGGCCATAGGTTCGTCCAAGCCTGGACCCTCCAGAACATTGGTTTCCCCAGTAAAAAGAAGAATATCGGCGTGACATGTGGAGGTTACCACACCGGCAACCGAAAAAGGTACTCCTCTTCCCTTATTCGTGCAAATCTTACGTCTCTGCTTGCACGGTATTCATCCCACAGAAGACACTAGTTGACCGCTTCTTCTTGATAGTAGATGTTCCTAGTAACTCACGATGCACAAGGTTTCTCCTCATATACTATTTCACCTTAGCTAGAGGTCCGTCGCCCCCCTAAATTTCAATTTCTGGCCAGCTGATTCCAAATTAACGGAAGCATTCCCCGGCGTAACAGGCGCTAGTATGCCTATTACGCCGGGGAAGCGGCGCCTTGGTGTTTATCTTAGGTACGTGTGCGTCCTAGAGCTACAGGCGCCCGATCTGGAGGTCGACCGGGATTAAAGGGATGGCCTGGGGGCGCTGCCAAGCATGGCGGTGGTGTGAGGTCGAGGGGAGGGCGGGGCGGCAGAGGCAGGGGTCCGGGCCGGTGGTCGCTGGCGGTTCGAGAAAGATCGTCAACAATGACTGGCGGGAGGTAGACGAAGGCCATCTGCCCGTTCCTTATAGATCGGATGGTTCATTAAAAAATCGACTGAGCTATTTATTTTTAGTCGAATGTTATCTTAGATATGACCACATGTGGTGGTGTGCTGGAGGAGTACCTGCATTTCCTGTGCTCATATATTACAAAATCATACGGAGTAGAATCTAATTCTGTTTGCCATGCAATGTTGTAGAGCTATCATATGTCTCCTGTCATTTATTTTTCAGCCACCTGCTATCTGCTACTTCTACAGTGCACTAGTTCTGCACACACTTCACCCATACTTTCACTATTGTGTTTTTATGCAAGGGTATTTTAGAGTCTGCCGAAAGAGAAGCAGCAAAGAAAAGAGAGAAGTCGCGCTAGCTTTCTTCGCGGGTATGCACGACACGTTACATCTCTATAAAGGGTGCAGTGTCAGCAGATGGAGACGGTAAAGGTAGCTCTGGAGTTGATGACCTCACTCGCAATGAACCACCATCCCAGGTGCTTGCTTTAACTTTGCGGTGTCATATGTGGTTGCATGTTCCATATGGTGTCTAGCTTGTATTCAAAAGGCCGAAGTCGGTCTGATAAGGAAAGATATTTTTTTACATGAACCACCATCCTGTGTGCACCAGAAGACAAATAGCTAGTCAGGGCACTGGCCGAGCCTCTGAGAAGCCCAACAAAGATAGGCATCACCTGGAAGCCAACTAAAAAGTTGCGATGGTGGCAAAGCAGCCCGCTTCCCACAAGGCTCTCAGGTCC
The DNA here is from genome assembly GCF_002162155.2 of Triticum dicoccoides. Taxonomy (NCBI): domain Eukaryota; kingdom Viridiplantae; phylum Streptophyta; class Magnoliopsida; order Poales; family Poaceae; genus Triticum; species Triticum dicoccoides. The sequence goes on from NC_041393.1 coordinate 111,342,586, forward strand.
TAGATGATCATGCTCACCACTCCAGCCGGATGTCTAGCTTGTATTGCTTCCAATTTGGTTAAATTGCATCTGCTTATCTTACACATTATACCTTTGAATATGACATGCCTTTCTGTTTTTGGTACATACTAGTACATCTGTGTATTAACCATGTTCTTACATCAAACTAATGTTCTTGTGTATCCTTCATCAATCACTTATGATAAGGCAGGCAGGCAAGGGGACTACTCCTCATTTAAAGAATACAGTGTCAGCCTCCTGACATGATTCTCAAGAAACATAAATGCTAGATGAAGATAGTGAACGTAGCTCTGTAGTTGATTATAGCATTTCCCCTACACTAGCATCGCAGGTGCTTGCTCTAACTTGGCAGCATGATATGTGGTTGCATGTTGCATATGGTGTCTAGATTGTAATTCTTCCAATCTGGTTAAAGTGCATGTGCTAGTCTTCTTAGCTTATACATTATACCTGTTAATGTGACATATCTTCCTGTATTTAGTACATAGTACATCTGTCTATTAAGCATGTCCTTACATAAAGCTATTGTTTTTTTTGTATCCCGCATCAATCAATATGACGAGACACCTTTAGTATATGCAGTGCGATACTAGTTGCATCTTTCATATGATTTATAGCACGCGCTGCTTCTAATTTGTTGAAATTCCATTTATGATGGGGTGCTTTTAGCTTGGTAGAGTCATATTGGTTGCATCTTTCATGTGGTGTCTAGCTTGCATTGCTTCTTATTTGCTGGAATGGTTTCTGCTTAGTTTACACAAACAGTTGTGAACATGCCATGCCGTCCTGTTTTTTGTACATATTCCATCCTGGTATCATGTATTTGCCTTACATAAAAGTAGTGATTGTCAGTGTCATGCATGAATGAGTTCTGAAGAGAGAATTTATTGCTTTTTGTTCTCGGTTTTACTTTACAATTCAAAATCAATAAAGCGGAAGGAAGTTAGCAAGGCAGCGGATAAAGGTGCTCCTTCCGAACGGAGGGCCTCTAGAGTTTCTACTCCTCCACACCCCCAAGATGATTTCCAAGACAACACATGCATAGACACTCAACAAAGTTGTGTTTATGATGAGCACGTCTCCCCTAGTGCAGCATCACTGGTGCTCCCTCTAACTTGGCACTGTTATATGTGGTTGCATGTTATGTGTAATGTCTAGCTTGTATTGCTTCTAATTTTGTTGAATTCCATCTGCTTACTTTACACATTATACTTGAATAAGACACGTGTTCCTGTTTCTAGAACATACAATATCTATCTATCACACCATGTTCTTACATCAAATTACTACTATTGTGTAACCTGCAACAATCACTTATCATGATACACGTTTGACTTCGGAGTGTGATATAGGTTACATCTCACATTCTTTTCTAGCTTGTACTACTAATTTGTTGAAATGGCACTTATGACGAGACAGTTTTAACTTGGTAGAGTGATATTCGTTGCATCTTTCATATGGTGTCTAGCTTTCATTGCTTCTAATTTGTTGAAATGCCTTCTCCTTAGTTTACACATCATAAGCTATGAATATGCAATGCTGTGAATATTCAATGGCACTAATGACAAGAGACCTCTAACATGGTAGTGTGATGTTGTTTGCATCTTACATATGATTTATTTCTTGTACTGCTTCACATTTGTTTAAACGCCATTTATGATGAGACACTGTTAACTTGGCAGAGCGATATTTGTAGCATCTTTCATATGGTGTCTACCTTCCATTGCATTTCCTCTAATTTGGTGAAATGTCTCTTCTTAGTTTACACATCATAGTTCTGGTTATCTCTTCCGTCCTGTTTTTCATACATATTACAAGCTCCTATCATGTGATTGTCTAACATCAAAGTTCAGTTTGTCTGTATCACACATCAATTTGTTCTAAAGAACTAAATTTTTATTCATTTTTGTTGTCGGCTTGACTTAACATGGCACAGAGAAAGAGGAAGAAACATAGAATGGCAGGGAATGAGAAGCTGATGAATCCTGCAGATTCTGCTGGTACAGATGGTGCAATAGAAGGTCAAAGTCCAGCGGAAAATTCTACAAACACGCCATCCCATGCTACACGAGCTGCAAAAAAGCCAAACAGAAACAAATAGCTGCCACCAAACAAGCAGAGACAGCCCTAGTTCTTGCAACACCTACCACAGTACTACCAGCTGCACGACTTACTCGTGCGTCAACTGAGCTAGCAGCACGTTCCCAAGCTCCCTTTCCACCTGACACTACTTCCCAACCACTCTTGACACAAGACGAGTTGGCAATATCAGATGAACCTTGTGAGCTTCAACAGCAAGAAGGTAGTTGCTGGAGTCGAGTTACAGTTGCATGCTTCTTTATATGTAGTCTCATAGTTTGATGTACACTAACACTTCCTATGTTCGTTGTCGGACTAGCACCTAGGCGCAAGAGGAAAGAAACATCAGGGATATTGCTCGATAAGTTAACTAAATCTAGAGCAGAAAGAATGGAGATCCGTTTTGAGGTAGGTTTAAAAAGGCCACGTGATGCTACAGAGTCAGCCAAGTTAGTATCAGAGGCAACGATTGCCGTTAGGTGTGATGTACATATCCTCCCAACATGGATTCAGTACAGGAATGACAAAGACGAAACCCAGTTCAACACCTTCCTCGACCATTTATCTATAAGTATGGTTATGTATGGAAACTATTAATATCGTCTCGCTCTGTCCCATACTTTCTAGGTTGCTCATAATGAGACTCCCATAATTTTCAACAAATGAGGTTCAAGTTGGATAGACAAGATGATGCAACCAGACAAGCTTGCACCCATGTTTTCAAGTCTGCTCGGCAACAGTATCGCTATAACTTGAGGAAAACTCACTTTGAAGGCAAGGCTAACAGTGAACTTTCCCAAACATCTCCAGTGGAAAATATATCAGATGAAGACTGGAGGGGCCTTGTTAAACACTGGTCTGATCCGAAGTATCAGGTACATTATATATATGTGATCGGATCACATGTTGAAGTCCTATTTAGCATGTGCCACACAAATCTATCTTCTTGTAGGTGAACTGTTCAAAGAACAAGGCCAACTGTACGAAAGTGAAATTCCAACAGACGGCAGGATCTCGTAGCTATATTGCACACTGTGAGGCTCTTGTAATTAGCTGTTGTTTCACTCTTTCCGCTCTACCATATTATCAGATCTATATTAACTTGTTCAAAATGCAGAGGAAAGCCCGCAAGGACCAAAAAGAACCTGAACCAAATGCTGTGGAAATCTTCAAGGACTGTCACACCAGCAAGAAGAAGGGCATGACTACACCAGTCAAAGCCGCTGTTGTAAGTCCTTAATCCTCATGCCTTTTAACTACTACTTACTCTGACTTGTGCCTTGAAATGCATGGTTTGCAGCCAATGTCTATTACTCTTTTCATTTTTATACACAATTGTCTTAGCGTATCATTGCACCTTACAAGGTTTAAAAGAGAGGAGTGATGTTCCTTTGATCTTGACCCGTAATCTAGTTCTGTGCTGGACTTGCCCACACAACGTTACAATTGCTTGTTTGTTTGTTCTCAGTTGTTTTGTGATATGAATGATGTCATACTATGCTTGCCGTATTATAAACTTCGTCTCTTTATCCTTAGCCCTCAATACAATGTGAAGAAGTAGACAATACATTAGCGATGGTACATGGTCATATGTTTGGAACCTGGTTTTATTATGTACTTTTTAATAAAATACAACTAATATTTTACATGGGTTCACCAGAATAAGTTCTTTATATAGACCAAAGCTATTTTGTTCGGTTTTGCTGCCTCCTTAATATCTTCTGTTCTGGTACTACTAATGTAAAACCTCAACTTTTCTGCGAGCTATGGAAAAAATGGTGGAACCGCCACCTTCTGAAGGTGGCGAGGCAACTATAACCGCAATGTCAGCTCTTTCTGCAGTGGGTCAGTACCTGTTCACTAACAGTGCCAAAATCACGTTCATGCATAATACTGGGTTGGTTGTTAAGGCAATATTGCCCAAACTGCCTCATGATCAAGATATGCAAGCTCAAAGCAATTTTGTATCTGCGCTCCAGACACAAGTCCATTCCCTAACAGAGACCCTTTGTGAAACAAGGAGAGACATTGTTCGATGTATTCAAGATATGCATGGTTTTGAAACCAGAGTATCATACATTTGCTGTGTTGTTCAGGAGCCTAGGGGAAATGAAGGTGAGGGTTATGGTGCTCCATCAGACAATACATCATGAAAACGTAACAGTAAGGTCAAATGGAATGAGCTTCTGAACTTCTAATGGTGCATTTATCTGCTAGACTATTAAGTTTTATTTCAACCTTCATTTTTTATATAGTTGTAATTTGTTTTGGTGCGATACAAAATTTATTCTTAACGTGCAGCCACCGGCTGAAGAAAACTGTAAGCCATTTTTGTATAGTGTAGGATGTTCCCTATATTTGCACCGGTGGCGATCTTTGATGCCGAGTGGATGTAATCTGTGCAATCGCCTTAATAGCATAGTGTTAGTTTTGGCCTTATTTATTTCCCAGTCTTCTTTTTCCCTGGTTTGCTAGTGGCCGCAACTACCATGGGCCATATAAGGGACGTAGGATCCATGGGTCTCCTACGGGTCGTCGATAAATTGGCCTCCAACAGGGCCGTAGAATCAGCCGACCTCTCGGGCCTTCGGATAAATGGGTCTACATGGGCCGTAAACGGGCGTAATTGGTATCGGCCCCACAGGGTAATGGGCCGTTAACAGGCCGTAGGACAGCAAAGGCTTAATTCTATCATAGGCATAACGGGTCGTTAATGGGCCAGAATATAGGACGCGCTGGAAATGGCGCAACGGGTTAACAGGCCAGAAACGGGCCGACTCTTGCCATGGGCCGAATTTGTCCCATTAGGGTAACAGACCAGTAATGGGCCGACTCTTGCCACGGGCCAAATTTGGCCCGTTAGGGGAACATGCCAATAACGGGCCGGAAGTAATCGATGGCCGAAAAGGAGCCCAAGAACGTATGGGTCGTCAATAGGCCAAAAGATAACACGGGCTAGAAACAACCCATGTAAATCACGGGCCGTTAACGGGTACAAAGAAAATTACTGTTCATTATGGGCTAGAGTCACCATGGGCCTATAAAGGGCTAAAAGATACGAAGGCCTCATATGGGACGAAAGACATCATGGCCAATACATGGGCCAAAAGTGAGATGGGCTGGTGTTATATTCGACGGCCCACATGACGTTGTTTGGCAGATTTCCTTCAGGGCCTAATGGGCCTTGAGTTAATGGGTCATAAAATGGGCTATTTGCGAAGAGACCGTTAACAAGCTTTTCATGGGCCAGCCCGTTAACTTTTGACCAAGTCAAATGGGCTGGCTTTGTAAGCTAAATTCGCAAGTGGTGGGCCGTGGCACGTGTCGACATATCATAGGCGCCTATCTGACCCACTGACGAGCTGACACGTGTTTCGTCCGGCCAATAAGAATTTTACACGTGGAAATTTCCCATTGGTCGGGGCTGTTAACGGGTTATTGGATCCAAAACCCGACCCGATAGCTTAACAGCGTTCCGTTACGGTGGATGCCACGTGTCAGTCACCCTTGACGAAAGCACTTCTGTGATGCGCTATTTATCATCATGGAAATGGACACTTCCGTGATGATAATTTTGATAATGTCATGGAACACTTCTACGATAGCACATGCATGACTATCTTGATTCTGTCATAAAAGCGTCATGGATGTACATGCATGACAAAAAACACGAACTACTGTGACAAACACGTATCATCACAGAAGTGTATTTTTTTTGTAGTGTTCACTCATTTTGCTCCATATGTAGTCCATGGTGGAATCCATACAAAGACTTGTATTTAGGAACGGATAGAATACTTATTAAAGAAGAACGAAAGAGGAACATGCTAAAGAAGAGCAAGAAGATTTTGGATAATAAAATGTTCGTTGCGTAGTGCCCACACATGATGAACCAGAGTGCATTAAGAATGCAACTCCCTGCTGTCTCCCTATATGTGGTGCACGTGCTTTTCGAAAGTAAAGTAGGAACATTAGCTGACCAATTAAACGTTATCTATTTTAGTAATACCAGCATCATATCAGATTCGTATTTGAGCAACAAGTTTGGAATTACGAGTGTCAGATTGTTTAGCTTGATGGATTCAGGAGCAGTGCTAAGTAGGTATGATGATGGTACTGAATATAAAGGCATGTCTGCATGCAAGTCGCGTGACTTTTGTCATTTGGGTCAGTCGACCATTTCAGGCGGTTGGATGAAGATCCTATGTCTCCTAACCCTTCTTCTTCCTTGTCTCTGATTGTTCCCATACGGAACACTACACGGGCCGCCGGCCGGACCACCGGCCCCCACCATCTGTGTTCCTCCACCACCCCCACCCACCACCCCAGCCCCCACCCGCGTCGAGTTTTCTTTGTTCGGAGAGGGCCCACCACCGCCTCCCACAACCATCATCCCCACCCGAGCCCCTTCCCTCGAACCGCCGAACTTCGGTGAGCTCTGAAAAATCAACTGACCCAATTTTGAAATTTAGTCTACTGTCATTTAACTAATGTGTAATATAAAAGGGGAAAACCATAAGCATTGCAAGTATAGTGTTGAGCGTGCCATGTCTGATCTGAAGGTGCAAACCGGACAAAGGGAACTTCGCAACCAATGTTTGCTTTGAACTAGCAAGTAAGTGATGGACAAGAAATCATAGTAAAGCAGTGGTGATCTATCTTCTTGATGCGATAAATAAGTTGATCAAATATGAAAGAGTACTGCCTCTGGTGCGGCGTCGTGTATGCATCTGCTAATAAGTTGATGATGCTGCGGTAGCGATGGCTGTCGGTGGCGTGGAAGCAGATCTTGGAAGGTAGACGGTGGCGGCAGGGCGCAGTGGACGAGACGGTCGTAGGAGTGGCGCCGACAAGGTGGATAACGACGGGGATGAAGCGAGAGGACGGGATGCAAGGATCCTGGTCCGAAGCCGTGGATGAGAGAGGTTGATCTCTTGTAATGGACGATGGCGACGTGGTATCAGCTCCGGCATGGTGGAGGAGGACGGCAGTGGATGGGGTGGCGGACGGAGGAGGCGGGGGTGGAGAGGGGTGCCGCCCCCCTCCTTGTCCAATTGGCGCATACGGAGTACAAATGTGGAAATGGAGGGAGAGAGGAAGGTGGAACCATGTATTGAGAGCACGTTGTCTCAAATGCGAGGAAATTTACAAACTTAGCCCTCGTTTCAAATTTCCTACATCACAGCGATATTAGTTGGTTGGGGATAGGACGGTATTCTCGCATACACTGAATATTTGCCGACGAGAGTTTGTTTTTGGCGCCCACCGTGTATGAATCGGGGAGGGAGTTGATTTCGGCCGAGGAGACACTGTGTTTTGGCGCCCACCGTGTATGAATCTGGGTGATAGGCGGTTATGTCATGTTTGAGTGAAATTAAAAACCTACACCTATCAAAACCTATAGAAATCAAGCCCATAGGATTTGCGTGGCAGGGATAGGCAGTAATTTCCATCTTGCAGATTTTGGTTTCGGGCGGTTACTGCGACTTTCCCTGCTTCGTTCAAATTTTGCATAGTGCACATTTACTGAGCCAACTCAATTCGAATCGTGTTTGTATTCTATTTTTTTCGGGCAGTACCCATTTCCTATTGGAATAAAATTCTATATACATCATTTGTGTATATACTTTCAAAAGCACAACAAAGAATTCTGCTCCTTTATATGTATAATATGATTTACAAATACAATGATCTCAAAATCATAAGGTTGAATTCAAAAAATTTAAACCAAATTATGTTCTACTAAAATGTATGGATTAGTAATATCTACATATTAAATAACATAGATGCGTGTGAATTCATATGAGTATGCATGTTTGATAGATCAATTTTGGTTCGAGTATGAATTACATGTATCATCATCTCGAATTCAAATATTTGAATCCCTTTTATGTTGACTCCTTTCACGCCCATCTCTCTCGCATGCATGCTCCTTCATGTAGCTATCACTCTCTTTTCTCCAGCTCACCCGCGCGCTCACTTCATGTTTCTCCTATCCTCGCAAACATGCTCTCCTGACATCTTCCTTGAGAAGTGTCACACTCTCCCTATCATTATACATTACACGGTTTTCATTATCTCTCACGTCTCTACCGTTCTCTGGTATCACTAGGTACCTAAGCTTTCTTTTTCTCCGCCACACACACAGTCTCACTCATCTTTAACTTTGTCTTTCTCTCTATGGGATTCCCTCACACACCCTATATGTCTCTAGATATGACACATACCACTAAAATTACTCTCTCCTGCAGACACAACATTTGTTGCGGTCTCCTTTCCGTCTCCATCCCAGTTATAAAACTGGCATTATTCATCCGTTTACTGATCAGACAAACTCCCCCCTCTCTCTCTCTCACACACACACACACAACTCCTGCTTCCACTCCCCTTACCAACTACCGTCTCTCTCTCACACACATAACACTCTCGCTTTCGCACCCCCAACTCGTATTTCTCTCACAAACATTTATCGACTAGCCACTAGATATGTTTATACATCCGCACACTCGTGCTTCCACTATCACATACATGTCTCTCTCCCGCTCCTTGTATCTATGTAGATTTATCTTCCCTTCTTGAGACACGCCCTCTCGATCGGGCACACACATAGTATCGCCTCATTTTATGCTGATACCTCTTGCACACACACTCTTTGTGTCTTTGTCACACATGAACTCCGTCCTCCTCCTCTCTCCCTCTCTCTCACACACATGGGCTTTTTGCAACAACTAGCAAGATGCCCATGCGTTGCACGGAACATCAAGATGCATTTGTATGACTAGTTTATCTTGTGGGAGAAAAGGATGAACAAGGGAAGGCCTTATTTGCAAACGTGGAGAGGGGTGTGGGTATCTTTTTGCAAAATTGCCATAGTTTCCTTCCTATCCGTCAGATATAGATCGGACAGCCTATATTGCAGGATGGCAAGCACACCATCATCACCGACAATGCTTTTTATCGGTGATGATGGTGTGCTTGCCATCCTGCAATATAGGCCGTCCGATCTATATCTGACGGATAGGAAGGAAACAATGACAATTTACCCGCACTCCTCCCCACATTTGTAGATAAGGCCTTCCCTCGTTCATCCTTTTCTCCCACAAGATCTTGTTGTTCCGTGCAATGCACGGGAATCTTTCTAGTAAGAGTAGAAATTAGACATATACCACTTCTCGAATCTTGAAACCAACAACATTCCTCCCTTATCTCATCAAAACCGCCAAAGGAATATATTTTGAGTGAAACATAACATATTTTTAGTGATATGCATATTTCTAAACTAGACTCTTTTTTCTATCAAATCGGTGAATATGTATTAATCTACTTTGATCGTGTGGGAACGCATTGGCACATTGCTAGTAGTTATTACCACTGTATAATTTTTTGGACACCAGACAAACGGTGGAGTACATATACGAAGAGAAGAGGCGCACGCACGCACTCGGTCTCTCGCTGTCTCGCACACATGAGAGTTACGTAAAGGGGCACCATTAACAAATAAACCCTAAAACCCTATGTGCATGATTGCTGGATGCGCGGGTACTGGGTACATGGTGGAGTGCACCTTTGTAGGAATAGTCAGCTCACATGATAATTTGATCCGTAGGAGTTGATAGTTGGGACCATAGGTGAACGACCTGGAGGCGGTGGCTCGCCAGTTGCCACAAAACGAGTAGCCACGTTTAAAATATCATTTTTTAGCGGGGGTAAGAATTCCGATTTTCAATGGTGCATTATAAGTACTAAATAGTTTTTAGAACGATTAGCATGGAGCAAAAATGGAATTCATAACTACTACCTCCTTGGTGTATGGTTGTATGGGTTTATGTTGCGAGATGTTGAACCTGGTAGTTCTATGGCAAATACTATGGTGTAGATGTTGGTTTTCAGAAATGAAAATCGGAAGGGGGAAACCCTTCTTTGATAAAAAAAATACTATCTCCGTTCTGGTTTAAAAGTCCCCATCGTATTTTGGGTCAAACTTTGTCGACAAATTTTACTTATAAAATGTGAATGGAAAACTAGATTTTATTATACCCAAACAAAAAAGGACTGTAGGAGTGATTGCTCTGACACGGACGCGACCTCTCATAGCGCAGACATTGAACCGACGCGCCGGCCAAGAGGGCCCCACTCGCTATATGCCCGGCTGAACATGCCTCCTTGCTGCATGCAACCGGCTTCAGACTGCCCCGCCTGCCTCCATTGAATCCATGCATGTGCCGGCAACACATCCTTCCGCGAGCCGGCCGGCATTTTAGAACACAAAAAATGACCAAAAAATTAATTACGCATGGTCTTGACTTGTTGTGCTTGCACTGGTAGTAGGAACTAGAGGTTTTTCTTTATATATAACTCTCCTCACATTTTTTTGGCTTTGAAGTGAATCATGGTTGTGGACATTATCTATGAATGTGCAGATATCTGTGAACATGAGTTTGATGTGGAAGTTGAACTTGGAATACCGGGCTTGCGTGTGAACTATACCATGTCCAATGTTTCGTCTGTTATTGTTTGGAAAGTAATTGCTGTTATTACATGACCCGAAAAAAATTATTTTGTGCCACATCAGTAGATGCATGGACATCACAACAGGCATGCTTACTGGATAAACATTTGAACCTAGCTATTATGAAGGACATTTTGTATTGACAACAGTTTTAGATAGCAGGAGATGCCTAGCCTACTCTGCCTTTGCTAACTTATGTTTGGCTTCTTCCATCTCTTCTTTGGCTTGGGTGAAGGGAGCATCTAATTGCTCTTTTCGCTTCTTTACGAACTCAGCTACATTCTCAAGGCTTGCTGCATGCTTTCTTTTAGCCTTTACTAGAGCCACGAGGACACAAACATCTGACGACTCCACCTGGCTTGTGTGTAATCCAACATCATCTAGGATTTTCCACCTTGTGTCTAATCCAGCATCATTAGGGAACTGGCACCTTGTGTGTAATCCAGCCTCATTTTGGAAACATGATCTCGAGGTTGACCATATTTCCCTCCTCGCAGGAACTGGATCCTGACATGAAGTTACTTCTGTTTTAGATCAATACTCACAGTATCCCAGATCCATTAAGTAGAAGCCAGATAAACAGGACTAGGAGAAGTGAATTCAAAAGGAAAAAATATATAAAAACATACTACAAGGTGAGAACACCCACTTCCTACATCAAGCTAAAAACGAAAGCATTAGGACGATTAAGACTCTTCTTATTAAACATCGAAGAACACGAGGCTAAGAGAAACAGAAACTACAATATATACACATCAAAGAACACGAGACTAAACGAAAGTAATTGAAAGGGTGTTACTTACGAAAGCTCGTTTTACAGGTTTGGTGCAGCTCCTCTTTAACTTGCCACGCTCCTTGAAGATGTCCCCAATATCCCATGTTTGGTCTTCATTGCTCCTCTGCATGTTCGCACTCATGGTTTTAAAATATCAACATGGGAAGAAAAATATACTACTAGTAATACTCACGCATCTTGTAGGCAACATTAAAGCACTCGTCTGCCATGTTAGAACATCTCCAATAGAAGTGCAACATGCAACGCTTAAAAGTAGTTTTACAGTGCAGAGATCGAGAAGTAGAGATAGAGAGTAGAGACTAGAAAGTAGAGGATAGTTCTCAGCATAGATATGCATATATAGATAAAAAATAGATAGTTCAACGACTCCTCGTTGTCTGACTCCTCCTCGGTGATGTCCTCCTCCGACGTCTGAATGTAGGCGTGAAGATACCGATCGTCGTCGGATTCCTAGGGCGACGCTGCTCCTAGCCTCAAGTTGAGTTGAGCGCCCGCTTTTCATGTACGATTGTCCTTGCGATAGGCGGCTCGTTTCGCCCTCCTCTTCTCCCTATCCGCCCTCCTTTGTGTTGGAAACATGCCCTAGAGGCAATAATAAATTGATTATTATTATATTTCCTTGTTCATGATAATTGTCTATTATTCATGCTATAATTGTGTTATCCGGAAATGGTAATACATGTGTGAATACATAGAAGACAACATGTCCCTAGTAAGCCTCTAGTTGACTAGCTCGTTGATCAACAGATAGTCATGGTTTCCTGACTATGGACATTGGATGTCATTGATAACGGGATCACATAATTAGGAGAATGATGTGATGGACAAGACCCAATCCTAAGCATAGCACAAGATCGTGTAGTTCGTTTGCTAGAGCTTTTCTAATGTCAAGTATCATTTCCTTAGACCATGAGATAGTGTAACTCCCGGATACCGTAGGAGTGATTTGGGTGTACCAAACGTCACAACGTAACTGGGTGGCTATAAAGGTATACTACAGGTATCTTCGAAAGTGTCTGTTGGGTTGACACGAATCGAGACAGGGATTTGTCACTCCATATGATGGAGAGGTATCTCTGGGACCACTCGGTAATGCATCATCATAATGAGCTCAATGTGACCAAGTGGTTGGTCACGGGATCATGCATTACGATACGAGTAAAGTGACTTGCCAGTAACGAGATTGATCGAGGTATTTGGATACCGACGATCAATTCTCGGGCAAGTAACGTACCAATTGACGAAGGGAATTGTATACAGGATTACTTGAATCCTCGACATCGTGGTTCATTCGATGAGATCATCGTGGAACATGTGGGAGCCGATATGGGTATCCATATCCCATTGTTGGTTATTGGCCGGAGAACTGTCTCGGTCATGTCTGCATGATTCCCGAACCCGTAGGGTCTACACACTTAAGGTTCGGTGACGCTAGGGTTGTAGAGATATTAGTATGCGGTAACCCGAAAGTTGTTCGGAGTCCCTGATGAGATCCCGGACATCACGACGAGTTCCGGAATGGTCCAGAGGTGAAGAATTGTATATAGGAAGTCCAGTTTCGGCCACCGGGAAAGTTTCGGGGGTCACCGGTATTGTACCAGGACCACCGGAAGGGTCCCCTGGGTCCACTGGGTGGGGCCACCTATCCCGGAGGGCCACGTGGGCTGAAGAGGGAAGGGAACCAGCCCCTGGTGGTCTGGTGCACCCCCCTTGGGCCTCCCCCAGCGCCTAGGGCTGGAAACCCTAGGGGTGGGGGGTGCCCCACTTGACTTGGGGGGCAAGTCCCCGCCTGGCCCCACCTTGAGATGGGATCTCTAGGGGGCCGACGCACCCCCTAGGACCCCTATATAAAGAGGGGGGAGGGAGGGCAGCCGCACCCTAGTCCCTGGCGCCTCCCTCTCCCCCCGTACCACCTCTCCCTCTCGCTGAGCTTGGCGAAGCCCTACCGAGAACGCCGGTACTTCCACCACCACGCCGTTGTGCTGCTAGATCTCCATCAACCTCTCATTCCCCCTTGCTGGATCAAGAAGGAGGAAACGTCTTCCCCAACCGTACCTGTGTTGAATGCGGAGGTGCCGTCCGTTCGGCACTAGGATCTTCAGTGATTTGGATCACGACGAGTATGACTCCCTCAACCCCGTTCTCTTGAACGCTTCCGCTCGTGATCTACAAGGGTATGTAGATGCACTCCTATCTCATGTTGCTATATGACTCCATAGATTGATCTTGGTGAAGCGTACACATTTTTTATTTTCGGCAACATTCCCCAAGAGTGGCATCATGAGCTAGGTCTATGCGTAGTTTCTATGCACGAGTAGAACACAATCTTGTTGTGGCCTTAGATGTTGTCAATTTTCTTGCCACTACTAGTCTTATCTTGTTTCAGCGACATCGTGGGATGAAGCGGCCCAGACCGACCTTCCACGTACGCTTACGTGAGACATGTTCCACCGACTGACATGCACTAGTTGCATAAGGTGGCTAGCGGGTGTCTGTCTCTCCCACTTTAGTCGGATCGGATTCGATGAAAAGGGTCCATATGAAGGGTAAATAGAAATTGGCATATCACGTTGTGGTTTTACGTAGGTAAGAAACGTTCTTGCTACAACAATATTGCAGCCACGTAAAAAAGTGCAACAACAATTAGAGGATGTCTAAATTGTTTTTTCAGCATATGCCTTGTGATGTGATATGGCCAAAAGGTTGTGATGAATGATATATATGTGATGTATGAGATCATGTTCTTCTAATAGGAATCATGACTTGCATGTCGATGAGTATCACAACCGGAAGGAGCCATAGGAGTTGTCAATGAATAAACGCCATGTAATTACTTTACTTTATTGCTAAACCATTAGCCATAGTAGTAGAAGTAACAGTTGATGAACAACTTCATGGAGACACGATGATGGAGATCATGATGATGGAGATCATGGTGTCATGCCGGTGACGAAGATGATCATGGCGCCCCGAAGATGGAGATCAAAGGAGCAATATGATATTGGCCATATCATGTCACTATTTGATTGCATGTGATGTTTATCATGTTTTTGCATCTTATTTGCTTAGAACGACGGTACTAAATAAGATGGTCCCTCATAATAATTTCAAGAAAGTGTTCCCCCTAACTGTGCGCCGTTGCGAAAGTTCGTTGTTTCGAAGCACCACATGATGATCGGGTGTGATAGATTCCAACATCCACATACAACGGGTGTAAGACAGATTTACGCATGCAAAACACTTAGGTAGACTTGACGAGCCTAGCATGTACAGACATGGCCTCGGAACACAAGAGACCGAAAGGTCGAACATGAGTCGTATGGAAGATACGATCAACATGGAGATGTTCATTGATGATGACTAGTCCGTCTCACGTGATGATCGGACACGGTCTAGTTGAGTCGGATCATGTATCACTTAGATGACTAGAGGGATGTCTAATCTGAGTGGGAGTTCATTAAATAATTTTATTAGATGAACTTAATTATCATGAACTTAGTCTAAAAACCTTTGCAAAATGTCTTGTAGATCAAATGCCCAACGCTCATGTCAACCTCAACTTCAACGCGTTCCTAGAGAAAACCAAGCTGAAAGGTGATGGCAGCAACTATACGGACTGGGTCCGGAACCTGAGGATCATCCTCATAGCTGCCAAGAAAGCATATGTCCTAGAAGCACCGCTAGGTGAAGCACCCATCCAAGAGAACCAAGACGTTATGAACGCTTGGCAGTCACGTGCTGATGATTACTCCCTCGTTCAGTGCGGCATGCTTTACAACTTAGAACCGGGGCTCCAAAAGTGTTTTGAGCAACATGGAGCATATGAGATGTTTAAAGAGCTGAAAATGGTTTTCGAAGCTCATGCCCGTGTCAAGAGATATGAAGTCTCCGACAAGTTCTACAGTTGTAAGATGGAGGAAAATAGTTCTGTCAGTGAGCACATACTCAAAATGTCTGGGTTGCACAACCGCTTGTCCCAGCTGGACATTAACCTCCCGGACAAGGAGGTCATTGACAGAATCCTTCAGTCACTCCCACCTAGCTACAAGAGCTTTGTGATGAACTACAAAATGCAGGGGATGGTGAAAACTATTCCTGAAGTATTTTCAATGCTAAAATCAGCGGAGGTGGAAATCAAAAAGGAACATCAAGTGTTGATGGTCAATAAAACCACTAGTTTCAAGAAAGGCAAGGGTAAGAAGAACTTCAAGAAGGACGGCAAGGGAGTTGCCGTGCTCGGTAAGCCAGTTGCCGCGAAGATGCCAAAGAATGGACCCAAGCCTGAGACTGAGTGCTTTTATTGCAAAGGGAAGGGTCACTGGAAGCGGAACTGCCCCAAATACTTAGCGGACAAGAAGGCCGGCAACACTAAAGGTATATGTGATATACATGTAATTGATGTGTACCTTACCAGTACTCGTAGTAGCTCCTGGGCATTTGATACTGGTGTGGTTGCTCATATTTGTAACTCAAAACAGGAGCTGCGGAATAAGCGGAGACTAGCGAAGGACGAGGTGACGATGCGCGTCGGGAATGGTTCCAAGGTCGATGTGATCGCCGTCGGCACGCTACCTCTACATTTACCTAGGAGATTAGTTTTAAACCTCAATAATTGTTCTTTAGTGCCAGCTTTGAGCATGAACATTGTATCTGGTTCTCGTTTAATACAAGATGGCTACTCGTTTAAATCCGAGAATAATGGTTGTTCTATTTATATGGGAGATACGTTTTCTGGTCATGCCCCGCTGGTCAATGGTTTATTCTTAATGAATCTCGAACGTGATGTTACACATATTCATAGTGTGAATACCAAAAGATGTAAGATTGATAATGATAGTCCCACATATCTGTGGCACTGCCGCCTTGGTCACATTGGTGTCAAACACATGAAGAAGCTCCATACAGATGGACTTTTGGGGTCTCTTGATTTCGAATCATTTGACACGTGTGAACCATGCCTCATGGGTAAAATGACCAAGACTTCGTTCTCCGGAACAATGGAGCGAGCAACCAACTTATTGGAAATTATACATACTGATGTGTGTGGTCCAATGAGCGTTGAGGCTCGCGGTGGCTATCGTTATGTTCTCACTCTCACTGATGACTTATGTATATATGGGTATGTCTACTTGATGAAACACAACTCTGAGACCTTTGAAAAGTTCAAGGAATTTCAGAATGAGGTAGAGAATCAGCGTGACCAAAAAATAAAGTTCTTACGATCAGATCGTGGAGGAGAATATTTAAGTCACGAATGTGGTACTCACTTAAGGAAATGTGGAATCGTTTCACAACTCACGCCGCCTGGAACACCTCAGCGTAACGGTGTGTACGAACATCGTAATCGCACTTTATTGGATATGGTGCGGTCTACGATGTCTCTTACCGATTGACCACTATCATTTTTGGGGATACACTTTAGAGACAGCTACATTCACTTTAAATAGGGCACTGTCTAAATCCGTTGAGATGACACCGTATGAATTATGGTTTGGGAAGAAACGTAAGTTGTCGTTTCTAAAAGTTTGGGGATGCGATGCTTATGTCAAGAAAGTTCAACCTAAAAAGCTCGAACCCAAGTTGGAAAAATGCGTCTTCATAGGATACCCTAAGGAAACCATTGGGTATACCTTCTACCTCAGATCCGAAGGCAATATCTTTGTTTCCAAGAATGGGTCCTTTCTGGAGAAAGAGTTTCTCTCAAAAGAAGTAAGTGGGAGGAAAGTGGAACTTGATGAAGTACTACCTCTTGAACCAGTAAGCAGCGCAGCTCAGGAAGATGTTCCTGTGGTGCCAGCACCAACTGGAGAGGAAGTTAATGATGATGATCAAGGTACTTCGGATCAAGTTACTACTGAACTTCGTAGGTCCACAAGGACATGTTCCACACCAGAGTGGTATGGCAACCCTGTCCTGGAAATCATGTTGTTAGACAACGATGAACCTTTCAACTATGAAGAAGCGATGGCGGGCCCAGATTCAAACAAATGGCTTGAAGCCATGCAATCCGAGATAGGATCCATGTATGAAAACAAAGTATGTACTTTGACAGACTTGTCCGATGATCGGCGAGCGATAGAAAACAGATGGATCTTTAAGAAGAAGACGGACGCGGATGGTAATGTTACCATCTATAGAGCTCAACTTCTCGCTAAAGGTTATCGACAAGTTCAAGGGGTTGACTACGATGAGACTTTCTCTCCAGTAGCGAAGCTGAAATCCGTCCGAATCATGTTAGCAATTTCCGCATACTATGATTATGAGATATGGCAAATGGACGTCAAAATGGCATTCCTTAATGGCTATCTTAAGGAAGAACTGTATATGATGCAGCCGGAAGGTTTTGTTGATCCTGATAATGCTAACAAGGTATACAAGCTCCAGTGATCCATTTATGGGCTGGTGCAAGCATCTCGGAGTTGGAACATTCGCTTTGATGAGTGATCAAACCGTTTGGGTTTATGCAGACATATGGAGAAGCCTGCGTTTACAAGAAAGTGAGTGGGAGCTCTGTAGCATTTCTCATATTATATGTAGATGACATACTTTTGATGGGAAATGATAAAGAACTTTTGGACAACATTAAGGCCTACTTGAATAAGTGTTTTTCAATGAAGGACCTTGGAGAAGCTGCTTACATATTAGGCATCAAGATCTATAGGGATAGATCGACATGCCTCATAGGTCTTTCATAAAGCACATACCTTGATAAGATATTGAAGAAGTTCAATATGGATAAGTCCAAGAAGGGGTTCTTGCCTGTGTTGCAAGGTGTGAAATTGAGCTCGGCTCAATGCCCGACCACTGCAGAAGATAGAGAAAAGATGAGTGTCATCCCCTACGCCTCAGCTATAGGATCTATTATGTATGCCATGGTGTGTACCAGACCTGATGTAAACCTAGCCATAAGTTTGGTAGGAAGGTACCAAAGTAATCCCGGCATGGAACACTGGACAGCAGTCAAGAATATCCTGAAGTACCTTAAAAGGACTAAGGATATGTTTCTCGTTTATGGAGGTGACGAAGAGGTCGTCATAAAGGGTTACATCGACGGTAGCTTCGACACAGATCTGGATGACTCTAAGTCACAAACCGGATACGTGTATATTTTGAATGGTGGGGCAGTAAGCTGGTGCAGTTGCAAGCAAAGCGTCATGGCGGGATCTACATGTGAAGCAGAGTACATGGCAGCCTCGGAGGCAGCGCATGAAGCAATATGGATGAAGGAGTTCATCACCGACCTAGGAGTCATACCCAATGCGTCGGGGCCGATCACTCTCTTCTGTGATAACACTGGAGCTATTGCCCTTGCCAAGGAGCCCAGGTTTCACAAGAATACCAGGCAGATCAAGCGTCGCTTCAACTCCATTCATGAAAATGTTCAAGATGGAGACATAGATATTTGCAAAGTGCATACAGATTTGAATGTCGTAGATCCATTGACTAAACCTCTTCCGCGAGCAAAACATGATCAACACCAGAACTCTATGGGTGTTCGATTCATCACAATGTAACTAGATTATTGACTCTAGTGCAAGTGGGAGACTATTGGAAATATGCCCTAGAAGCAATAATAAAATGATTATTATTATATTTCCTTGTTCATGATAATTGTCTATTATTCATGCTATAATTGTGTTATCCGGAAACCGTAATACATGTGTGAATACATAGACCACAACATGTCCCTAGTAAGCCTCTAGTTGACTAGCTTGTTGATCAACAGATAGTCATGGTTTCCTGACTATGGACATTGGATGTCGTTGATAACGCGATCACATCATTAGGAGAATGATGTGATGGACAAGACCCAATCCTAAGCATAGCCCATGATCGTGTAGTTTGTTTGCTAGAGCTTTTCAAAAGTCAACTATAATTTCCTTAGACCATGAGATCGTGTAACTACCGGATAACGTAGGAGTGCTTTGGGTGTACCAAACGTCACAACGTAACTGGGTGGCTATAAAGGTATACTACAGGTATCTTCGAAAGTGTCTGTTGGGTTGACACGAATCAAGACTGGGATTTGTCACTCCATATGACGGAGAGGTATCTCTGGGCCCAGTCGGTAATGCATCATCATATGAGCTAAATGTGACCAAGTGGTTGGTCACGGGATCATGCATTACGGTACGAGTAAAGTGACTTGCCGGTAACGAGATTGACCGAGGTATTGGGATACCGTCAATCGAATCTCGGGCAAGTAACATACCGATTGACGAAGGGAATTGTATACGGGATTACTTTAATCCTCGACATCGTGGTTCATTTGATGAGATCATCGTGGAACATGTGGGAGCCAAAATGGGTATCCAGATCCCGTTGTTGGTTATTGGCCGGAGAACTGTCTCGGTCATGTCTGCATGATTCCCGAACCCGTAGGGTCTACACACTTAAGGTTCAGTGACCCTAGGGTTGTAGAGATATTAGTATGCGGTAACCCGAAAGATGTTCGGAGTCCTGGATGAGATCCCGGACGTCACGAGGAGTTTCGGAATGGTCCGGAGGTGAAGAATTGTATATAGGAAGTCCAGTTTCGGCCACCGGGAAAGTTTCGGGGGTCACCGGTATTGTACGAGGACCACCGGAAGGGTCCAGGGGGTCCACCGGGTTGGGCCACCTATCCCAGAGGGCCACATGGGCTGAAGATGGAAGGGAACCAGCCCATGGTGGGCTGGCGCGCCCCCCCCTTGGGCCTCCCCCTACGCCTAGGGTTGGATACCCTAGGGGTGTGGGGCGCCCCACTTGACTTGGGGTGCAAGTCCCCCCCCCTAGGCCGCCGCCCCCCCTTGAGATGGGATCTCTAGGGGGCCAGCGCACCCCCTAGGACCCCTATATAAAGAGGGGGGGAGGGAGGGCAGCCGCACCCTAGTCCCTGGTGCCTCCCTCTCTACCCGTACCACCTCTCTCTCTCGCTGAGCTTGGCGAAGCCCTGCCGAGATCGCCGCTACTTGCACCACCACGCCGTTGTGCTGTTGGATCTCCATCAACCTCTCCTTCCCCCTTGCTGGATCAAGAAGGAGGAGACGTCTTCCCCAACCGTACATGTGTTGAACGTGGAGGTGCCGTCCGTTCGGCACTAGGATCTTCGGTGATTTGGATCACGACGAGTACGACTCCCTCAACCCCGTTCTCTTGAACGCTTCCGCTCGCGATCTACAAGGGTATGTAGATGCACTCCTCTCTCATGTTGCTAGATGACTGCATAGATTGATCTTGGTGAAGCGTAGAAATTTTTTATTTTCTGCAACGTTTACCAACACTTTGCGCGTAGAACTCGCGCTCATTGATGATGTCCTGCGGGAAGCATTGGTGCCACGGTGCCATGGCTTCCTCATCCATCTCAGTGATGCCGAGACGATGCTCCCTCCTCTGGTTGTCGCGAAGATCCTCATCAATGATAAGCCGCGACAGAGGCACGAACTCATGCGCCCGCTCCCGCGTTGGCACGTTGGGGAAGTTCAATGTTCTATCAGGCCAACGGAGGCACCATGCCGCCGCATCGTACGCGCGGGCGGCTCATTGGCGGTGTCAGAATTGCCGATGCCGAGGCGCATCCTGCGGAACCGGATCTCGGCAGAGAAGCCGCCGGAGGGGCGCGCCTGGACGCCGCGGTATCCCCAAGTTTCCCGGTGACACGACAGCATGGAGGCACGGCGGCGGCGAGGCGGGAAAGAGCGAGGAGAGAGCGACAGCGAGGCACAAAGCGGGGAGAGAGCGGTGGCAAGGCACAGAGCGGTGGGAGGGCGTTGGATTTTATAAAGCACGCCGGACGCTGTGCGCCAAAACTAGCGCACGCCCGACCGCTTTTTCCCGTGCGCGCGCGATCCTTTCCCGACGTCCCTGCTATCTCTACTCTCTTCTCTACTGTTATATTTATTTTATATTTAATATTTATCTCTACTTCTCTACTCTATACTTTTTTCTTATAAAAAATAGAGTTGGTCATGATGGTGTGCCTGCCATCCTGCCATATAGGCCGTCCGATTTATATCTGACGGATAGGAAGGAAACTATGGCAATTTTGCAGAAAGATACCCACACCCCTCTCCAAATTTGCAAATAAGGCCTTCTCTCGTTCATCCTTTTCTCCCACAAGATAAACTACTCATACAAATGCATCTTGATGCGTGCAACGCATGGGCATCTTGCTAGTTCTAATAAACTTTCCGTCATTTGCCACACTACTGGTTGCAGATGAAGAACCTACCCAAGCACAGCGCGATACAGGAGCGACGCACAATTACAAGCTGATATTCTGTTGGACAATGGAGGCTATAACCAATTACTTTTACAGGAACAATAGCAACCAGGAAATTTGAAGGGTAGGTATGAACAAAATTCGAACTGCACATGTACTGCTAAGTGATTCAATACACACATTACCAATGAGGAGGAGAACGATGGTCGCGACTGCCTTTGTGCATCATGGTCAGCAACGGGAGTCAGTTCATTGTCCATGATGGTGGTGCTTCTGCGCTTGGCGTCGGTTTCCAGGAAGCAGATCCGAGACCGTGGAAGACGGTGTCGGGGAAGAGGCTCCGTGTACGACAACGACGATGGACCGGCTCCAGTGCGGCATACGAGGTCATCGATGAGGCCGATGCACTGCGGTGGACGAGTGCACCGATGTAGAAGGGGAGGAGCACGAAGGCTGCGGTGACGTGGAGAAGTCTATTTTGCGGAGGGATAGAAAATGGGGAGTATTCAGGTGTACTACTCTCGGTGCCGGGGTGGGGTTGGCTGGTAGGGTGAACGTGAAGTTACGAAAACAGCCCCCTACCAAGTGTCATATGTATGCCTGTTCTGAAGGCTATGATAGTAACTTCCCACAACTCGAATCAGGGTCACGGGAGATTTTCCCGCTGACCTCAAAATTTTGTGACACCAAACTCCCTGTGTGGCGTGCTGGGTGATTGGGCTAAGCAACTAGCGAGTAGTACTAGTAACTACTACTACTCCCTATGTTCTTATTAACTCTGCATATTAGGTTTGACCAAAGTCAAACTTCCTAAAGTTTGACCAAGTTTATAGAAAAATATAAACATTTACCATAACAAATATGTATGACGTGAAAGTACATCCAATGATGAATCTAATGGTATTTATTTGTTACTGTATATGTTAATATTTTTTGTTATAAACTTTCTGAGAGTTTACAAAACTTGACTTTGACCAATGCTAATATGCGGACTTAAATAAAAACGGAGGGAATACACATTTGTTTTCTTAGTTTGTAGTGATCTAATCATTTGTTGTAATTGTCCAATATATATATTAGGCTGCTGACTTCGAATGTAATGGTCTATACAATTCAATAGTTACAATTATTGTTGAATTCCAAGATGTATATGAGGTCTATAATACTTCAAAGTATGCTCAAACTCACATAATCCTAGTCAAATGAGAATCTAAATGCATTTCATAGTTATTACTTTGTAGGATGCAACAAAACCAACCATAACTCTACATCATCCATTATAAAAGCAACATTTTGAACACATCCCAATGTGTGAATGAAACGTGTAGAGAGAGCATGCGAAGATGGAGCAGATAGGGCGGGAAAGATTGTATGTATGGGGACGGGAGAGTAGGAGACAAACCTAACGAGACAGAGAGAGATAGAGAGAGAAAGACAGAGGAAGAAGTTAGGTATGTGAGAAAGATGGAGACATGTAATATACGTGAGATGCGTGTGCATCCAGATTCTGTACACGTGGAAGGAGAAGATACAACAGGTTTGATGAGAGAGCTGGAAAACATGGACGAGAGGGGAAGGATCTCGTGGGTTGAGGGATTGATAATTTTGTGCGGGGGAGAGAGGGATTGGTAATTTTGTACGGGAGAGACAGGGGGGGAGGAGTCAGTCAGCCGTCGTCACATCATCCTGCTTCCAAATGGCCCCATATTCTCTAGTGCAGTGTGGTCGCCGTCTTCAATCTCCTCGATGCCCTCTTTGAAGATTGAGGTTTTGTGCATGCCGGGGTGCAGAGAAGCAAAAGCGAGAGTGGTTGCCGTATAACCTTGGATGGGGATGAATTGTGTGCTCGGGGGAGGGTGTGTGTGTGTGCGGTGTGTGTGTGTGTGTGTGTGTGTGTGTGTCGGATATTGAGAGAAAGCAAACCTATCGAGAGAAATGTGTGTGTATGTGATGGAAAGCTACATGCTAAAGAAGGTTTTCATGAAAAGATTGTGCGTGCGAGATAGAGAGTGATGTGCAGGCCTTGAGGTGGGCACGGGCCGGGTGAGGGTGTTAAATTGTGTGCGTTGATGCATGTCTTACATGCGATCGTGCGAGGGACGGACGAATCGAGAGAGATGCTTGTTGTGTTACGGATGCTCCTCTCCCGCTCTCTCACACACACACACACAAGTAAAAGAGAAGACTGTTCTCTCATGTATACACAACCTATCGGCATCTGTCTATGTCTCGCTCATGCATGATCATTTGCACATTCACACTTCTCTATGTCTCGATCACACAAACACGTCTCCACATTGCCCTTCCGCCACAACACACATATGGACACATACACACGTTCTCTCTCAGTCACACACACAAAATAAGTATTAGAAAAACTAGGGCGCACCTAAAATGTCCAAATCCAAATAAACACGAACTGGAGATAAATTCAAATATAAGGAAATATTGTAGCGTCAAGAACTTTTCAAGGAAAAAAAAGTTGACTAATATTCGGGGATTGTTTTCACACACGCAAAAATGTTTGGTGGATGTCCTTCGAGCGCGACACGGTGACGCACCGTTCGATCGGCCGCGCGGCCGCGGTTCACGCGCTTGCATAGGATTCCGTATCGTGGCTATGGTAACTAATATAAGCGATGCCTTAGTCTAATGTTTACGTGTACTAGTATGGTTTTCTTTTAAGTTTGACAAACCCTATATAAAACTAAACTAAGCTCCCATACGCGCACTCATCAATATGTCGTTGCCGCCGTTGCGCATGCCGGCGTCCGCCTGCTCCGGCCAACAATTTCCCGCCCATCACAGTTGTGTCGCCGCCATCCCTGTGCCATGAAGCCGAAGGCTCGCCTGCTCACGTCGTCTGCAGTCCCTCCTTGCGATGCCGCCGCGCTGCCAAGCACGTGAGTAGCTGGTGGAGTCGCATCTATGCACGCAGCGTATGAAGAGGAGGACAAGCGCGTGCTCCAGCACGCCGACGAGGAGGAACTAGCGTGTCATTGTCGTCTACGCCCGCGCAAAGGAGGCATGCATGGTGGCTGTGGCGGCAGAAGCCGGTCGCGCCCGCGCAAAGCCCGCAAACAGGGTGCGGACACGGAATCTACCTTCGAGACCTTTAATGCCACGTGGATCCTGCAATCTGAAGGATCAATTTGGGTCAGTCGACTCTTGTGAGTCGGTGGATGCAACATGGATGGCTAGAAGGGCTTCTTCAACCTCCGAAAATGATGCACGGTTCATCTTCTCAGCTTGCCACACGCCTCACCGCCTACCTCCACCGCCCCGCCCTCCCTTGAACCGCCTGCCACAGCCATGCTCCCCCCATTGTTGCCATCCGTTTAACCCCGGGTATCGGGTGGTAGGTGCAACATATGCCAATGGGTGGCTTATCATTGTGGGAGCCAGTAAGACATCGCCGGTGCTTGGAAATGGGATGAGGAGAAGACTTGCACACCGGCGGATCTTACCCAGGTTTGGGGCTCTCCATGGAGATAACACCCCTACTCCTGCTTTGCGGGGTCTCCGCATGATCACTAGATCAACAAGTGGCTACAAGAGGCTCCTTGAGCTGTTCGGTGTGACGAGGAAGAAGGGCAAGGCTAGCTCTCTTCTCTCCTTAGTGTAATGGCAAAAACTATCTGAGATCAACCCTTTGCATGGGTGCCCTGGGGGGTTTATATAGGCCTACCCCCCAGGGGTACAACGATAATCTGGTTGGGCATGGGCCCTAGCCGTTAGTGTCTACAGTCGCCGGCTTCTCCGCCGACCGCTGGGGCCCGTCGACTGGTGGGTCCCGCCAGCTGCTGGTTACTATTGCCTCGCCCTTGATGAAGAGGGCTTCGTCGAGGTAAGCATGGCTACAGTGCCGCCCCTAGTGGGCTCTCACTGTAGCCTTACCTCGTCTTGTCTCCTTAATGGTGCACGTACTTCGAGGAGGGGGGCAAGCCGACTACTGGAAGCCGGCTGCATCCCAGGCCGACTGGGGGAGGCGTGACCGCCCTCGGGTGTCTCTCTGACCGAAGGGGCCCGCCGCCTGCGGACCATACTGTCGGCCCATCGTGGAGGGTGTCATGGTCAGCATGGCAACAGTGCCACGCCGGACGGGTGATGGCTACCCCGTATGGCGCACTGTAGCCATGCGTGCTCCGGGATTCGGGGGTTGTAGGCTCCACTGTTGTCGCGCCCTGTCTCATCATTATTATGGGGGTGCAGACTTTCAGGGACGGTCCTGGCCGCCTGCCAGGTGCCGGCTTCTTGGAGTCGGTCTTTTTGTGGTCGGCTTCTTGGAGTCGGCCTTATCATGGCCTCCTCCATGAGAGTTTAGGGTGGGTCCGCCTTCCGGTAGTCGGCCTGTGAGGCAGCCGGCCAGAGGAAGGCGGCCCCACATCTTGGGTGCTCGAAGGCTCGATCGGCCTATTATTTTTCGAAGGGCCAAAGGGAGCCAGCTAGGATACCCGTGGTCATTTACTCTGACAGTAGTCCCGAAGCTGGTTGGGCTTCGTGGTTGAGAAGGGAACGAGAAGCTCGATCAACTTCCTATTCTGAAGAGATGGCAGCTAGGAGCCGGCTTTGATCAGTCGTATCACCTCGGCGGGGCTTTTTTTCAGCCCGAAGGCGGGAACCAGTTGGCGCGCACGCCAGGCTGTGGGCTGGCCGCTCGCCGCCTGTGGGCCAGCTAGCACCCTCCGGCTGGATGGGCCTACCAGCCCACGCGCGCGATAGGACATCACCGCAGGCCGTGGCGCGCCACCTCCACGCCTCGGCCCAAGTGTGGATCTTCTGCGGCCCGAACGGACCGCTCGCCTCCCAACGGCGGTTTCTGCACGTCATTTAGGGTGTAATAATCGCGGGGCGTGGGGGGAATGGGCGCAGTTAATCTCACGTCCCCCCATGCCTCGCCCCCTCGGCTTCGCCGCACGAGGCTATAAGTAGGGGCGGGAGGGGGAGCGGCAAACGCTCGCACGCTCGCCCTCGCTCCCCCATTCTCTTCTTCTTCTTCCTCCTCCGTCGCTGGGGCTACTCGCCGCCGCGCCGCCCCTTCACCAATCTTCTCAGTGCGCCGTAGCATAGCGGTAGTTGAATCGCACGCCATCTGATGTCGAGCTTTTCCCGCCGCCTCTTCGTCCTTATGGCGCGGTCGAGCTCCTGGGACGGTTCTAATGTCCATGAGGACCACGTCGACTTCCTTCGCAAGACGCGGCGGCTGCCGGGCAAGGACTATGTGCGGGTCCGTCTCGCGCCGGAGAGGGAGATCTCGCCGGCACCGAAGGAGGACGAGAGGGTAATCTTCCGTTTGCACAGCCTGCGCGGCATCGGCCTACCGGCGAGCGGTTTCTTCCGCTCCTTCCTCGAGTTCTATCATCTACAGCCGCACCACCTCACCCCAAATGCGGTGGTGCTGCTATCGGCCTTCGATACTTTGTGCGAAGGCTTCCTTGGTGTCCTCCCCACGCTCGAGCTCTGGGGGGAGTTCTTCCAGCACAAACTAGGCACCGTTGTCGCAGGCGTGCCCGCTCCTTGCGGCGCTTTCATCGTCATGCGGAGATCGACGGTCGACAATCCGTTTCCTCCCATCGCGTTGATCTAGTCGGTGAAGCTGTGGCAAAAGTCTTACTTCTACGTGAAGAACGTCGCTCCACGTGGCGACTTCATCAATCTGCCGGCTTACTCAGCCGGCCCGCCGGCTGGGAGGCCGGCCTCCTGGTCCTTCCGAGCTAGGTCGCTGTCTCCGGCTGGTGCTGCCGCCGTCACCCGGCTCTGGGTAATGGTCCAATCGGAGGGCCTGACCGGCCCAAATCTGATAGCCGCCTTCGTGGAGCGCCGGGTGCTCCCACTCCAAGGCCGCCCTCACATGATTTGTCAGATGAGCGGCCGATTTGACCCGAGTCGGCTAAGCACCAAGGAGATGCCTCATGCCGAGGTATCTTACATGGTGAATTATATCGCCAACTGCAAGCTCATCGAGGAGTGGCAGTTCGGCAAGGAGCCGTACTCTCGCGCCAATCCCCCGCCTTCGGTAAGCTTCCCTTCTTTTCTTCTGCTATTGTTGCCGAGTTCACATGGGCCGACTCTTGACCAGTCGGCTTGTTTTTAACAGAGCCCCCTTCTTTGACAGGCCGCCAGAGCTGCGTGGGTGGAGCGCCAGTTCATCCCCGACCGAGCGACGGACGACCTTGATGATCCCGACTTGGGGGCAGCCGCCCTGGATGACGACGCCGTAGGCGGAGGCGGCGAGGCAGGCGGCTCCCGGTTAGGGGCCGACTTTGAGGACTGGCCGGACGACGACGAGGCCGACGTTGTTCCGCATCGTCAGCTGGCGCCCGATCATCAAGGCGCGGGCACGCCTGCCGCCGCAGCTGTCCGTGGTGTTGCACCGAAACGCCGGGCCATGCCGGCCCTCTTCGGCAGCCGGCCAAAGAAGCCCAGGGGTTCCACGGCGGCGACCAACCGGGATGAAGCGGCCGCGAAGGCAGCCCGCTTCCGCAAGGTGGTGAAGCAGCCGCAGGTGGTTTCGGCGTAAGTGTTAACTCTCTCACGCCTTTCTTTTCTTTTTCCATTGTCATTCTTCTGAGCCTTTTTCTTGACTTATCAAACAGGGCTCCACTCTCTCTTGAGCGGACCACGACTGCCTCCGTGGTTGGAGCGGGAGGAGGATCCACGAGCTCCCGCCGTGTGGACCCCCATGCCGATCTTCAAGCAGCAACGAAGCGGAACGCGCGGGAGGCACGAGAGGAGCGGGAGGCGGAGGAACAGAGGGCGGCAGCCACCAGGGTGGCCCAGGAGGCGACGGAGGAGTCGGCGGAGGCGCGAGCCGACGAGGCGGCCAAGGCTCAAGCGGAGGCCGCGGCGGCGGAAGCCCTGCGTAACCATCCTCCACAACTCGTCATCCCACTCCGCACCGCGGCTCCTGATATCCCCATGCCCCCGTCGGAGGAAGCCGGCCGTGACCAGCCAGTGATGGAGAGGGAGGAGGGCGACGCAGTCGTCCTGGAGATAGGGGCGGCGCCGCCGTCGCCGACTAGAACGGGCCAAGTCGGCCGGCCTGACGCGCCGCCCGAGCAGCCGGCTGGAGGCGCGCCGGCTTTGAGGGTGGATCTTGTGGTCCTGTCGCCATCTCGTCGTTGCTCAGGGAAGGCGACTTCAGTGCCGGACCCGCAGGCGGCCGCGGGCTCCAGCCCGTCGGCGCAGGATCTGGAGACGGCCAGCTCCAACTCGTCAGGGTGGACACCAGGCGGTGGGACGGCCACGATGAACGTGGCGGCGCAGGACGTCCGGGAACGGTTTCAGTCCCAGGCCGCCGCGTTGCAGCACTATACCGAAGAGTTTCTCGCAACACGGTCAGCCATTTGGGTGAGTCTTCCCACTTTCCGTCGATTGCTCTTGATTTCTTCCGTGGGGGCGCGTCAGTGCACCCACTGGCTGTAGTCCCCGAGTTCCGAGTCGGCTGATGAGCAGGCGGCTTGGAACTTCTTAGTAGACTTTGATTTGATGTCTTGTTCTTATTCGCGCCTCTGTCCTATTGGCAGGGCTATCACAACCTCCACGCGGCTTCCTTCAACTCCCAGGCCCGGGAGGTGAGCCAGAAGACCGCAGATCTGACGGAGAGCCGGAGTAAGTGCTTCATTACTTATCTCATGTGGGGGCGCGTCAGCGCACCCACTGGGTGTAGTCCCCGAGATTCGGGCTGACTGCTGAGCACTCGGGTCGGATCTTTCCTGCCGACTTCTTCCTTATTGCTTTTCTTCTTCTTCATATCTGTAGGAGCAAATGACGACCTGAGGGAGCAGTTAGGTGGGGCCCAGACCTCCCTTCGCGCCAAGGAAGCCGAGTGTGATACCTTGGCTCAGGAACGTTATCGCCTGGCCAAAAAACTGGTCGACCAGGAGGAGAGCCATAAGGCGGTGCAGGACAGCGAAGCCGCCCTTCAAGCCGAATAGAAGACCGAGGCGGCAAGCTGGGCAGAGGCGAGGCAAGCGCTTAGCGAAGGCTACAGCTGGGTTGAAGATCTGATTGACGGTAGGCCGCCTTCTTCTCCGTCCCTTTGCTCGCCACTCGGCACCTGACCTGTCTTCTGACTTCGTGCTGCCTTTTTCTTCTTTGTGCAGATTACTTCCCTGGTTACTCTGTTGCCGCCAACCAAGCCATCGAGGCCCACCGCTAAGCATGACGGCAGGCTGGGGTTGAGATCGCACCGGACGCTAGCCGGTCGCTTGAGGAGCAGCTTCTGGCGATTCAAACCCTCCTCCGCCGGCTTACCGCATGCTCCGCTGTCTTCAGCGTGCTGGGGCGCAGGTGCTGGCCGCTCTCTGGCCCGACGAAGTGGTTCCCCGCACCCCCGGTCGGACTGCTGACTGGCTGGAGGTTGCAGTCGGCCGCTTCGAGGCCTGGAAGGCCTCTGCGGCTCGGTCCGGCGCCAGGCGGGCGCTGGAGTTCACCCGAGCTTGGTATCCCGGGCTGGACTTGGCCCAGCTGGCTACTTGGCGGCAGCAGGCCAACAAGGAGCTGGAGGCGGTGCAGCCGGCTATCATCCAGCGCGCCTCGGCGATCGCCGACTACACCGACACCAGCGTTTTTGCCCCTGAGGTAAATGATGATGGCGTCGCTCAGCCGGAGGAGTGGTTTGGGCTAAACCCGGCAAAAGGTGAAGACTCGGCGGAGGAGATCAACTCTAGTGACGAAGGTGAAGAGGAGGAGGGGGAGGATGGTGAAGATGCCGCGCCAGATGGCGGAGCGACCAGCCAGCCTCAGCCTGATCGCGCCTCCAGCAATGAGGTGCGTGCAAGAACGCCGCATGCAACAGGTGACGACCATGCCGAGGCTCGCCAGCCGGCCACTCCTCCAGCCAACACTGCCGTCTCCACCAACCTGCCCAGCACGCCTGCTGCTCCCTTGGCCTGATCCACCGTCTGTGCCTTCCTGCTCATTACTCTTTAAATAATTTTTATTAAATTCGCGCAATTCCACCCACTGGGGGTGTATTCAAACTATGCTGAACGCTGGCCTTTCGAAGGTCTTTTGTGTAAATATAATCATGCATTTCATTGGCTTCTGTTTGTATTTGCTTTTTATCCTTTTGGCTATTTCCTTTGCCGCCCTCCCTTGGTTGCCGCCTTCCTAGCCGGACAGTTGCTCTGCAGTCTGTGGCTGTGGAAGGACTTGGCCGTTTGGGAGGACAAGTACTTGAGCTTTCTTAGATTGTGGCAAGACGAATGGGAAGCCGGCCAGCCGGCTGCTCTGACAGCTGGTTGGCGGGGTGGGAAGCCGGCTTGAGTTTTATAAGTTTGTTAGTCCTTAGTTGTTTTTCATGTGGGAATCCTTTCCCGCCTTCGACTCTTGCCAGTCGGACAGCCGATTCTTCGAGCTGCGACTTTCAACAAGAGAGGGCTTGGGTGCCGGCACATTACTTGTCTGACTGCAGGTAGAACTTGGACATAACTCAAGGCGGCGAGTCCCCGGGCAGACTGGTCGAACCCGGTGCCGGACAAAAAAAAGAATGTAGTAACATAATCATAGCCATGATACTTATCATACATAGATAAAAGGGGGTAGTCCCCAAGTGCTCCTCGGGGGACCCGTTGTCTTGTACTTAATACAAAAGGTAGTGTGGTACATACTGCATTTTAACTGTAAAATCTTCGAAGGAGATTGGCGTTCCATGGTCGTTCTGACTCCTTGCCGGAATCATCCCTCTTGCGTGCCTTCGACTTCTGCGCATTGATCAGGTAGTAGGATTCGTTGCCTAGAGCCCTGCTAATGACGAAGTCGCCCTCCCAAGGGGCCGAGAGCTTGTGCTGGCCGGCTGTTCGCTGGATCAGCCGGAGCACAAGATCAGCCTCTTGGAAGGATCTTGGCTTAACCTAACGGCTCTGGTAACAACGTAAACCCTGCTGGTAGATGGCGAACCGGCTGAGGGCTAATAGCCGGCCTTCTTCCAGCAGGTCGACACCATCTTCTCGTGCTTGCATGGCTTCCGCCTCCGTGTACAAGGTAACCCGAGGTGAGTCAAACTTAATGTCAGTTGGGATGACAGCCTCGGCACCATATACAAGGAAGAAAGGGGTAAGGCCGGTTGATTTGTTCAGGGTAGTGTGCAGACTCCAGAGAACGGCCGGCAGCTCGTCGAGCCAACAGCCGGCCAAACGCTCCAGTGGCACGACCAATCGGGGCTTGATTCCGGAGAGGATGAGGCCATTTGCTCGCTCGACTTGGCCGTTTGACTGCGGGTGGGCAATGGACGCTAAGTCTAGTCGGATGCCCTGTGTTGCGTAGAAACGTGCCAATGCTCCCTTGGCAAAATTTGTGTCGTTTGTCAGTGATGATGCTGTGTGGTACTCCATACCGGGTTGAAATATCGGCGATGAATGTTATAGCAGTCGGCCCATTTAATTTCTTGATCGGCTTTGCTTCAATCCTCTTGGTAAATTTGTCCATGGCGACAAGCAGATGTGTCATGCCGCCGCGCGCCGTCTTGAATGGGCCGACCATGTCCAGTCCCTAGACGGCAAATGGCTAGGTGAGGGGGATGGTCTTGAGTGCGGAAGCTGGCAGGTGCTGTTTGGAGCCAAAGACTTGGCACCCTTTGCAGTGTTTGACTAACTCCTTGGCGGATTCCAAAGCAGCCGGCCAGAAGAATCCATGGCAGAAAGCTTTGGCGACGAGTGATCTTGAGGCCGCATGGTGGCCGCATTCACCCTGGTGGATGTCTTCGAGGATTGCTATGTCCTTCTTTGGCTCGACGCAGCGCTGGAAGACTCTAGTGACACTGCACCTAACGAGCTTTCGGTTCATTATTGTGTATGCTCCGGCTCGGCGTTCTACTTGTCTTGCTGAGATCTCGTCAGTCGGCAGCTCTCTGTTTACCAGGAAGTTGAGGATGGGCTGGGCCCATGATGGAGCTGTGACTTCTTCTATTGCCAAAACGGCTACTGCAACCAGGGCGGGTGGGCTGAGTGGTGAAGAGTTGGAGTCGGCCACCCCCTGTTGTGTCGATGCAGTCCCCGGGCCGACTGCTGTAGTCCTTGGGACAGGCTCTGAAGTCACGGGGCCGGGTGCGACTATGGCAGTCCCCGTGCCGCATGTTGAAGTCCCCGAGCCGCCTGCTTGGTTCCCCAAGTCTGATTCGACTGCGTCGGGGTCAGGCGGCACGAAAATGGAACTAGATTCTAGAGCAGGCTTGACAGATGGCTTGAGGAGGCGTTGGAGAGAGACGCTGGTTGGTATAGCTTGTCGGGTGGAGCCTATTCGTGCCAGGGCACCTGCTTGCTCGTTGTTGGCCCGTGGCACGTGGAGGAACTCGCACCCTTCAAAATATCCGCTGATTTGCTGAACGAGGAAGCGGTAGCTTGCCATGTTTGCGTCCTTGGCGTCCCAGTCGCCGGATGATTGCTGGACTACCATGTCCGAGTCGCCATAGCACAGGATCTGGTGGATGCCGAGTTCTTTGGCTAGCCGGAGCCCGTGTATGAGTGCCTCGTACTCGGCCACATTGTTGGAGGCGGCAAAATGAATTTCCAATGTGTATCTGAGTTTGTCGTCTTTGGGAGAGGTGAGGACAATGACGGCTCCCAAGCCGGTGCGCATCTTGGATCTTTCAAAATGCATCCTCCAATGAGTGGAGTCGGGGGCCGGCGGCAGGTACTGGGTCTCGGCCCAGTCGACAAGGAAGTCGGCCAAGGCCTGGGACATGATGGCGGTGCAGGGCTGGTAGAAGATTGTGTAAGGAGCCTGCGCAATGGCCCATTTTGCCACCCGGCTGCATGCATCCCGGCTGCCTATGATCTCGGCGAGTGGGGCAGTGCATAGGACCGTGATAGGGTGCTCTTGAAAGTAGGGCTTGAGTTTCTTGGCAGCGAAGTACACACCATAGCACATCTTCTGATAGTGTGAGTAGTTCTGCTTCGAGGTGGACAGTACTTCGCTCAAATAATATACCGGCCTCTGGACTAGCTGAGCTCGGCCTTCTTCTGGGCGCTGAACCATGATAACGATGCTGACCACCCGGCTAGTGGCGGCAATGTAAAGGAGCATGGTATCCTTCTCAGTCGGTGCCACCAAGACAGGTGGCGTGGTCAGCATCTTCTTGAGCCCGTGGAAAGCTTGGTCTGCTTGGTCGTTCCACTCGAAGTGAGTGGGGTTCTTCATGAGTCGGTAGAGGGGGAGAGCCTTCTCTCCGAGCCGGCTGATGAAGCGGTTCAGGGATGCCAGACATCCGATGAATTTTTGGACATCTCGTAGCTTGGTAGGAATCTTCATTCTCTCTATGGACTTGATCTTCAGGAAGCCTAGAAGTTGGCTGGCTGGTACTCCGAACACGCATTTCTTGGGGTAGTCAGGTAGCAGAAAGCTCTGAATGGTGTGATGAAGGCGGTCTTCAGGCGGTCAGTTGGGTCCAACTTTATCTGGTGGTAGCCTGAGTAGGCATTCAAGAAGCTCAACAGCTCACATCCGGCTGTGGAGTCTATCACTTGATCGATCTGAGGTAAGGCAAATGGATCTTTGGGGCAGGCTTTGTTGAGGTTGGTGTAATCTATACACATACGCCACTTGTTATTCTTATTCAACACAAGGACCGGGTTGGCAAGCCACTCTGGGAAGAACACCTCCATGATGAAGCCGTCCGCCAAAAGCCGGGCTATCTCTTCTCCTACAATCCTTCTCTTTTCCTCTGATAGTCGGCGGAGGGGTTGCTTGACTGGTTCTGCATCTGCTTGGACATGTAATTTGTGCTCGGTGAAATCCTTCGGAACACCTGGCATGTCCTTGGGGGTCCATGCGAAGATATCCCGATTCTCACGGAGGAAATCGACGAGCTCGCCTTCCTATTTGCTGTCCAAGTTTGCTCCAATGGCAGCAAACCTCTCTGGGTGCTCTGGGTCCAGAGGTATCCTTTTTATCTCTTTGGCCGGCCGGAAAGAACCTTGAGTATCAGATTCCTTGGGGTCAGGGGACAGAGCCGGCTGCTTGCCGGCCATGGCCACGACTCGATCTAGCATCTTTTTCTCTTCAGCGACCACGAGGGACTCGGCCAGCCGGCTGCTAGCTGCCACACACTCAGAAGATTTCTTGTAGTCTCCAGCTATGGTGATGTTGCCCTTGGAACTCGGCATCTTATCTTGAGGTAAGCATAGTGGGGTACAGCTATGAACTTGGCCAGAGCAGGTCGGCCAAGTAGTGCGTGGTAAGGGCTCTCCAGATCCACTACTTCAAACCATATTGCTTCTCGGCGGAAGTGATCCTTGCCTCCAAAGAGGACATCCATTTTCATCTTGCCGATTGGTGAGCAGGACAAGCCGGGTACGATGCCATGGAACACAGTCCGACTTGGCATGAGCTGCTTCGGCTTGATGTTCAGCTTCTCCATGGTATCACGGTACAGTATGTTGATGCTGCTTCCCCCATCTATCAGCACATGGGAGAAGCGGGCAGCTCGCCTTTCTGTCGCGAGGGTGGCATCCAAAAGCAATGCATAGGAGCCAGGAGACGGCATCACCTCTAGGTGATCGGCCTGGCTCCAACTGATAGGCTTCTGTGACCAGTGCATGAGCTCGGGGTTGTTGGAGGCAACCGCGTTGACTTCTTGCTGCTATTGGTGCCGGCTGCGCCGGTCTTCAGTTTGGCTTGTAAAGACGACGTAGGTGGCATGTTCATCGGGGAACTCGTCTTGAATACCTCCGACCGCTGGCCGAGCGGCCGGCTGTAGAGGGGCTGGAGGCGGCTGGCCAGCAGGCAGAGGCGGCACTAGCCCTTCGCCCTTGGAGATTCGTGTGAGCCAATGGCATTTCCAAGTTATGTGGTTGGACGGCTTCACACCGCTGTGTAATTTGCAAGGGGCATCGAGGTTTTGCTCGTAGAAGAAAGCCGGTTGCCAAGCCGGCCTGCCGCCCTTCTGCTTCTTGGGCGCGGGCCGCCCTTCAGGCTGTTCGTCTTTGACCGTGGCCAACTGCCGGCTGGTGGAAGACGGCATAGGGGCCTTGCGCTTGTGGTCGCTCTGGTACGGGCGTCAGCTGGAGTCCCCAACCGGCGTCTTGGGAGCCGGAGCTAGTACCTTTCCGGAGGCGTCTACTCGGAGCTCGGTCTTCATTGAATAGTCGGCCTTGGCGTACTTGTCTGCTATGATCAGCAGCTCGCCGAGGGTAGTCGGCTCGTCGTAGAGGAGTCGGTGCTTGAGGAGGGTGCCCTCTCGGCACCCGGTGGTGAAGTACTCTATGGCTTGAACCTTGTGCACCCCCTCGCAGGAATTGCGGAGCTCGACCCAACGCGTGAGGTAGTCGCGTGTTGATTCGTTGGGCCTTTGAACACACAAGGAAAGCTGGCAAGGCTTGGGAGACCGCGTGTATGTGCTGGTGAAGTTGTGGATGAAGACTTCCGTGAAGTCTAGACAGCTATTGACGTTGTAGGGCTTGAGGCTATTGAGCCAGGTGCGTGTCGTGCCCTGGAGCATGAGGGGGACATACTTCACCGAAACACGCCTATTGCCTCTTGCTATGCAAACTGCGGTGGAGTAGTCGATCAACCAATCTTCCGGCTTCACGGAGCCGTTGTAATTGGGCGTATCTCTTGGGAGCCAGAACCCTTTGGGGAAGGGCTCGTCGCGGATGCGGGGGCCGAAGCAGGGCGGGCCCACATCATCTTCCTCTTCTAGCGCCAGGGATCGCGCTAGGCCGTCGATCCGGTGGCGGGCGTCATTCTCGTCGACTCCTTCTTGGTGGCCCAGTCGGCCGCTGAGAGTCGGATGCATGACAGACGGCAGGGTGGGATATCTTTCCCCACGAGGCGGAGGAAGAGGCGGGTCGCCTCGTTGTTCCACAACTCGAGGGCGACCTTCTACGTCGCGCTCGATGGTGATTCGAGTCCGGCTGCGGCTAGCAACCGACTCCTTCTCTTGTCTCGCACGGGCGCCACCCGCCGTCGGCGTCCGCGATGTTGCACCATGCTCTCGGCATGGGGGAGGACTTCCAGCACGGGCGTTGGCTTCGTGCCGCTCTACGGCCGCGTCGATCAACTACTGGATGCGTCTGGTCATGTAAGGGAGCTCGTCAGCCCCCAGTCCATTCAGCTCGTCTACGGCCGCCTGGGCGGCGCATAGGTTCTCGAGGGGCGTGGTGTAGACTAGGCGATCTGCTCCCACCATGCTGGCGATGGCCGCGCCACGCTTCTTGACGATGCTGGCTCGGCTCAGCCTTCCAGGAGGCGGCGTACCGAAGGCGGCACGGTCAACTACGAGCCGGTGAGCCTCAGTGAAGCGTCTCATGGAGGCTATCCTCTGGCCCTCCGCAAGGAGGGCGAGGCGGCGTGCCTCCAGTGTCTCGGCGTCGGTGTCGGGTGGGATGGGGGCGGACAGGTCGTGCATCCCCGCTTGCAGAGCATCGTGAGTGTTCTCGCCAGAAGTGGCATTGTGGCTGATGACTAGTACCTCGGTGATGGTGCTGCCGCCGCAGTCGGCTCGAGGGAGAGGGTCGTCAAAGATTATCACGTTGGTGGGGAAGGCGTCAAGCGATGTCGTGTCGGAGTCGACAAGCATCGGGTCGGTGGAACCAACCGACTCCAAGTCCACAGTAGGCTCGCTGGAGATGTGGAGTTGGTCGAGGAGGCCGATGAGGCGGCTCTCGGGGCAGCCTGTGCCCGCGTCGGATGCGGGCTCGTCGAAGATGCGAGCCTCGCCAAGAAGGTTGGCGAGGCAGCTCGTTGTGCAGGCGTCATCGACGCTTTGTAGCGTGTCGGGGCAAGTGCCATCGTGGGTGCCGGGCTAGCTACGCTCGCTGGGGAGGAAAAGGGTTCCCGTCCAGAGCAGGTCTCCGGACGACAGTGCACCTGGCCCCATGGTGGGTGCCAAATGTCGGGTGGTAGGTGCAACATATGCCAACGGGTGGCTTATCATTGTCGGAGCTAGTAAGACATCACCGGTGCCTAGAAACGGGATGAGGCGAAGACATGCACGCCGGCGGATCTTACCCAGGTTTGGGCCTCTCCGTGGAGATAACACCCCTACTCCTGCTTTGCGGGGTCTCCGCATGATGACTAGATCAACAAGTGGCTACAAGAGGCTCCTTGAGCTGTTCGGTGTGAGGAGGAAGAAGGACAAGGCTAGCTCTCTTCTCTCCTTAGTGTAATGGCTAAAACTATCTGAGATCAACCCTTTGCATGGGTGCCCTGGGGGGTTTATATAAGCCTACCCCCCGGGGGTACAACGGTAATCCGGCTGAGCGTGGGCCCTAGCCATCAGTGTCTGCGGTCGCCGGCTTCTCCGTCGACCGCTGGGGCCCGCTGACTGTGGGTCCCGCCGACTGCTGGTTAGTGTTGCCTCGCCCTTGATGACGAGGGCTTCGTCGAGGAAAGGATGGCTACAGTGCCGCCGCCTAGCGGGCTCTCACTGTAGCCTTACCTCGTCTTATCTCTTTAATGGCGCGCGTACTTCGAGGAGGGGGCAAGCCGGCTACTAGAAGCCGGTTGCATCCCAGGCCGACTGGGGGAGGCGTGACCGCCCTCGGGTGTCTCTCTGACAAAAGGGGCCCGCCGCCTGTGGACCATACTGTCGGCCCATCTTGGAGGGTGTCATGGTCAGCATGGCAACAGTGCCACGCCGGACGGGTGATGGCTACCCCGTACAGCGCACTATAGCCATGCGTGCTCCGGGATTTGGGAGTGGTAGGCTCCACTGTTGCCACGCCTTGTCTCATCATCGTTATGGGGGTCCAGACTTTGAGGGCACGGTCCTGGCCGCCTGCCAGGGGTCGACTTCTTGGAGTGGGCCTTTCGTGGCCGGCTTCTTGGAGTCAGACTTATCGTGGCCTCCTCCATGAGATTTTAGGGCGGGGCCGCCCTCCGGTAGTTGGCCTGTGAGGCAGCCGGCCAGAGGAAGGCGGCCCCATGTCTTGGGTGCTCAAAGGCTCGATCGGCCTGTTATTTTTCGAAGGGCCAAAGGGAGCCGGCTAGGCTACCCGTGATCATTTACTCCAACACCGGGCACGATCCATTTTTTCCGACGAACTACATTCCACACCAAACACTCATAAGATAGATCATGGGCACCCTGCCATCCTAATATAGATGCTGGGGTAGCTTATCTGCCGTCTTCTTCCTTTGCTCCGTCGAACTTCTTTCACAAATCAACTGACCCAAATTATACTACTAGTACGACATATTAAGTACAGTAGGAACACGAAGATATGAGTAGTAGTACCAACTGCAGGAAGAACAATAGTAAGACATAGTACTAGTACTACTGTATGCACTAAAGAGTTCAAACAACAAGAAAGAACATAAAGTTCAAATAACGAGAAAGAACATAGACATAGTTCTGCTGGGGGCTCAGCACAACACACCCCTGAAATAAAACTAAGCAACTAGTCCGCTTGACACTGCAGTAGAACCAGCATGAGCGACGGCACTGCCACCTTACTTGGAGTCCGAGTCCATGTCCTCGTCGTCGTCCTCATCCCTCTTCCTCTTCCTCTTCACCGACGCTTCTTTGCTTGAACTGGACACTAGGCTCTGCTTCGTTATCCAACCCTTGTAGATATTTAAACAAAGGTAGGCATCCATTGCTGCGTAAAGGATGTGATCTTCATCTAATGTCTTCGACTCCCATGCATGATGAAACTCGTGGTGAGGTTTCTTTAGTTTAGCGTACGAAGGATCAATCATGGCTACTGCCAGGGTCAGGATTGAAGGCTGAGAGGAGGACACCAGGCTTGCCTTCCGGAGATCGAAGGGCTGGCCTACAACGAGGCCTATCTGACCCAGGACATCCCTGTCATTCCTAGAGTCTACAGTAACGAATTTCACTCTTTCATCCTTGAGGAAGTTCTTAAAATCCTGGCACTCAACGTCGGTATGGCATATGTGGTATACCAAGCACATATTATGTACGCAAACCTGGATCATGTCGAGCTTCTTCTTCTCTGCCTCCATTAGAATCTTCTCTCTTTCCAGGACTGTGGTGTACTCAACATCTAGCACAATGACCCACTCATTCTTTGAACTGTTGAACATGCATAGGAAGCGAGCAAGGCATGCTTTCACCATCATGGATCCATGTGTGTAGATGATGATGAACTCATCACCGGTGATTGCTCTAACCTAGTACTCAGGAGCGACCATGGAGATTTGGGAGGCCATGGATTTTGGAGGAGGGTTAGGAGAAGTTGAACTGGTGTAATGTGAAAGGACGGGACGACTGGGAGCGAACTGTTGTATGGTACTATACTAGTAGAATACGGGGACGAGTAGGGCGTGTGAACGACGTGGGGTTGTTGGCTTGCCCGGTGGATAAATGGTTGCAAGCCCCCAAAGAGTTCTCGAGTACAATGTGGGACCCACTAGATGTCATGTCTACTAGACCAGTATCGTAGGCCTGACAGTATAGCTTCTTCCTGTTCACACGCCATGCCGGTGCATTGATGTAACTTCACTTAATTCCGTCAACCGTCGCTCCTCCCACGACCTTCCCCTCCCTCGCGTGGTCGCGCCCTTTGAGACTTCGACCGACTATAAATGAGCAATGTTTTTTGCCTACTCCCTCTCGTCCTTTTTACTTCCAAAGTGTTTGACCAAATTCATACTAAAAATATCAATATCTACAATACTGATTATAATGAGTATAAGAACTACGTTTTATAATGAGTATAAAAATATTGATTTGACATTGTGAATGTTAATACATTTTTCTATAAGTTTGGTCAAAGTAGAGGTACATTGACTTCAGACAAAACTTAAATGCACAATGCACACTAGTTCCTCCGTCCAGGTGCGTGCCATGTCCTATCTAGTCATCACAACAAGCTTAGCTATTAGAGTACTACTGCCTCCCTTCTACTTTAAAGGGCTCGATTAAAAAATTTCACCTACTCTTACCAAGATAGAGGCGGTGGAATAGTTCTTGTAGTCTGCAAAAGTACTCAACTAATGATGTCGTTCTTCACAAAAAATGTCTTTACCAATGCATTATTGAATTGCATGCATGCTTGAACACTACTTAGTCTATGTCACATCCCTGGTCCTGGTCTGCAGTAGGCTAGCCCTTCATGTGTGCATCATGTTTAATTTTTCAAATGAACTTGAAATGGGGATGCTTAAACCCTAGCACCAAATGAATTCAACTAAGGTCAAAATAAAATCTTTTTCATTGAACTCAAAATGCCCTCTAAAAATGTTCAACATTTCTGGTTTGAGGTGTAAGCATCTACCAAAAATGGTTTATATTTTTGCAGGACATATTGGGCTCTGAATTAAATCATACTCTATTTGCATTTGGGCATTTAAATGCTATTAAATATTTTAAATGCTCAAATAATCATAATCTAAAATGTTTACTATTGGATATATTCTAAACAGTAGCCATGATTAGTTTCATGATTTTTGGATCTGTTTAAGTATTTTATATAAAGCCCTAAAGACTACAGAATAATAGAAAACAGAAACAATAAATAAAAGAGAGAGAGAGATTTTTACCTGGGCCACTTACCTAGCCGCAGCCCACCTGGCCGGCCCAGCTGGCGGCCCAGCCAGCTGGCCCAGTCCACCACCGCTCTCCCTGCTGTCGTCTTCCTCCTGCCAGTAGGAGCAGCTGCATGCTCGCACGCGCGCGGCCAAGGAGGCTAGCTCCTCCCTGCCTGGCTGCCTCCTCCCCCCTGGACGTCTTCCGCAGCACAACGCACCCCCTCAGGCCCCTCTCGACTCCCTCCCGTGCTCATCCCCTTCCCTGCTGCTCTCCCTCTATCTCTGCAACTCGTGCCCGAGCGCCACCATCGCCACCGACGCCGTTTGCCGCGGCCACAACCACCTCCCCGCCTCGCCGACGCCCCAGGAAGCTCCACCTCGCCCCCCCTTCATCCTCACCCAGACGAAAGGCGCCGGAAGCCCCTGGATGCCGCTAGCTCCGCCGTTCCCCTCCTCGGCCACCGAGGATCACTTCCGTCGATTTGCCACCGTCTCCGCCTCCCCGAGCTCGCTGAGACCATCACCACCCCCGCTGTGAGCTCCACCTTCTTCTCCCCTGCTCCCCATGCCCGTACGCACATCTAGCCGCCCGAGTCACCGGAGCCGTGAACTCACCGCCGCCGTGGTTCCTCCCCGCCACGGCCAAAGCTATCCATGACCGCAACCGAGCACTGCAACATGCTCAGCACGCCGTCAGGAGTCCATAGCACCCACTCGTTGTTCCTGCCGTGCGCTGCAACACCGTTCTCACTGAGGTCCGAACTCCGACCACCGCGGTTGTCGTCGTCGCTGACGTTCCCGCCCTCCCCGCACCCAACCGCTTGCACCATTGGATGCGGCAGCTCCCCAGCTACGCGTAGCGCATCTCCGTCGTCGATTTGGTCGACGGAGGACCAAATCCGAAGCCCGCCGCCGCATCTGTCCTCGTCGGCGGCTAAACGCCGGCGGGTTGACCACTTTGACCGGTGGGGTTTGACCCCGTCTGCCCAGGTGTTTGACCCTCTC
Source organism: Triticum dicoccoides (assembly GCF_002162155.2). Classification (NCBI taxonomy): domain Eukaryota; kingdom Viridiplantae; phylum Streptophyta; class Magnoliopsida; order Poales; family Poaceae; genus Triticum; species Triticum dicoccoides. The sequence goes on from NC_041393.1 coordinate 111,384,634, forward strand.
AATCACTAACGTCTGGGCCCAGGCCCCTGTTTAATTAGTGTTAGGTTAGTTAGTGTTAATTAACTAGTTAATTAGATGATCCATTGAAACATGGGCCCCGCACTGCTGACGGTTTAGTTAGGGCTAGTTTAGCACTAATTATCTCAATTAGATAACTTAGTCACTGACTAGTGGGCCCCACAGGTCAGGTTTGACCTGGCCGACCCAGTTGACCTGCTGATGTCACACCGACGTCATGCTGACGCAGTAATCTGTTTCTGGATTTTAAATAAATCCTAAATGATTTATTTATTTCAGAAAAATAACCAAAACTTCTAAAAATCATATAAAATCAACCGTAACTCCAAATGAGATAAATTATATATGAAAAATGATCAGAAAAATCCAATATTTCCATCTGTACTGTTTTCATGCATGTTAGAACAACTTATAGCTGCTGTTTATGACAAATCATATAAATGGCATTTGAATTTCACATATGGACTTTGGATTTGAACCTAGGGTTCAAACCAACTTCATTTAACCTTGTTGCTAGCAGCATTAGCTCAAAACACCAGCATGTTGCCATGTCATGATCATGCATCATAATGTGTATTGCATTGATTGTGTTTCCTCTTTGTTGCCGGTAATTGTTCCCTCTCAGTAGACGTGGTTCCGACGATGAGATTGATGACACCGATGAAGAGCTATACTATCTTCAGAAGTGCCAGGCAAGCAAAGCCCCCTTGTTCATTCCGATACAATCCCACTCTCTCGCTCCTGCTCTCTTTTACTGCATTAGGACAACAACGATTCAACTGTTACATGCTGCGGTAGTTGAACCCCTTTCCTCTGCATGACCTGTCATTGCCACAGTAAATAGATGAAACCCACTAGCATGAGTAGGAGTTGTTTGAGCCCTAATGTGCCTACTCATTCATGCTTGTTTGTCATGCCTGCTACTGCTTAGAGTTGAGTCAGGTCTGATTCATCGGGGATGAATTGGAGGTGTGTGAACATGTCCTACTGTGTGTGAGCTAAGTGTGTGAACACGATTTGGCAAAGGTAGCGGTGAGAGGCCATGTAGGAGTACATGGTGGGTTGTCTCGTTGCAGCCGTCCTCAGGAACTGAGTTCTGTGTTTGTGATCCATGAACAACTATACCACACATTGGGTTCCGGTAACTCGGCCCCTCTCGGCTTATTAATCAACTTGATCTCTGTCCAGGAGTTGCAACTAGTTTCTGGTGTTTGTAGGTAGTGTTAGTAGTCTACCAAGTGGCACCCGGTACAGGTTGGCTTGGGACGGACTATGCACAGTGGCACGGTGTACCAAGTGGCACCCGAATGGTGGGCTTGGGAACCCTGCACACATCGTTTGGGGCCGTGAGCGACACCCCAGCCGGATCTCCTTGCGGATGGAACCCGAATAGGCGATAAACCTAGACGAGAGACTTGTGTGGTTAGTCAGGTCGTGGCCGACACCCTCGCTGGGCTTCTGCTTGAAGGTTGCCGAGTACATGTCGTGTAAACGGCGGTAAGTGGTGAGAGCGTGTGTGAAGAAGTACACCCCTGCAGGGTTAATATGATGTATTTGAATAGCCGTGTCCGCGATAAAGGACTTCTGGGTTGCCTGTACAGTTCATAGACAAGTGAAAGTGGATACTCTAAAATGTGCAAGATAAGCGTGAGTGCTATGGATGGCGTTCTCGTAGGGAGACGAGAGCGGGAGCGGATCCATAGTGGTGTATTGATATGGTGAATATGTGGACTCGTGTGCGCCACCTCAAAAGAGTTACTTGCGGTCGTAGTTCAGGATAGCCACTGAGTCAAAGCTGGCTTGCTGCAGTTAAACTCCACCATCCCCTTGATTGATAATGATGCATATGTAGTTAGTTCTGATGTAAGTCTTGCTTGGTACATTTGTACTCACGTTTGCCTATTTTACGTTTTTGCAGAGACTTTCGTCTCACTAGTAATTCTGCGCGGACTTCGACGTTTAGCTTGTTACCTCAGCTATGATCTTGTGCCCTCGGCAGGATCGGGTAGATACTCAGGCTTCTTAGCCTTTTTCATTTGTAGTTGTCTGTACTGAGACATGTTAAGCTTCCGCATGTGCTTTGACTTGTATGCTCTGATTGTTGGGTCATGAGACCCATGATTGTAATATCTCGCTCCTCGGAGCCTATTGAATAAAATACTTGAGTTGTAGAGTCATGTTGTGATGCCATGTTGTATTTGCACATATCGAGCATATTGTGTGTATATTATTGAAATGCTTTGTATGTGTGGGATCTGACTATCTAGTTGTTTATCCTTGGTAGCCTCTCTTACCAGGAAATGTCTCCTAGTGCTTCCACTGAGCCTTGGTAGCTTGCTACTGCTCCGGAACACTTAGGCTGGCCGGCATGTGTCCTTCTTCGTTCCTGTGTCTGTCCCTTCAGGGAAATGTCACGTGGTGTCTACTGAAGTCCTGTTAGCGTGCTACAGCCCGGTTTACCGGAGTCCTGCTAGCCCAGTTGCTACAGCCCGGATTCACTCGCTGATGACCGACACATTCGTTGCTGGGTCATGTATGCCTGTCCCTGTAAGTTAGTGCCACTTTGGGTTCACGACTAGCCATGTCAGCCCGGGTTCTTTGTCATATGGATGCTAGCGGCACTATCATATACGTGTGCCAAAAGGCGCAAACGGTCCCGGGCCAGGTAAGGTGGCACCTGTGGGAATACCGTGCGTGAGGCCGCAAAGTGATATGATGTGTTACATGCTAGATCGGTGTGACTTAGGATCGGGGTGCTGACACTCTAACCCCCTCTCTTCTTTAATTCTTTGTCACATCAGTATGTTTTCTATTCCCGTGTGCATGAAACCAGCTAAGATACCACCATTATGGCCAGCCTTAATCATTGCATGCAATAATTTAGTGCACCTTGAAATATGAACATGTGTGGGGCGTGTATGTTTTTAATGACTTGAGAAATTTAATGACTTATTATGCATCGTTCCCCATACCTGCAGGAAGCCAGTTCGTCTCCAAATCTTTTCCTCTCCATGTGTGAAAACAATATGCCTGCTAGACTCTCCTTCTCCCTCCAGCGGTCCCACCACTCCACCCCGTGTGGAAAAAATCTGCATGCATGACTCTCCTCCCCCCGCGCTCGTCCAATCCGTTGTGACCAGCAATATTTCCACCCCTTCCCTCCCCCATAATTTACTCCAACAAGTATGCCCACTTAGTTGTTACGTTAATCACGCAACATATCTTACGGGAAGCTGCTTTAGTTACTTAACTACAGGTGCATTGGGTCACTGAAATATGGGCCCAACAGGGGTCTGGCCCACATGTCAGTGACGCAACTGGACCTGTAGTTAAGTCAGTGCAGCTCAGTCCATATCTTACATAGGTGTGCCATTGCTTGCTATAAATACTGCGGCTCCCACGACATTTGGAAGAACACTCACGTTCATCGCTATCTCATCCCCGTCCCTCTCATGTAGACCACCATGGCATCGACCCTCCCAAGCCCTAGGCGCCCCTCGCTGCACCACACGGACGGTCACATGTCGTTGTTCCATTCCTTGCCGCCACTAGTCAAGGAGGACGCGTCGGCGTTCCACTCCTCGCCGCGACGCGTTGAGGTGGACGCATCGGTGTTCCCAACCTCGCCAGCACGCGCGTCGGAGGATGCGTCGGCTCCCTGCTACGAGGGGAACGCCGCGCCGCCCGCCGATCCCCCCAGCCTTGAGGATCTTTGGAAAGAATGGATGTCGCCTTGTGGGAGGCTTTGCCTCTAGCAGAGCAAGCCAAAATAGAGGCGGAGAAGAAGGCCGAGGAAGAGAAGCGCGACGCGGGGCAAGCTGCCTGGCAGGTCTATGTCGCGTCCGAGAGAGTCAGGCAATTGGCTCTTTGGCAGAAGGCTCGTGCAATGGCCGTGAGGGTGGCAGAGGACGCCCGTGCTTGGTGGTACATGGACCAGGTGCATGCTTCCAGTGAGGATGAGTACCTGTTGGCACCGCATCACCACACCAGTAAGATCGTGCTCACCCGCCGGCAAGCCGCCAATCAGCACCTAGTGAGTTGCAAGGCTGAGGAAGAGGCGTTGTGTTGGCGCGCTGGGAAATGGCCGCGCACCAGGGCACTCGTGGCGCGCCGCAAGCGCTCCTGCGAGCGTCGTGGCTTTTAGTAGGAGTATAATTTAGTTTCGTAAGGCAATCTCATTAGTTTTGGGACGCAAATGATAAATCTCGAACATTCGGGAATTATTAACATCCTTAATTAAGTATGTAAAAGGGAAAGTTTGGAAACCTTGTGTATTCGTACGCATTTTGTAAGTTCGTGCATATAGCACAAACTTTACTATATACTATGGCACTACACGTATCTCTACACTAAAAAAATACACTTCCATGATGATATGTGTTTGTCACAGTAGGTCGCATTTTTTGTCATGCATGTACATCCATAACGATTTTATGACAGAATCAAGATAGTCATACATGTGCTGTCGTAGAAGTGTTCCATGACATTACCAAAATTATCATCACGGAAGTGTCCACTTCCATGACAATAAATCGCGCGTCACAAAAGTGCTTTCGTCAAGGGTGATCGACACATGGCATCCACCATAACAGAACACCGTTAACCTATCGGGTCGGGTTTTGGATCTGATAACCCGTTAATAGCCCCGACCAATGGGAAATTTCCACGTGTAACATTCTTATTGGCCGGACGAAACACGTGTCAGCTCGTCAGTGGGTCAGATAGGCGCCTACGATATGTAGACACGTGCCACGGCCCACCACTAGCCCATTTAGCTTACAAAGCCGGCCCATTTTACTTGGTCAAAAGTTAACGGGCTGACCCATGAAAAGCCTGTTAACGGTCTCTTCGCAAATAGCCCATTTTACGGCCCGTTAACTCATGGCCCATTAGACCCTAAAGGAAATCGGCCCAACAATGTCATGTGGGCCGTCGAGTATAATACCAGCCCATTTCACTTTCGGCCCATGTATGGCCCCCGACGTCTTTCGGCCCATATGAGGCCTTCGTATCTTTTGGCCCTTTACAGGCCCATGGTGACTCTAGCCCATAATGAACAGTAATTTTCTCTGTACCTGCTAACGGCCCGTGATTTACATGGGCCGTTTCCAGCCCGTGTTAGCTTTCGGCCTATTGACGACTCATACGTTCTTGGGATCCTTTTCGGCCCTCGGTTACTTCCGGCCCATTACTGGCATGTTCCCTAATGGGGCAAATTCGGCCCATGGCAAGAGTTGGCCCGTTACTGGCCTATTACCCTAATGGGCCAAATTCAGCCCATGGCAAGAGTCGGCCCGTTTCTGGCATGTTAACCAGTTGCGCCATTTCCAGCCCGTCCTATATTCTGGCCCATTAACGACCCGTTTGTGCCTGTGACAGAATTAAGCCTTTGCTGTCCTACGGCCTGTTAACGGCCCGTTACCATGCTGGGCTGATACCAATTATGCCCGCTTACGGCCCATGTAGACCCATTTATCTGACGGCCCAAGGCCCACCGATTCTACAGCCCAGTTGGAGGCCCATTTATCAATGGCCCGTGGGAGACCCATGGATCCTACGGCCCGTAGGAGACCCATGGATCCTACGGCCCGTATGTGGCCCATGGTAGTGGCGGCCACTAGCAAACCAGGGAAAAAGAAGACTAGGAAATAAATAAGGCCGAAACTAACGCTAGGCTATTAAGGCGATTGCACGGATTACATCCACTCGGCATCAAATATCGCCACTAGTGCAAATATAGGGAACACCCTACACATACAAAAATGGCTTGCTGTTTTCTTCAGCCGGTGGTTGCAGGTTAAGAATAAATTTTGTATCGCACCAAAACAAATTACAACTATATAACAAATGGAAGGTTGGCACAAAACTTAACAGTCCAGCCGATAAATGCACCACAGAAGTTCGGAAGCTCAGTTCATTTGACCTGACTGTTACATTTTCATGCTGTATTGTCCGATGGAGCACCATAACCCTCGCCTTCATTTCCCCTAGGCTCATGAACAACATAGCAAATGTCTGATAGTCTCGTTTCAAAACCATGCATATCTTGATGACATCGAACAATGTCTCTCCTTGTTTCATAAAGGATCTCTGTTAGGGAATGGACTTGTGTCTGGAGCGCAGATACAACATTGCTTTGAGCTTGCATATCTTGATCATGAGGTAGTTTGGACGATATTGCCTTAACAACCAACCCAGTATTACATTGGAACGTGCTTTTGGCACTGTTAGTGGACAGGTACTGACCCACTTCAGCAAGAGCTGACATTGCGGTTATAGTTTCCTTGCCACCTTCAGAAGGTGGCGGTTCTACCATTTTTTCCATAGCTCGCTGAAAAGTTGAGGTTTTACATTAGTAGTACCAGAATAGAAGATATTAAGGAGGCAGCAAAAACCAAATAAAATAGCTTTGGTCTATATACAGAACATATTCTGGTGAACCCATGTAAAATATTAGTTGTATTTTATTGCAAAGTACATAATAAAACCAGGTTCGAAACATATGACCATGTACCATCGCTAATGTATTGTCTATTTCTTCACATTTTATTGAGGGCTAAGGATAAAGAGACGAAGTTTATAATACGGTAAGCATAGTATGACATCATTCATATCACAAAACAACTGAGAATAGACAAACAGGCAATTGTAACGTTGTGTGGGAAAGTCTAGCATCGAACTAGATTACGGGTCAAGATCAAAGGAACATCACTCTTCTCTTTTAAACCTTGTAAGGTGCAATGATACGCTAAGACAATTGTGTATAAAATTGAAAAGAGTAATAGACATTGGCTGCAAACCTTGCAGTTCAAGGCACAAGTCAGAGTAAGTAGTAGTTAAAAGGCATGAGGATTAAGGACTTGCAATAGCGGCTTTGACTGGTGTAGTCATGCCCTTCTTCTTGCTGGTGTGACAGTGCTTGAAGATTTCCACAGCATTTGGTTCAGGTACTTTTTGGTCCTTGCGGGCTTTCCTCTGCATTTCGAACAAGTCAATATAGATCTGATAATATGGTACAACGAAAAGAGTGAAACAGCAGCTAATTACAAGTGCCTCGTAGTGTGCAATATAGCTACGAGATCTTGTCGTTTGTTGGAATTTCACTTTCGTATGGTTTGCCTTGTTCTTTGAACAGTTCACCTACAAGAAGATAGATTTTTGTGGCACATGCATAAATAGGACTTCAACATGTGATCTGATCACATATATATAATGTACCTGATACTTTGGATCAGACCAGTGTTTAACAAGGCCCCTCCAGTCTTCATCCGATATATTTTCCACCTGAGATGTTTGGGAAAGTTCACTGTTAGCCTTGCCTTCAAAGTGAGTTTTCCTCAAGTTAGACCGATACTGTCATAGATCAGACATGAAAACATGGCTGCAAGCCTGTCTGGTTGCATCATCTTGGCTATCCAACTTGAACCTCATCTGTTGAAAATTATGGGAGTTTCATTATCAGCAACCTAGAAAGTATGGGATAGAGCAAGACGATATTACTAGTTTCCATACATAACCATACTTACAAATAAATGGTCGAGGAATGTGTTGAACTGGGTTTCGTATTTGTCATTCCTGTACTGAATCCATGTTGGGGGGATACGTAGATGACACCTAACGGCAACCACTGTCTCTGATACTAACTTGGCTGACTCTGTAGCATCACGTGGCCTTTTTAAACCTGCCTCAAAACGGATCGCCATTCTTCCTCCTCTAGATATAGTTAACCTATCAAGCAATATCCCTGATGTTTGTTTCCTCTTGCGCCTAGGTTCTAGTCCAACAACGAACATAGGAAGTGTTAGTGTACATCATACTGTGAGACTACATATAAAGAAGCATGCAACTGTAACTTGACTCCAGCAACTACCTTCTTGTTGTTTAAGCTCACAAGGTTCATCTGATATTGCCAACTCATCTTGTGTCAAGAGTGCTTGGGAAGTAGTGTCAGGTGGCAAGGGAGCTTGGGAACATGCTGCTAGCTCAGTTGACGCACAAGTAAGTCATGCAGCTGGTAGTATTGTGGTAGGTGTTGTAAGAACTAGGGTTGTCTCTGCTTGTTTGGTGGCAGCTATTTGTTTTTGTTTGGCTTTTTTGCAGCTCGTGTAGCATGGGATGCCGTGTTTGTAGAATTTTCCGCTGGACTTTGACCTTCTATTGCACCATCAGTACTAGTAGAATCTACAGGATTCATCGCTTCTCATTCCCTACCATTCTGTGTTTCTTCCTCTTTCTCTCTGCCATGTTAAGTCAAGCCGACAAGAAAAACGAATAACAATTTAGTTCTTCAGAGCAAATTGATGCATGATGCAGACGAACTGAACTTTGATGTTAGACAACCACATGATAGGAGGATGTAATATGTATGGAAAACAAGACGGAAGAGATAACCAGAACTATGATGTGTAAACTAAGAAGAAGACATTTCACCAAATTAGTAGAAATGCAATGGAAGGTAGACAACATATGAAAGATTCTACAAATATCGCTCTGCCAAGTTAACAGTGTCTCATCATAAATGGCGTTTAAACAAATGTGAAGCAGTACAAGAAATAAATCATATGCAAGATGCAAACAACATCACACTACCATGTTAGAGGTCTCTTGTCATTAGTGCCATTGCATATTCACAGCATTGCATGTGAAAGATGCAACGAATATCACTCTACCAAGTTAAAATTGTCTCGTCATAAGTGCCATTTCAACAAATTAGTAGTACAAGCTAGAAAAGAGTGTCAGATGTAACCTATATCACACTCCGAAGTCAAACGTGTCTTATGATAAGTGATTGTTGCAGGTTACACAACAATAGTAATTTGATGTAAGAACATGGTGTGATAGATAGATATTGTATGTTCTAAAAATAGGAACACGTGTCTTATTCAAGTATAATGTGTAAAGTAAGCAGATGGAATTCAACAAAATTAGAAGCAATACAAGCTAGACATCACACATAACATGCAACCACATATAACAGTGCCAAGTTAGAGGGAGCACCGGTGATGCTGCACTAGGGGAGACGTGCTCACCATAAACACAACTTTGTTGAGTGTCTATATATGTGTTGTCTTGGAAATCATATTGGGGGTGTGGAGGAGTAGAAACTGTAGAGGCCCTCCGTCTAGAAGGAGCATCTTTATCCACTGCCTTGCTAACTTCCTTCCGCTTTATTGATTTTGAATTGTCAAGTAAAACCGACAAGAAAAAGCAATAAAATTCTCTCTTCAGAACTCATTCATGCATGATACTGACAATCACTACTTTGATGTAAGGCAAACACATGATACTAGGATGGAATATGTACGAAAAATAGGACGGCATGGCATGTTCACAACTGTTTTTGTAAACTAAGCATAAACCATTCCAGCAAATAAGAAGCAATGCAATCTAGACACCACATGAAAGATGCAACCAATATGACTCTGCCAAGTTAAAAGCGTCCCATCATAAATGGAATTTCAACAAATTAGAAGCAGCGCATGCTATAAATCATATGAAAGATGCAACTAATATCGCACTGCATATACTAAAGGTGTCTCGTCAGATTGATTGATGTGGGATACAAAAAAACAATAGTTTTATGTAAGGAAATGCTTAATAGACAGATGTACTATGTACTAAATACAGGAAGGCATGTCACATTAACAGGTATAATGTATAAGCTAAGTAGACTAGCACATGCAGTTTAACCAGATTGGAAGAATTACAATCTAGACACCATATGCAACATGCAACCACATATCACGCTGCCAAGTTAGAGCAATCACCTGCGATGCTAGTGTAGGATATGCTGTAATCAACTATAGAGCTACGTTCACTATCTTCATCTAGCATTTATGTTTCTTGAGAATCATGTCAGGAGGCTGACACTGCATTCTTTAAATGAGGAGTAGTCCCCTTGCCTGCCTGCCTTGTCATAAGTGATTGATGAGGGATACACAAGAACATTAGTGTGATGTAAGAACATGGTTAATACACAGATGTACTAGTATGTACCAAAAATAGAAAGGCATGTCATATTCAAAGGCATAATGTGTAAGCTAAGCAGATGCAATTTAACCAAATTGGAAGCAATACAAGCTAGACATCTGGCTGGAGTGGTGAGCATGATCATCTAGGACCTGAGAGCCTGGTGGGAGGCAGGCTGCTTCGCCACTATCGCAGCTTTTTAGTTGGCTTCCAGGTGATTCCTATCTTTGCTGGGTTTGTCACTAGCTCGGCCAGTGCCCTGACTAGCTATTTGTCTTCTGGTGCTCACGGGATGGTGGTTCATGTAAAAAAATATCTTTCCTTATCAGACCGACTTCGGCCTTTCGAATACAAGCTAGACACCATATGGAACATGCAACCACATATGACACCACGAAGTTAAAGCAAGCACCTGGGATGGTGGTTCATTGCGAGCAAGGTCATCAACTCCAGAGCTACGTTTACCGTCTCCATCTGCTGACACTGCACCCTTTATAGCGTTGTAATGTGTCGTGCATACCCGCAAAGAAAGCTGGCACGACTTCTCTCTTTTCTTTGCTGCTTCTCTTTCGGCAGACTTTGAAATACCCTTGCATAAAAACACAATAGTGAGAGTATGGGTGAAGTGTGTGCAAAACTAGTGCACTGTAAAAGTAGAAGATAGCAGGTGGCTGAAAAATAAATGACAGGAGACATATGATAGCTCTACAACATTGCATGGCAAACAAAATTAGATTCTACTCCGTATGATTTTGTAATATATGAGCACAGGAAATGCAGGTACTCCTCCAGCACACCACCACATGTGGTCATATCTAAGATAACAGTCGACTGAAAATAAATAGGTCAGTCAATTTTTTAATGGACCGTCTGATTTATAAGGAACGGGCAGATGGCCTTCGTCTACCTCCCGCCAGTCACTGTTGACAATCTTTCTCGAACCTCCAGCGACCACCGACCTAGACCCCTGCCTCCGTCGCCCCGCCCTCCCCTCGACCTCACACCACCGCCGTGCTTGGAAGCACCCCGAGACCATCCCTTTAATCCCGGCCGACCTCTAGATCAGGCGCTAGTAGCTCTAGGCCGCACACGTACCTAAGATAAACACCAAGGCGCTGCTTCCCCGGTGTAATAGGCGTACTAGCGCCTGTTACGCCGGGGAATGCTTTCGTTAATTGGGAATCAACTGGCCAGAAATTGAAATTTAGGGGGGCGACAAACCTCTAGGTAAAGTGAAATAGTATAAGAGGAGAAACCTTGTGCATCGCAAGTTACTAGGAACATCTAGTAACAAGAAGAAGCGTTCAACTAGTGTCTTCTGTGGGATGAATACAGTGCAAGCAGAGACGTAAGATTTGCACGGATAAGGGAAGAGGAGTGCCTTTTTCGGTTGCCAGTGTGGTCACCTCCACATGTCACGCTGAAATTCTTATTTTTACCGGGGAAACTGATGTTCTAGAGGGTGCAAGCTTGGACGAACCCATGGCCAAATTGTTGACTGTGTTGCCGTGGCCGTATGTTGGCGGAGGGGAAGCAGATCTGAGGCGGCGAAGGACGGCGTAGCAGGAACAGCTCTGGTGCGGTGGAGGATGGCGAAGTTGGAGCGGCAGCGGTGATGCACAGGACAACATGTTGAACTGGCTCAGGTACGGATGGCTCGGCCTCGGCTTCAACTACTAGCCTTGGAGGGCGTTGCGGTTGAGGTTGCGGTGGATGATGACGTCGGGGTATCGGCTCTAGCGTGATGGAGGAGGGCGGCGGCTGATGGGTGGGATGGGGTGGCGGACGGAGGTCGCCGGGGTTTCGCGGCTGGTGGAGAGGTAGTTTTGGCGCCCACTGAGTACGAATGGGGAATCGGACGAGTGGGGGGAACCATGTTTCGGTCTGGGACGCGCTTGTTTTTGGCTTTTTTGAACAGAAGATGGGATGCGCTTGTTAATTTGGGTCAAGTACAGACTTGCCCCCGTCTTAAATTTCGGACCTACTGTGGGTCGGGGGTAGGATGGTAATCCCAGGTGTCCCAAATAGTGGGCGGGAGTGATTTCGGCCGCACGCATGTGTGCTTAGGCGGCCATTGTGTATGAATGTTTTTCGGAGGCAGTTGCGTGGCGTCTAGATGAAGCTACAAACCTACCCCGGTTTCGACTTTTGGACGTCGGGCCGGTAGGGTTCACGGGTTGGAGTTATTAGAAAAGTAGTTTCCTTGTACTACCAAACATTGGTCTCACGCGGTTTCGGGCTAGTAGAGGCTCTTTTGGCGCTTCGTTCAAAATTTTGAAACACAAGCATTCACATTTAGAGTACTCTTGAACTATGAGGATTGACCTAAATAGACAATGTTATATCTGACCTTGTATGTTTGAAAACCTCATTAAATTATCCGCCTCTTTTTGAAATTTTGGCACTTGAAAATCCTATAACTATGATTATTTTGGAATGGAGGAGCTAAATTTGAATCTATTTTGTACACGACTACATATGCTATTATGTACAAAATCAAAGAAATGATTAGTGCCCCCATAATTTAGGTATAGTTTACAAATGCCATGATATCAAATTCAAATAATTGAATGGACTTCATGTTGAATTTGACTTGTTTTAAACCACCTTAAGTTGAATTCAAATGTATGCTAGTTCATAGGTAGCTATTTATAATGTTCATTGGGTAACTTTCGTATGTATAATGTGCTTTACACATACAACATGAATTGTACTCACGTTTATATTCGATTGCTAAAGCTATACATTATCTGGAGTTCAAAATACTAACTATGTGGATCAATTGTGTCAAATAATAACATAGACATGCTCAAATTCGATAGAATCTAGATGTCTGATGGATCAATGACCGCTCCTTACGCGAATTGCAAATATCATGATCCCATCCTAATATTTGGATACAATTTATATCTTTAATCAATGTGTACAACAGTCTTTTACGTGTAGTTTCACTCTCCATCGGTGGTCTCGCACACATGCTCATACACTCTCTCCCGAGGTGTCTTTCTCGCAAATATGCTCTAGATATAACCCTCCCTCCCTCTCGTAACCATTTACAACTACTTTCACTAACCTTCATCACAAGCACTCTTCCTCTCGCAAACATATACATGCACAATCCCGATCGACCCTTTCTATATACAGGGACCTGCCTACGTGTCTCATGTACGCACATTATCTTTAGGCCTGTCTCTCACGCATTGTCTCACACCTCTCTTCCTATTCGACGAGTATGATTCTAGCAAAGCATTCTGTAGGATGCCCCTTAAAGTTAGGTTGGATGAATAGTAATATTAGAGATAAAGGAGTTACCTTAGTCCGAGAACCTAGGGTTACAAATCCTAGCCGGCTTTGACAGTGGACACAGATTCCTTCACAATTCTGCTATCTTTGTCTTGTACGACTAGTCATCCATGGGTCTCCCTAAATGCGTCACGGGCCGACCAATGTGGCGCAGGACGGAACCGAACGAAGGGCCTCACCTCGACCCACTGGACCTCATGCGGTGACACACCCTCTGCCCCCACGTCTCATTATCTTCTCACACCCACACATACCAACACAAACACCACACACACAGAAAATTTCTCCTGGTGCCTCTATTCCCTCCCCCTTGCATATACACACTCAAGGGAATGGAATCTCTTGTCATGATGTCATATTCGCCTATCTCTCTCTCTCTAGACCACTCTCATTTCTCGT
>NC_041393.1:111398625-111406921 GCF_002162155.2 Triticum dicoccoides
TGCCTCTCTCGAATACGTAATACACACAAATACCTCTCTAGGCCCCGCCAAATGCATCAACTACACATTCACACATGTTACATCACGTACCCCATTGATCTAAAAAGCCCTCTCTTCACGTTTATTTCACATACAACATTCCTTTTGAATAAAGTGTGGCCAAAACATTATTTTAGAGTTTCTACATATATACAACATTACAAAGTTATATGGAGGAGTACGAACACTAATTTGCATTGCATGGTGCCCACAATGATATTTATTCTGCACTCTGAATTTGTATATTTGTATACTATATACAAAGTTAGTCATAATAAAGAGAAATGAAGAACATCTCTCTCTCCATTGCATACCCCCCATGTATGCCCCTTTCACGTATGCACACAAAACTATCTCCAGGTCGTCTCAAAGTAAGCCCCCGGAAAATTCATGCATGTTTCATCTTTCTCTCGAGATATATGCAATGAAGATCATTGTATTTGAAGCGAAAGCATGATACGTAAATTGGACTTCAGAATCCACTCCTTACGGTCACCATTTACGTTTAGTGGTTATTATACAGTCACGGGCTCACCGTACAACTCTGTATTTGCTCATGACATGACTAGTTGACAAGCTAAACGCTCCACGTGGCACCTCTAGTGTTGCATCACATTATCTCATTACCATCGTGCCCACCTGTCGACTTGTATCTACTCTACATCTACACTCTTATAAAATACATAAAATACACTCTAATAAAAAAACAGAGTTGGTGATGATGGTGTGCCTGCCATCCTGCAATATAGGCCGTCCAATTTATATCTGACGGATAGGAAAGTAACTATGGAAATTTTGCAAAAGGGTACCCACACACCTCTCCACATTTGCAAATAAGGCCTTCCCTCCTTCATCCTTTTCTCTCACAAGATAAACAAGTCATACAAATGCATCTTGATGTTACGTGCAATGCACAGGCATCTTGCTAGTAAGAATGAAAACAAACGACAAAAAAATATTTGGACGGCGGTTCGAAGTCATGACCGCGGGCACAACGGACAAGGTGGCCTTGTATTGATATGCTGAGCTATCTGTTTTAACACACAGGAGCTGGTGTGGTGATTATACACACAAGCATGCATGCACACGAACTGCATCCACGCAACACTCACACAAACACATGCACCCACGCACGCACGCAACACTCACACGTACACAATCAGCCATGCACGCACGCAACACTCACACGCGCACACACACGCATGCATGCACAAACCAGTACACCACATGACCAACACAAACTCTCACGCTCAACTGCTCAACCTACACGTGCATGCGCACACATCAGGCCCTGACAAAGACATACACAACAAGGTGATTCCCGCACACGGGTTGGAGCCTTGTCGCGCATGCATAAATTTGTGTTTATCTGACCTTTTCCCTATGCGAACTGACAGGTGGGACCCACAAGGAACGTGGTCAATTTAACTAGTCAACATGACGCCATGCAGACTATTTGGCCGGTCAACAGAGTGCAATCCGATGCTGAACCATGAGCAAGTGACCGTATAATCACCGCAAAACGTATATAGTGACCGTAATCAGCTTATTCTGAAGTTCGGTGACCGTATTACGCTTTTCTCTCTATAGGCCCTCCAAAACTACATCTCTACACATTCTCGCATGTTATAGCACTACTACTACACTCTAACACAATAAATCATATGTGTTTTTAGTTTTACTATATATCATATTGTTACTTATAATTATTCAGTTTGCATACATTAAAATTGCATTTGAAATGTATGGCCAGTATCATCTACCGCGCGGGAAAAATCCTGCCCTTTCCTGTTTAATCGGGTTTGTATCGATGGATCATGCGAAATAACAAAACTATAGTACTATACAGTACAAGTGACAGCTCACTGGGCTGTCGTGTCGTCTACTCCTCCGTCGTAAGAGTGGAGCGCTCGCTTTCATAAATCTTCTAGTCCCTTTCGCCGACATGTGGGACATCAAGCTACCGGGTCGACATGCCATACCGAAATACAGTGCAGAGCAGCCGGGGTGAAGCACCCCAGTCATGGCGCCGGCGTAGTAATGAGTAATGAGGCGTCAAATCACAAAGCTGCACCTTTCCCGCAATGAAGTTGGAGGGATGAAGTAATAATGCTAAAAAGGAAGTTGGAGGGACAAAGCAACCATCATTTCACTCGTTGTTGAATCCTCTTCTCCCTCATCTTCTTCAACTTAACCACGTGTTGCTTCTGTCGTTGTTCTGCCTCATGTGGGACGGGGATCGGCTTGGTAAAGCACTGACACATGGGACCGCATGTTAGCAAACTGCCAGGACAACGTCCTCCGAAAATAAGAAACCTCCCCCGCCATCCGCGCGGCAAAATCACCTCCTTTTTACTAATCTTGATTCTATATTTTTTTAGATCAATATAATTAAGATTTGTATAGATAGCACACAGGAGCAAAACCAAGTGGTACGGTTAAGGGCATCCACAATGTGTAGCAAAATAGCTTTTGGCATTGTGGGAACCATTGTGGACGGTGTTGCCAAAGCCAAAAAGATGGAACCGAAGCTCCCTGATTGATTGATTGAAGCAATAGAAAAATGCAACATCTCTCCTCTTTCTCCCATGCTTGGATGCATGTAGTATAGTATAGAGCATAGAGTCTACTCCCCTGACCCTTCTGTCACAAATCACAAAGCAGTGAGGCGTCCAATCACAAAAGCACGGACGAAGCAACCATCATTTCACTCTTCGCTGACTCCGCTTCTCCATCGTCTTATTGGAGAAACCATCTCACCGCACTAGTACTCCTAGTAGTACTAGTCCTTTGGTTCAACGGACTTCGTGGATGCAAATAAGGTGGTTGTCTCGGCTTGCAGGCGGCACTTGCGAACGACTTACCGTTGTCTCCCTCAATGGTGTTCTCCGTCGAACGCACTTCGCCAAACCACAAAAAAAAAGATATCATCGACGTCACCGTAATGGGGAAGGAAGTCAAATATAGTTACTACCTCCTTTTTTTGTACACAAGGCCAGTAATATCAAAATTACAATTTGCAAAGGGCCACTAACACTAATTGAGGCAAAATTGATGGGGTTAGCAAACAAGGACATTAATATCGCCTGCATGCATGCGGAAGTGAGAAGGTTGGTTTGCATGGCGGTCCATTAATCAAGCGATGAGGAGTGAGATGGTTAGCTCTTTGGTCTTTGGAGAAAAAAATACGCATTAATTAACACATGAAACGAGGATTTGTATCGATTAAATCCCGCGAAGGAAAACCCCGCCTTTCTTTTTTCACACTAGTACTCCTAGTACGTACGTACTTATCCTGTTTGAGTCTAGGCCTTGCATTACCAAACTTCGCCACACATTTTTGCCAAGCTTGCCTAAAGTTTTAAAAATGAGAAGGAGGTACACTTGCGCACGGCTGTCACGGTCGCACCGCACCCTCACACGGTCACTCCTGCACGCCGTGGTCGCACCGCACCCTCAGACAGTCGCTCATGCACGCTGCAAACCCAACCAAGGGAACGCACCCTCACTGAAACGTGCTCTCGCATGTGAACAAACCAAACTCAGCCATCCTATCGCTGACACATAATTTTCATTCATAGAGTATGTTTATCCAACCGCATGTTGGGGAGTATCCGTACAGCCCGTGCGGTGGTCTGTTGGGGAAGAAGAAGAGGTGAGGAAGAAGGAAAGAAGGGTTAGGAGACGAAGGATATTTATCCAACCGCCTGAAATGGTAGACTGACCCAAGTCAGGCGACTTGCATAACAAATATATGTTTTTACACAGCAAAAGATCCATAAAAACAACAACATAAAGCCAAACTATCAGTGCTCGCGGAAAGAGACGGCCTCATCGTCTTTGGCTGCCGGCGCGAACCAGCTGTAGCTGCCGACGTGTGTCTCCGCACCGTGGTTGTCCTCGGCCTCCAGCTACTCATTCAAGCGGAGCGTGCGGGCGCTCTGCACGGACGAGAGCACAGCCCGGTTCAAGTCGAGGACGTCCGGTTCCGCCTGCAAGAGGGCCTCGATGGCAGCGGTATCCACGCGCTCTGCGTCGAGTCAAGCGTCCGTCGCCCGGTTCAAGTCCAGGAAGTCCGGTTCCGCCTACAGGAGGGCGTCGATGAGAGCGGCATCCGCGCGCTCTGCATCGAGTCGAGCCTCTGCCGCCCGGTTCAAGTCCAAAACGTCCGTTTCCACCTGCAGGAGGGCCTCGATGGCAGCGGCATCCGCGCGCTCCGCCTCAAGTTGAGCCTCCACCGCTCGGTTCACATCCACGACATCCGGTTCTTCCTGCAGGAGAGCCTTGATGGCAGCCTGCACCCTGTTGAACCGTTGGTCCGCCTGCACCATGTTGAACCGCTCTGCGTAGAGTTGAGCCTCTGCCTCCCGGTCCTCCTTTAGTATCGCCATGTTGAACCGCTGGTCCGCTTGCACCATGGGGGACTCGGACGCCGGCACGAAGTCGATGTCCATCGTCTCATACCCATCGGGGGCCTTCTGCGCCGCGACCTCCGCCATGAACATTGGATCGGCTTCCTCCTCCTCATAGCTTGGCGATTGGCCCTCTGCAAAGCGAGCTTGGGAACGGAGGTCTGTGGTGCCGACCGCCGCCGCGATTTCGGCGCGGCGCTCCGGCGTTAGCATCTTGCAGTAAGTGATCTTGCGGCGCACCATGGCTTTCCGGCGAACTAGGGGACGCTTGATGCGGGCTAGGGGATCGAAAGGTGGGGGGAATGGGCTGGAGATTTGGTGTGGTTTTAGGGCAGTGGCTGGCGTAGGCCGAGCACGGAAGGTTCTGGTGTGAATAGTGGTTCTGGTGATGACCGGTCAATCGGTTTTGACTGTACATCGCTCTTGTCATGTTCGCATTGCAGCCCAGCACGTTGGACCCTTCACGTCGCTCACTGAATGGAACGCGCGTCGTCTTGCGTTTTCGCTTGCTTGTGAGGCCGCAGTTGAGAGCAAATCGACGTCCGTCCCCCTCCCCCACCTGCGTCATTTATTATACTACCACTCCCTCCGTTTTATGCGGAGTAAATAAAAACAGAGGGAGTATACTATGGATGAGGATCCCCTGACGTGGCCGAACCCATTGAGTAACTGACATGCGGGGCCTAGCAAGCATGGGGTCCGCTAGTAAGTGACCGAAAGGGAGGGTAAGGCAGGGATACCTACGTCAGAGGATCCACTTCCATACTACTCCCTCCTTCCATTTACTCTACAGGGCCTAATGCGTTTTTCGAGGCTAACTTTGACCAAATGTTAGACTAATAATATATGACATGCAGCTTACACAAAGCATATGGTCAAATTCATATGTGAAAGGAGTTTCCAATGATATAATTTTCACATTATACATCTCATGTACTATTAATCTTGTCAATAGTAAAATTAGAAACCATCTCGAGTACAAATCTAGGAGTTCGTACGAATCTAACAATATTGATTGGGCGTTGTTGAATGTTGATACCTTCTTGATCAAAGTAGAGATATTTTGACTACACATAAAACCTATATGTAAACTAGAAAGGATAGGAGGAAGTATATTGTACGTTCAAAAATGAAACGAACATTGAATACCCGTTATATATGATTTGCGGATAATATGATCACCGGTTCAAAAATTTGAATCCGCCTTAGGTATCACGTGCCCCCACTCGTTCCCTCTCGATTTCATCTCGGGGTCTAGAGATCTATTTAAAGAGGACTAGGGTGGGTACATGCGAATGATACTCGGCAGAATGTTCAAATGAGGCATGCGGGAGGATGGACTTGACTGGAGGGTGACATGATCGATGGAGAAGAGGGTTGGAGAGGAATGAGAAATAATCAAATGCCACATGATTATACTTGAATGGCTCAAATAAACAATAAGTTGTCTCGCTTGGCCTACATAGTGAAAGACCTAATGCGCAATGCGGAGCACTGACACTCGAATATGGCCGGGAAAATAGGGAAACTGACATGTGGGGCACACCTGTCGGGACGACGTAGCGCAGACTAGTCCAATGGAGGAGCTGGCCCATGGCCTGCTCACCACCGACAACCGTTCATGTGGGTCGTTGGGGCCAACAACGGGGCACAGCTCCAGCACCGCCTCTGGACACGGCGACCACGGTGAGAGACACGCTCATATCGTCGCTAGACACAGTCGATTTCAGTGTGCCAAGGGTGGCGTTACTGCTGTGGCACGACCAACAGTATGTTTGGTTTGTGCCCAAGGTTGCCCCATCAAAGCATTGGGTAGCCAAAATTTTGGTTGAGGTATTGGTTGCCCATGATTTGGCCGACATTGGCAAGAAAAATGAACTAGAGTTGGCTAGAGTTCATTGGCATGCCAAAAAATGGCAACCATCCAATAAAAGACCAGTCTTTGGGTCATGACCAAAATTTTGGTTGAGGTATTGGTTGCCCATGATTTGGCCGACATTGGCAATCAAAAATGAACTAGAGTTGGCTAGAGTTCATTGGCATGCCAAAAAAATGGCAACCATCCAAACAAAGACCAATCTTTGGGTCATGACCAAAATTTTGGTAAGGTGCACATTGGCCACAATCCAAACACACCCCAACACCCGGCTCGTCGAGGATGCACGGGGTGCCGCGACGCGTCCGCGGAGTGGTGTAGCACAACCAACTGCATCCTCTAGACCTGAGATCATGTCGGGTCGTCTTGCTTTTTCAATGACATGTAGGGATCGCATGTGAGCAAAGGGCATCTCCAACGTTGCCATGACCGCAGCTGACTACCCTGGCACACCAAAAACCTCGTCCCTCGCGCCGTCGCGCGGTGCGTTCCCAGCCATCGCCAGCTGCCCGCATTCATACCGTCCATTCATATGTCGTCGTTAAGAGGCTCGGTGCCCGAGGAACCAACTCCAGTGACTTAGTGACGCACCCGGATGCTTGGCCTCACCGGAATGCCCTACTTAAAGTGGCAACGCCCAGCTAACCTCCACACCATAGCGCATCGTCCTCCTACCTGGCACCACATCTGCCATGACCGCAAGTGCGAACACTCTGCGGGAGAGCTTGTCTTCGGGGATGAAGCTCGAGGTTGCCGCCCTCGCTCAAATCGCCTCTCGTGACGCAATAGCGGTGTAGCTGGACGCGGACGCGATAGCACAAGTGGTGGCCACGCTGTCGGCCGACGACAGGCGAACCATCAGCCACGCGTCCTACTTGACGCCATCCAACGTCCGGCACTGCCGAGGTCGGGGACTCCTCCGAGTATGAGTAGGGCATGGTAGGCGGCAGGGCATGGTGTGCCAACTGGCCGGTCCTTCCTCGCTGGAGACCGCACCTTCACTTCACGGGTCTTGAACCCCGCCCCTGTACATAGAGATCGTAGATGGAGGACGTCGATCACCGCCGCAGAATAGGTTTAGGGTCGATCACTTTCACAATAATATACATATTGTAGGAGTACTAGCAAGATGCCCGTGCGTTGCACGGAAGATCAAGATCTTGTGGGAGAAAAGGATGAACGAGGGAAAGCCTTATCTGCAAATGTGGAGAGGAGTGTGAGTAAATTGTCATAGTTTCCTTCCTATCCGTTAAATATAGATCGGACGGCCTATATTGCAGGATGACAGGCACACCATCATCACCAACTCTGCTTTTTGTTGAACCGAAACAAATCTAACATGCATTTCACATTCACGCATTTCACATCTTTCTACATCTACGGGAACCTACGAAAGGGTTAACGTAAATTGCCTCTCTCTCCTCCCCTGATTTTCATGGTGGTGGGCCCCTCCCTCCCCCCAATCTACAATCAACAGCTCACACGTTTCACATTATGTTAATTACGTAACTGGGATTACGTAGGTGTAGCATTACTCGTCCTAAAAAACCAACTAAGCCAACCTCCCAGCATATCGCACGGGAAAAGACCTGGCCGCGCCGTTTTAGTCGGGATTACCGGATTACTAGTAGTACTATCAATGGATCATGCGAAGCAACAAATTTTTTTTTGAGGGGGCGAAGCACCTAGTTTAAAAGTAAAAAAGGCGGTACACTCGCAGCACTCCTGTTGCAGTCGCATTGCACCCAACACACGTTCGGTCCTACACACGGCTCACGCAAACGGAACGCGCTTCGGCTTGCCTCTTCACTGACACGTGGGACTACACTTGGAGAAACCGACCATGCGCCAAACTCCCCCTGCCCACCGCGCAAAAGTCCTCCCCCCCCAACACACACACAAATTCCCACCAAAACCGCCCTTCGGCCAACTAGCCAATAATATTCCCCAAACCCCCCTCCCCCTGCCC
>NC_041393.1:111407456-111415577 GCF_002162155.2 Triticum dicoccoides
CGCCGTGCCGATACGTCGGCGCCGCGGTTCATCGAGGGGACGTACAGCGATCCTCTCGCTCCCACAGTACGCTCTCATAGACTGTCATCCTCTAGCCGCGCCGCCACCTCTGGCTATGTTCTTGTGGAGGCGCACGGCGGTCAGCGCCGCCACTGCTGGTGACGTTCGTGTTGATACGCACGGCGGTCAGCTTCTCCCACGGTACATGCATTCTAGACTGAGGCCCCGTTCATGTGGGTGTAGCGCTGAATGTTAGCTGATAGACGATGTTAATCTCACTGTTTGCCGAAGTAGTTTATTGTCAATATGCTCTGCTTAACAAGCTTCCTTGCCCTGTTATGTACTCAATCTGCTTAGCTGAGATGGCATGCCAAGGCTAATTAGTTGCTAAAATATCCTGCCATATATTTATTGTGACGTAGATTGCCATGGTGTAGTAGCCAATCTATTAGGTGAAATAGCTCTACACCGTTTTATACTCGATCTTTGTTGCTGCGATGGCCTTCGATAGTTCGATGGCTGTGTGCTCGGCCTCATTGACTGCTGAAACACCCTGCCATAATTTAGCACTCAAATTTGTTTGCTGAATTAGCTTTACATATATTTTGTTACTTAGATCTGCTCGTCCAAATATCTTGCCATAGCTTTAGACATCGACCTAGGTAATTTTTTCTGGACTTCATAAAAAAGCACATATGTTTTTCCTATAATATCTAGTAGAAGAACTATTTTTTATGTCTAACAGATGGACAAGACTTGGATAACTTCTGCTCGAAGATTCTCCCTGCATATGTCGAGGGGGTTGAAAACTTCATGAACTTTATCAGATCTGAGTACGATGGTCCGAAATCAAATGTGCTCTGCCCGTGTAGCAGTTGTATGAATTCAGTTACAAGACCCTAGTCAACTGTGCGAAATCATCTACACTTGTATGGGATGTCGGTCACATATACTAGGTGGGGGTTCATCATGGTGAAGCTGTGAATGTCAATGTTATTAACTACGTGGACGCAGCAGATCACCATCTTGATCTGCCTAATGCTCAGGTGGAAGAGGAGGGGAGGTGGTCATGGTGGAGCCAGTGAGTTTGACCAACATTGAAACAATGCTACGAAATTCTCGTGCATTTTGTGAACTTTCACCTGCGGAAGAAAAATGGTGGTCCCGCATG
This sequence comes from Triticum dicoccoides, assembly GCF_002162155.2. Lineage (NCBI taxonomy): Eukaryota > Viridiplantae > Streptophyta > Magnoliopsida > Poales > Poaceae > Triticum > Triticum dicoccoides. The sequence goes on from NC_041393.1 coordinate 111,408,628, forward strand.
TTGGAACAATGCAATGTTGCTGTCAACCCAGGAAATAAGCTGTCAGTATTCTCAGCTATGGTCACCTTTCTTCAGGTGAAGACATCTGAGCAGATGACCAATAAATCATTTGATGCGATGTTGGCCGCTTTCCCCAAATCTTTCCCAGATGCGTCTGAGCTGTCACACACCTACAGTAAAATGAAGAATTTCCTTGATGCAGTTGGAATTGGATATGATATGATCCATGTTTGTAAGAATAATTGTGTTCTATTCCGAAAGGATTATGCCAACTTAAGTGAATGCCCGAAATGCAAATCATCAAGATGGAAAGATGGCGATGATGTGAAGAGGATTCCTCATAATGTTCTGAGACATTTTCCAGTTACACCAAGATTGCAGAGGTTGTTTCATGATGCTGAAACAAGAGAGTATGTACTATGGCATTCTAGGAACCAGGAGTACAGAGATCAGAATGTAATGAGCCATCCATCTCATGGTAGTGAGTGGAAAAGCTTCAATGATAAACACAAAAAGTTTGATGCTGACCCGAGAAACATTAGACTTGGCTTAGCTTCAGATGGATTTAACCCATTTGGCCAACAGAGCGCCACATATAGCATGTGGCCAGTGCTTGTTATACCTTACAACAGGCCTCCAAATGTCTGCAACAAAGAATCAAACTACATGATGGCCTTGCTCATCCCAGGTCCAAAAAGTCCTAAAAAGGATTTTGATTTGTTCATGGAACCTCTTGTGGAGGAACTTCAACAGCTATGGAAGGGTGTTCTCACTCGAGACCTATAGCAGCCCACCAGCTGATTTCTTTCTGTGTGCTGTTATAATTTGGTGCATCCATGATTATCCGGCTTTTGGCACTCTGTCAGGGCGAACGACACATGGTTACAATGCATGTGTTCGCTGTGACAGGAATCCGCTGTCATATGCAATACTTAGCAAGATTTGTTACATTGGACACCGCTCTTTCCTTGCCAAGGACAAGCCGCATCCTAGAAAATACCGAAGACATGTGTTCAATGCAAAGCATGAAAACCGTGATGCGCCAAAGAGGCTCACCGCTGATGAGTTGCAAGTGGAATTAGAGAAGGTCAGACATATTACACTAGGTAACCATCTGGTAATGGTAGCGGGAAAAGGAAGCATGGCAGGGCAGAAGAGAGATTATTGTTTACCCACAGGTCCACTTTGTCGGACTTGGAGTATTGGAAAGATTTGGATCTGCGGCATAATCTTGATGTGATGCACATCGACAAAAATATATGTGACAGCATTATCGGCACACTTCTTAATATTGAAGGCAAGACGAAATATACCTTAAAATCTAGGATTGATTTGACACACCTAGGAATCAGAAAGGATTTGCAGGTGCAATATGAAGGTAAACCATGGGATATGGCACCAGCTGTGTGTGTCTTGGACAAGGTAAAAAGAAAAGAATTCTACAAGGTCCTGTCACGTGTGAGATTCCCACATGGATTTGCTTCCAACCCTGAAAGGAGAGTCAGTGCAGATGGAAACAAGGTACAAGGGTTGAAAACTCATGACTGACATGTCCTACTTCAAAGGGTTTTACATGTTATCCTTAGAGGATTGGGCCGCCCTGACTTATACAGTGTAGTTGCAGAGTTGGGACAATTCTTCAGGGAACTCTGTAGTCGAAATATCAGGATAGATGCTTTGAAGCGTCTTAGAGACAAGATACCAACTATCCTATGCGACCTTGAGAAGATATATCCTCTAGCCTTCTTTGATGTGATGGTGCATTTGGCTGTTCATCTACCTGATGAGGCACTACTTAGAGGTCCAGTACAGTATGGCTGGATGTACCCTATTGAAAGGCGGCTAGGCACTTTCAAGGGCTAGGTTAGGAACAGAGCTAGACCCGAGGGTTCCATTACAGAGGCCTACATTGCTACAGAAGCATTGACATTCTGCTCAAAATACATTGAAACAGCTGATCAGCTTAGCAAAGAGGTGGGTGAAGATAATCCCGGGCTCAATGTTTTCAATTATTCTGTTCGAGTTATAGGGAAGAGTCGGCAAGAGGACAAACCTAAAGATTTGGACAAAATGGTTTGGTATGTGTTGAATAACTGTCCTGAGATACTACCTTATATCAAGTAAGTGCAGTACTGCAACTTATACATCGTAATCTACTAAACTTGCAGCACATGCTTATATATTTAGATGTTTGACGCGATCAATATGTTGTGCAGCACCTACAAAGAGGAGTTACTGCTGCAAAATCCAAGAAACATTGACAAACTGGTTATGGCAGTATTTGCGAAATGGTTCAAGAACCATGGAAGCTTTTGAAGTGCACTGTTAGTTTTTTTAATATATTGAGTAGATAAGATGATCAGCTTGTCTATTTTCTAACCATAGGTTAAGAAGATGCAGGAGGATGGGCAGATAGTTGATGATGCCCTTTACTCACTAGCAATGGGTCCTGATACTCGGGTAAGACATTATGAATCTTGAATTGTTGGAAATGTGCGCTACAACACCCTTTCACGAGATTAAGGCAGGAAGACACAAAACAGTGCCATCATGAGCACGGATACGTATGACAAAGAGACAACTGAAATGTATGCTAACATAACAGACATTGTTCAGTTGCAGTATATCTCTAGTTTCGAGGATCATCGGTGCGTGGTTCTGTTGTGTTGTCGTTGGTATAACCTGTTTTCCAGGATTGCAAAACCCAGAGCTGATGATTATTTCAAATCCATCAATGTCAAGGCGGCGTACCAGACCAACGAGCCTTTTATTTTGGCAAATCAAGTGACACAGATATTTTTGCTGGAAGACACATTTGCACGTAGCGATGACTGGAGAGTATTGCAAAGGTTTGAGCAGAGGAACTCGTTTAATGAAGTTGCACAACAAGATGATGCTTACATTGCTCCTGATGGACAAGATAACACGGATGTTCCTAATATCTTTGAGAACCATCACGTCAATGACGCCGGCGAATAGATTACCTATCATGCTGTGGACATACAAGAGTTGATCAAGAAGAAGCCAACGTTCGAGGACGTTGAGGACGAAGAAGATGATGAGACCATGGGAAATTACAATTCAGACTGATACACATGGCGAAGATGTTGACGCTGCTGCTGCGGATGATGATCACATTGCTTTTGTCATATTTTCCTATCAGAATACGTTTTTTTATCTACTATGTGAAATTGTGTTTGCTATGACAACTGAAACCTGATCAACATGTTGTTTAGTATTTTGCTGTGAGAACATCACTTGTTATGTATGCTGATTTGTGTTTGGTGATTGTATGACAACTAAAACATGATGACATTGTTGTTTAGTTATACTCATATTTGGCTGTGAAACTTGAATTTGATGACATAGTTTGCTGTTGGACTGCAATTTGCTCGACATCTTCGAATGAGAACAAAGCTAACCCGATAGGGCCTCTGCTATTTATTTATTTATGAGCAAAAGGGGATACCCCCTGATTTTCGTTAATAGAAATAATTAGCTGTTCACAACACTACGCCCAGCCTGCTACACAAGTTTCATTCATTACTAGTTTCAGCAAAGTGATCATGTCGTAGCCACTGAATACATCACGAGTGCTACATACACTGCAAATAGAGACAATCATCCTACAGAGAACATTGGATTTGCCCATTATCTTCACAAGCTCTTTCATCTCCTCATTGTTGTCAAGGTCGTTCAATAGTTGTTGCTTGGCCATGATCAGAGGAACTGCATCTTTAACCTTCTGATTTGCATCTTCCTCTTCTGTCGTTCCTTCAGTTACTTGTCCAACACCCCAACCTGCTGGTATTGGGATTCCTGGGCTAACCAAATAATCAGCATAGTTGCATTCCCCCACATCAGCAACTTCCCAGAAATACAAATCACACAAATCTTCCCTTTTCTGCACGAATAAAATTGGAAGATCATCAACCAAACTATTAAAAAAATCAGCAACTGAAAGTAGTAGAACAACACTTAAACATATTATTACCCCATGATTCGGGCATTTGTAGAAGACTCGGCCAGGGTTGAGGATTGTGGTTGAGATGCGACGGATGAGTCTGCGTGATTTGCAACAGTGGCACCACACCAATGGCAGCGGGTTGCGATGAGCAATCGGCTGCGGTAGGCATGCTGGCGGGGGTGTGGTGAGACCCATAGGCGGTGGTACGGGTGGTGACTTGGCGCATATCTGGTTGTTGCCTGCTGAAGAGCAAGTGGACGAGCAGCCAGCGGACATGGTTGCTGCGGCCAGAGCTTCTGAAGAGTAACTAGAGAAGAGGAGAAGCGAATGTTGGATATGTCAGTTTCATTACTTGCAGAGTAGCATAGCACCATATATAGTCATAGTTTAGGTTTGGATTCAAACCAGCTATAGGAGCATGTATCTCTTTTTCCGGAAATCATTCAAGACGAGGAGGGATGCATTTTGCCCAGAAAATGGGTTATAAGTAATAAGAAATGGGCTATAAGTAAAAAAGAATTGGGCTATAAGTAATAATAAATGGGTTGTAAAATGAAAAAATACAGCAAACAGGCAATTAGTTCCAAAATACTGTTTTTTTTCAGATTTCGATATTTTAAATTTCATTGTTTTTGTGCGGGTAAAATTTCATTGAATTTAAATTAAGGTATATTTAGATTTAAAATTAAATTGAATCTGGTTACCAATTTCGGGCTGTATGCTGTTTGGGACAGATTTGGAGGCTGACTTGTGGGTCTACTAGGTTGACGTGTACTTTGGCTTTGTCCATTTAGTCCACAAACAATTCTAGCAGCAGTGGCCGTTGGATGTTAATCCAATGGCCGTGCTGCTTCTTCAATATCTGATTTTCTTGCTCCAGCCGCCCAAACCAGCTCCGGTGGGACTGCCTGCTCCCGCCTCCCGTGGCCGGCTATGCTGCCACATAGGCCGCACCGCCCCACCATACTTCATTGCCGGCCAGGCCATTCCTCTACTCACCCACACCTCCTGTTATTTTCCGGCGAGGGCAGCCAGACCAGTAAACCCTCGTACTCCCCACAGTGTGGGAAACCATTGCTGAGTCTTCCCCGGCTCCGTGTCGTTCCCTTCCTAGGCCTCGCTGTCGTCCACCGCCAGGTGCTCTTGGCGCGGCCTGGTCAACGTGGTCAACGAACGACATCCATCGGTCGTGGACTGTACGTGGAGAGGCTGACAGCTGGGTCCATGGCCGCACACAAGGAAATGCCTCTTTACTACGCGCATAATAATGATTCCTCCAACTGACAGCTGGGACCCACCAGAAGGGCCTCTGTATTGGACGAAAAAAATATTCCCCCCGCTGACATATCGGACCCACTAGCTATATCTTCGCACACAAGGAAGTGCCTCCTTATTATGCACAAAAAAATGAATACCCCCCTGCTAGCTGGGACCCACCATAGTGGGAGGATGACTTGTGGGCCAACTAAGTTAACGGGGACGGAGGGCTTTGTCAACTTAGTCAATATGAACGATTCTAGCTCCAGTGACCGTACGATGTCCATCCAACAGCCGTAGTGCTTCTTCAACCTCTGGTCTTCTTGCTCCAGCCGCCCAAAGCAGTATCGGTCGTGCCGCATGCTCCTGCCTCCCATGGCCGGTTGTGATGCCGCGGAGGCCTCACCACCCCCTACTACTCCCACCACTGGCCAGGCCATCCCTCTACTCACCCACACCCCTATTATTCTCCGGCGATGGCAGCCTCACACCGCAGCCGAACCAGTGAACACTCGTACTCCTCTTCGCATGGGCATCCACTGCTGCGTCTTCCCCCGGCTCCGCGTCGTCCCTTCCTAGGCCTCGCTGCCGTCCATCGCCGTGGTGCTCTCGGCGCGGCGTGGTCAATGTGGTCAACGACCGACTTCCATCGGAAGAGTACTGTACGTGGCGAGGCTGACAGCTGGGTCCACGGCAGCCGCAAGGAAGTGCCTCCATATTACGCGCAAAATAATTATTCCTCCACCTGACAACGGGGACCCACTAGACGGGCCACCGTATTTCATGAAAAAACGTTTCCCCCTAACTGCTGGGACCCACCAGCTACACCTTCGCACGTAAGGAAGTGCGTCCGGGCAAAAAAAAAACGATTCGCCCCCTGACTGCTGGGACCCACCGGCTACACCTTCGCATGCAAGGAAGTGCGTCCGGGCAAAAAAAAACGATACGCCCCCTGACTGCTGGGACCCACCAGCTACATCTTCGCATGCAAGGAAGTGCCTGACAGTCGGGACCCACCTGGTCGAAGCGTATGTAGCGTTTGTCATTCTGGTCGCGAACGTGTACGTACATACTGCTGGATGTAGAGGCACGCACATGTCGTAGTAAAGGCTCGCACGTGTCGTAGTAGAGGCGCACACATAGCATGTACACGTATGTACAGCGGCCAGGGTGCAAGAAAGAAAATACGGCCATGTATGTGTACATACGGGCGGGGTCTCGAACGCCTACTCGCGCATACGTATAGCCAGGGCTCGTGGACATGGTTGGGTCGGAACGGAGAAACAACGTCGTCGTCGTGTTCATGGGGAGGCAACGGAAAGCGTCGTGTTCATGGGGAGGCAACGGAATGCGTCGTGTTCATCGGGAGGCAACATAACGCGTGGGAGCCAACCGGCTGGGTCAGAACGGAATGCGTGGTCGTGTTCATCGGGAGGGCTTGGACGGAACATGCGATGAAACGAGGCCTGGCGTACCGCAGAACGGAGGAAACGACCTTGTGTTCGACTGGCCACGTTCAAAACGGGATCCTGTTCATCGGGAGGGGTATGGCGTACCGCAAAACGGAGGAAACATACCTCCTACGGTCGAAACGGGGGTCCTGTTGATCGGGAGGGGTGTGGTGTACCGCAAAATGGATGAAACGGACTTCTGTTGGAGCGCTACGGTTGAAACGGGGGTCCTGTTGATCGGGAGGGGTGTGGCGTACCGCAAAACGGATGAAACG
>NC_041393.1:111416397-111495681 GCF_002162155.2 Triticum dicoccoides
ACTATTCATCTAATCGATCGGCTTCAGTTAGCAGCAGTAGCGAAGGAATCGCTCAATCGGGTTCAGTTAACAGCCATCGTTCGATCACTCGGGTTCAGTAACGCGTAGCCTGCAGTGCATTCACTCAGGTTCAGTTAGAGCCCAACGCCTCACTCGGGTTCAGTTAGAGCCGATGCCTCGCACACACGTGCGTACGTGTACGAGAGAAACGCGCATCGCTCAGCCCCCGACCGCCCACCGTAACCGGGAACTCCCCAAAATTTTCCTCGCCCTTGCTTCTACCATGGTTTTTTCCGTCATGGACGGCCCAACAAATGTCATGCAGCTGCATCCCTGACCTGCCCAGGACGAAAAGCTCATTTTCTATCATGATTTTTTGTCATAGAAGTAGGATCCCACCACATCTATGATGATACCGGGTTTTGTCACAATTATCGTCATAGAAGTGTCATATGTATGACAGAAAAAAAAATGTTTGGCCCAAAATGCCATGGATGTGTCTTTTTTTGTAGTGCTATATATGCCTGCAGACTATGCTACCCCCTCCGTCCAGGAGAAAAAGTCATCTTTGGTTGTGCACCGTGACCAAGAAGGACGGAAGACTTATACACCTAGACGTAGGGAGTACTACTATTACTTATGTACATGCAAATGCACGTTCTAACATTATGATGTGGTCTTTGTAAAAGTAGAAAAACAGCACTAGTCTAGCTTCTGAAACGATTCAATGCAAAACAAATGCAAAAATGCTCGTTTGATTGTTTTATTTTAGCTTCCTTCTCTGTGGTAATTTCTCTGTGGTACTTTGTACGGAGTATCTCACTGGTCGGAAAGGCATGCAAATTCCCCAACCGCTTCCTACACCCTGTATCGAAATTTTTTCCTAACAAGTTGTGTCGTGTAATTGGAATTCCAACTTGAGTAGTACTACTAGTAGGAGTACAAGGGGCTAGTTCGTTTAGGCTTCTAGATTAGTAATCCCATTACTACTACCTCTGTCCTGGTTTATTGGTCCCCATTCTAATCTATGTCAAATTTTGATCATAAATTTAACTAATGAAATGTTTGTGCATGTCACATACACTAACATTTTATTAGTTTAATCTTTGGTCAAAATTTAGCACAAATTACAATGGGGATGAAAAAACTAGGACAGAGGTACTAGTAGTAGTTTAGAAGCCCAAATAAATGAGTGAGGCGCCTTAATGTTATTCTCCACTGTGACTAGTCTTATGGGAAAAGCTGGGGAAGAGACGGCTTATTTTTTAAGCCGCCAAAAGAACTAGCCCTAGGAGTAGTAGCTAGGGATACTAGGAGTAGTAGCAAGGGATCAAGTGTGCGAGATGAACCAGAGAAAGTAAATGCAGAGAGATGAAATGCAAAAAAGACGGAGGGATGTGATGGTTGCTTGTCCATTTATTTTACCAGGCCACTTATTACTGGGAGTGGTTGGGTTTTGTGATATGACGGCTTTACTACCACGTCACGAGCGGGGTGAGACTCCCGTGCAGCGCCGCCCTCTACACTAGTACTACATCGGTCGTGGTTTATTAGTCCCCCATTGAATTTGACTAAAGATTTAACTGACAAAATGTTAGTGCATGTCAACAAAAATTATATCATTGGATTCGTATCTGAACATAGTTTTCAATGATATAATTTTAGGTGACATGTATCAGCATTTATCATACTATATATAATGTTAGTTCAATTTTTGGCCATACTAATCTATAGTAAGGTGCCCGTGCGTTGCATGGAAGAGTGAAATGCATTGATCGGGGAGTTGTTTATTTTGACAAAGGATGTGGAGGTCATCTCATGTGTAACGGGTATCGATAGGTTTCTTTGGATATTATTTCATCTCTAGATCTCACAAACATCCGGGTGAAATAGATAAAAAGTATCTTTTGCAAACAAAAGCGTTCAACTGTTCAACCTGCATCCAAAACTTGTGAAGAAATAACAATTATTGTGCTTTGCAAGAAATGATCTTTAAGAATTAGTTTTTGATTATCGATTGTTATACATGTTGGCTATAGATGACATGGAACTTTCTTATAGTCAACAGTTGGCTATACTATTAAGTATTAATGCCCTTATACACCTAGACGGAGGGATTAAATCAGGATGAGTTGGAAGGGGGAAGAGGAGATGTAAGAAATGGTTCATCATAAGTCTTTCACCTGTACTATAGTAAAAATTCTTACATGGAAGATTCTAGACTAACCCATAGATGGATACACTTTTATTCATGTGCGATACTCCAATAGAGCAATATCATGCATGGAACTCTCCACATGCTTAGATAGCAGATTACATTGAGCAAAGACTAATGATCAGCAATTAACTTGGTAATGCATATGTCCAGGTGAACCTCCTTGGAGTCCCCGTGCACTTTATTGGGGGGTAGGAGGAATCATACCATGCGTCTTCCATGTCCACATTGGCGGGAAGGTCCCAGCTCGGCACAGTCCTAGTCAGCATGATGGAGCCGGTGTCGCCACCCACGTACCTCTGAGGGGTAGTAACTGTGAGCACGCACTCGTACATCAGCCTCGTGTTAGTGTCAGCGTCAGCGGCGTCACCCCTGACGCACACTACAGAGACGGGGCGGCGTCCTACGCGGGCCCTTCCGGTGCCCACAATCAAGAGGAAGACGCGGCTGTCCTCCTCCGAGACTAGCAGGTGGCGGTGATCCTCCAGCAACTCCGGCACGGTGAACGGGTAGCACGTCTCGTAATTGATGTTCTTCGCCAACGGCCAGTAGTGATCGCCGCACGTATCTATTAGGTGATGCACGATGTCCGTGTAATAGCCTGGATTTTGGCCCTTTTCTTTTTCTTTTGATTTAATTGGTTTTTGCTCTGTTTTTCTTTTTGGAGTGGTTCTGTGGCCTTGCCACCTGGGAATCATCCTCATTCCTCCTCCCAAGTGGCTCATCATTCTCAAAACATTACCAAGATCAGATCGCTTCACTGCTTGACCAAACCCTAATTTCTTTTTGTAGGGAAAATTCCTTTTTCTATTAAAGGAATAACCCCGTCTGCCCTAGGTTGTGAAGCAACCTACATTTATGTCCATCCAAAAATCCCCAAATAATTCTCATAATTCCTTTGGGTCATATATCTCAAATAAGTCCAAACATTTCCTTGGCCAGTTCAAAAATAATTCTCCAATATTCCGTTTTCTATTCTGCCCTGAATGGCACTTTATGAAGGAAGTGCCATTTATATTTTTCCTAGTGGCTCCCAACATTCTTGGGCATGCTTATATGTTTAAAAAATTGCCTCATGCACAAGTTCAACTTTATTTGCCTAGCTAATCTTCCTTAGTGAATTTTCAAAGTTTCTGTCAGACAGAAGGCTTTGTGAAGGAAGTACTATCTAGGAGTATCCAAATGAGTTGATCTTTTGCACACTCATCAATGTGCTCATATTAACCCCCTCCACCCATTTGCAGCCCCATCCAATCATCTATGTGAGCACAGAAGCAAATATTTGATTCTAGCAATATTTTCAGGTTGTGAAGCAAGTGTATTTTATATTGCTTCAAAAATCCTGATAAATTACCAGATCATTATTATACCCATAAAACATCTCTCCACCCAATTTGGAATCATTTCAATAAGCCATTTAATCACCTAAATTATTTCAAGTTTGTAGACAGAAATGATGTTTGTGAAGCAAGTGCCATTTAGGCTTGTCCATTTGGCATGAGCTTTTTACAGCATCTTCATATGTCAAAATAATCAAGCTTTGTCCAATCTTAGCCCAAGTTGCTACTCTATGTGAGAGCATCATCATGATCTTCATTTCTGGACCAAAAATGCAGTTGTGAAGCAACTATGTCAATTCTTGGTCCATTTCTCCTCAAAAACCGCAGGATCGTAGTCCTTCGATAGATAAACCTCCTTGGCATAACTTTTGACCCATAGCATCTCCCTGTTGATCACATTGAGATAATTAAGTTTACTGCAGTAAACTTTAGAGCTCATTTACCATTTAACCACTTCACCTTTAATCGAGCTACCACCGTAGTTAAAACCTCCCTTCGAAGGACTTACCCATAGACAACAATTTTTTTCACTATTTACGGCAAGGCAATAGCCTCACAGTCCTTTATTAATAACTAAAAGAAGAAAAGTTACAAATTTACAAATATACAGTAAAGAGAAAAGATACTTACAAGAAAAGTGGCTAAGTAATGTTACCTATCCAAGACAGTAAATTATCTTTATACTTAGATCTAATCCTATGAGACAGAAGGGAGATGTCATGGATAAAGTTTCTTCTCCAAGCTCTAAATGAGGGTTGCTCATTTCTGAAGATCTTCCCATTCCTTTGTGTCCAAATATTCCAAGTAGTAGTGAAGACAACCTTAGAGAAGAAAGGATGACCGAAATCCCTCCTAACTATTTGAGCCATATCATATGTGGTTTGGTTCGGTTGAACGGTCCAAGAAATCCCAAGATAGTTCGAAACCCTTTGGCTAAAATTGCAAGCAAAGAAATGATGAGCCCGATCCTCATGTTGTGCACAGTTGCATAGCACACATTTGTCATCCTGGATGGTCCACTGCCGATGTTGGATCATATCCCTAGTGTTCAAACGATCCATTAAGAGTAGCCAACCAAAAACTTTGAACTTGAGCGTGCATGCACACTTCCAAATCCATGAATATGGGATTAAGCACTAGGTGTGAGAAGCAAGAGTCATAGTATATCTTTGACATAAAAACACCAGACTTCGAAGACCACTTCCAAATGTCTTTGATCTCACCATCCAGATTGATCAAAGGCAGCAGGGCCTGGAGTTGTGTGAATTCCGAGAAGGCCTCCTGCGATAGAGGCAAATGGAAATGATCCAAGATATCAGGCTGCTCCATAAACTCCTTGACTGTGATTGCATCATCAACTACAAATGAATGTAGCCTCGGGAAACAGTCATGTAAAAGGAAAGCACGATTTCCCAGGTGCCAATGGTCAAGCCAAAAAAGCACCGTGTCGCCAGCATGAACCTATGGAACAGCTAGCTTCCAGAAATTGGGATATAAACGCATGATATCACACCACCAAAAGGAGCAATAGATCTGGGTGCTTTGGGGTGGTGACGATGCATAATAAGTGTCCCAAATTAATGATACCCAATGCACGTCCACTTTATTGAAGAACTTGAAGAGATGCTTTAGTAACAAAGCCTCATTTTGAATGCCCAAGTTAAGAACACCCAAACCACCGAATCTCTTAGGGCGACAGACTAAATCCCAAGCAGCCAATGGTTGGCGCAGATTATCCGTGTTGCCTCTCCACAGACATTGTCTCATGATTTGGTCTAACTTCTGCAAAATGCCCTTTGGAAGAGATAAGGTACACAAAAAGTATATTGGCATGGAACACAACACGGACTATAGAAGTTGAAGTCGGCTTTGTTGGTTTAATAGGCATGAGGAGGCAGATAAGCGTTGCTCAACACGATCAACCAGTGGCAGCAAATATAGATTGTAGGCCTATAAGTTCCCATTGGCAATCCTAGATACGTGAATGGCATTGTCCCAACATCGCATCCAAGCAAAGAGGCCACCCTAGCACCTTCCGCATCAGACATGTTTATTGGAATGAGAGAGGACTTACTAAAGTTAACATGTAAACCAGTTGACTCAGCAAAAGTGTCAAGCATCTCCTTGAATGCAATAAGTTGATCATCGTTCGCAGGCAGAACAATTAAAGTGTCGTCGGCATATTATACGATCGGGTAGTCATTGGAGTTGGATGGGATTGGCAGAGAGAGGATATTCCTGGAGCACATCTCGTTGACAATAGATTGCAATAAATCAACAACAATCACAAAGAGCAACGGTGAAAGAGGATCCCCCTGACGCACACCCGTTCTGCAAACAAAATGATTGCCCAGCACACCGTTGAGAAGCACAAAAGAAGATCCCGTAGACAAAATACCATTGATCCATCCAGTCCACCGCGAGTCAAAACCCTTGCATTGCAAAATTCTGAGAATAAGTTCATGCTCAATTGTGTCAAAGGCCTTCGTGAAATCCATCTTTACTAGGACGATGGGACGCTTCGAGGCTTTGCATTGGTGTATATACTCAAAACACCAGGTTAGGCAATCTTGAATAGAACGACACCGAAGAAAACCATATTGATTGCGGTGGATGCATCTTAGGATCACTTTCTAAAGGCTGTTAGCAAGCAGCTTAGTCAAAAATTTCAAGCACATGTTGGTCAACGAGATGGGCCAAAAGTCTCCAACAACTTCAGGGCTCAGCTTTTTGGGGATCAGAGTAATTAATGAAGTGTTAAGACATTCCAGGTTGCATCTCCCCTCATAAAACTCCTTCACAAGTTGCATGAAATCCTCTTTTAGAATTGGCCAACACCTCTTTAAGAATATACCAGAAAAACCATCGGGACCAGGGGCACGGTCCGGTGGCATGTTCTTAATGATAGCATCAACCTCGGAATCAGTGAAAGGCTGGGATAAATCCTCAAGGCCATCAACACGCGCAATTAAGGTGTCCAAATCAAAACCCATGCGGATTCCTTTTGCATTGCCCATTCTCTGATTAAAATCGGACCAAAACATGTCGGCAAGTTGTTGATGATCTGAGACCACATTATCATCAGCATTCTTAATTGAAGAAATTGTGTTTCTCCGAAACCTTTCGGTGGCCATGGCATGGAAAAACTTCGAATTTTCCTCACCAACTTTAATGCTGAGTATAGTACAACGTTGCTTCCAATATACAAATTACCAATGTAAGATATCCTCCAGATGCAATTTCACAAGTCGTCTGAAATTAAACTCCGGCCTAGACAAAGGCCTAATCTCCTCCAGTCCATCAAAGTATAGAATCACTTTGTTGCAGTCCGATATGAGCGCCTTAACTGTGGACAAATTGAGCTGCCATTTCTTGAGGGCATATTGTAGCGCTTTGAATTTAGAGGAAATAGTTAAGGCAACCAAGGGTCTGGCCACAGACTTGTTCCAAACTTGTGCCACACAATCGTAAAAGCCAGGCAAATCAATCCAATAATTTTCAAAGCGAAAGACTTTAGCCTTAGGGATAGCAGTAGCAATCGAGACCACGCACGGGACATGATTAGAGGCCGTGCGTGCAAGCGGAAAAACTAGCGTGTTGGGATGATCCAAGGTCCATGCAACTGAAGTAAAAACCAGTCGATCAGTTCAAGTAAAGGTTCAGTTTGCATATTCGACCAAGTGAATTGCCGTCCCTTAATTGGTAGTTCAACAAGACCCAAGTGGCCAACCACTTCATTAAACAGAAAAATATCACTGACATTACCCCCCAGGTAGGTTACGATTTTCCAACGACCGCATAAAATTGAAGTCGCCCAAAAGCAGCCAATTATCATCATAGTTGATATCAAGGTTATATAACCATTGTACAAAATCATCACGGGCCGGACCCTGGCACGGGCCATAAACTGACACTAGGGTCCAAACTTCAGAAGTATGCTTAGAGCGGAATTTCTATAATAATACCATAATGTCTTGCCTCCATTAATTTACCCTCAAAGAAGGAAGAATTCCAAATGATGACCATACCAGCCGAGGCACCCATCGAAGGCACATAGGAAAACTTATCAAAACGTCGTGGACAGAACTTCCTAATAAACCTGTGATCAATATGCATGCACTTCGTTTCTTATAGACAGACCACAGAGCAACCACTTTCATCAATCTTTTGTTTAACCGCTAATTGCCATGCTTCAGAATTAAGACCACGCATGTTCCAACATAAAACCTTCTAGTCTTTAAACCCGGACTGATTCATTACAAACCATAATAGAAAGCAACAAAAGTAGATCATGTAATGACCTACACTAACCATCTAAACAGAGGAGATAGAACCCAAAATGAAAACATAAGTAAAGATAGATGGCGTTTAAATAGGTACGCCATGAACCATAAAGCTGTCCGGTGCAACTAATCATCAGAACCCTTGCTGCTGGAGGAGGTAGAAGGATCAGCCTCAAGCTTATCCTTGGATATCTTCTCAGGAGCAATGCGCAGACGTGCCCCGATACGCTGAAGATCAGAAACATGCGTTGGTGGAGGCACTGACTGGTTCTCCTCCGGCTATGATGAGCTGGTTCGACGCCTCTTGAATGTACGTTGGGTGTTGACCTGCTGGGGGCCTCTGCTTGGGGATCTATGATAACCATCACGTAGCGCACTTAGGCATGCACCGCGGAGCACCTCTATGTCAACCAAAATCTTAGCAGTTCTTGGTTTCCGGCCACACTTGGTGGTAACCTTAGGGACAACAGAGAACTCAAATGACTCGTTGATAGGTTCAGAGAGATCATCAAAGGAAAGCGCCCTTGCAACTGGTCTCCTAACTGGAGAAGCCTGGCATGGAAGGTAGTGAGAGGATTCTGGCGAAGGCTACAGAGAGAAACTAACATCTGCTCCATTGTAACAAATATCCCATGAGCTCTTAGTGAACAGCAGAGAACCAAAATCAGACTTGAACACAAACTTTGGGATTTCAGCAGAGAAAATAGCCGATAAGAACTTCTGGAAAGCTCGCTGTCATTGCATCATAGGTGGCAGAACATGGCCAAAAACAGTGAGAACTTGCCCAACATGAAGAGGAGGCAGCATAGGGACCGCTGGTTGCTGCAAGATCACTAAATCATCAACTGGCTGAGCATCAACAGAATCATCCGAAACCTGCAGAATGATTGATTCCTGGGACTGGTTCGCCTCAACATGATTTTCATCCACGAGTTCCTGCTGCATATTCAGATCATCATGGGGAGCCTCCTGGTGGTGTGGTTCATGCTCGTGAGCTGGTGGTGACAGTTCATCCCAACCAATTTCAGGAAATTCCGGCATAACCCAATTATGGTTATGAAACTATAGATGCCCAGGTAAGGGGTGAGGGTTGCCGTCGAAGGGCATCGGATCCTCATCAGGTGGCAAGATATCAGCAAAATCAGCGGAGAAAATGTATAATGGAGCAGACCAAGAAATGCGTGAACCCCCAAAGTCAGCAAACTCTCGATAGACCACATCACGCGGCACTAATGTAGTTGCCGGAAAAGAAACATATGCCAAAGTATGAACAAGCAGAGGGTCATCCTGGTGCCAGTGATGGAAACGGCCAAAGGTGCTGATTGCATCTGCAATATACTGCGTGCGCCTATAATCTAGGGGTATTCCAACAATCATAACCCATCCCCTACGAAAACCCTGGATAGCTCTGAAATTAATACCCTCATCATGTGGCACAAATCAAACAAATCTATCATTGTCCAGTTCAAATGGAGGATGATCTACAAGAGCTTGCCTAGCAACTGGACTAGGGAAACGCAATAGTCCAACTCCTTGAATCCAAGGCTGAGCATCAAGAACGGCGTGGCCAAGATTGTTGACAACAAAATCACTGACCATATTTCTGAAGATGGGAACTTCTTCAGGCAGGGGATCAGGCTCGACGATAGCAATGGCGTATTCCTCATGCTGACGATCAGGAGCCACTGCAGGAGAGTAGAAGGTGCACGGAAGTCGCCGCGGACCACCATCGATGATCTCGAAACCCGGCGGGATGAGAGGCGTGTGGTCGAGGTGGAAGGTAGCCATTGTTGGATGCGATGGAGAAGCTGATGGCAATATAGGAGCCGTGGTGGATAATGGTGAAGCTAAGCTAGGCGATGGTGGCGAGGTAGGTGGTGGTGGCGTAATGGGCGGTGGCTCGGCAGGCAATGGCGGAAGCGATGGTGTGGCAGGCGTTATGGGACTGGGCAAAGACCCAACTGGGCTAGCAGGGAGGGAAACCGAGGCGTCGGGCGAGGAAATCTCAGCTGACCGGCCCGAGGAAGTAGGATTGACCCGTGAGACCCACTTGTAAGTCGGGGAATGCGCAACGTCGGAGCATCCTTTGGCTCGGTGGCCCAGACGAAAGCATCTATGACAACATATCGGATTGGTGCACGAATTTGTATAATGTTGCATAGAAAAACAATTCTGGCATTTCCAAACCTTGAACACAATATCATCAATGAGATCATTAAATTTAGCAGCATCCTCAGTAGAATCCGGTAGTTGGTCATCCATAACAGCCTGAACAGATTTTCCACCTGTGGCAACGAAAAATCCAAAATATCCCGAGATGGTTGGGCCATAGCAGACTGGGCCGTAACAACCCCGCCCGAGGCTGGAGAGCCATGTTGGGCTATCAAGCCATGTTGGGTTGGGGAGCCATGCTGGGGCAGCCAGCCATGTTGGGCTAGAGAGACCAGTGCAACACAATCACATGTCACAGAAACATGTGGTACCTGCTAATTTTGAATTAACTGGTTGGGTGCAGATCCGGAAATGAGGGCGGTGTTCCTGGCAGGGACGTTGATCGTTCCGAAAGAGATGGGCGGCGTCGCCACCGTCCACTTGAGGTTGGTCACTGGCGGTGGGGGAAAGATCACTTTCTCTCATGGATTCACGATGTAGCCGGCATCCAAAACCGCATCAACACATGGCTATGTAGCTGGGTATCTATAACCCTTGCAAGCAGGGTATTGTTGGAACGTGGCAAAAGAAAGATTCTTCCGCAATCATGAACCCGATCTAAAAGATGATTTAGCCGGGCTTTTATGCATGGCTAGCAACCCCAAAGTGGCACGCTTCTTAGAGGGACTAACAAGAATCCCCTCAGCGTCACACTCCTTTTTCCAGATCTTAAATTCACGATTCCAATTAGGGCCACCATTCCCCCAAAGATGAAAATAGCATTTGAATTGTGGGCACGCAAACGATCTCAACTGAAGAATGCAGAGGCCAACTTGCTTGCAAGAGTCAAAAAGGAGAATACCTTGTCCCGGATAAGCTGAACCGAAAATTCAATGGCTCAACCCCCAATCGCTGATTCCAAAGCAGACGCCACAGAACCATCATAAAGATGGAATATATGACTGCTGAAAGACACAACCATAATGAAATAGCCCGTGTCATCCATGGAATGAATAGATCTCCCACAATGATTGAAAACCTTGTCCGCAAAGATGGCGCCCGCCGAGAAATACAAATCCAACGTTGATCTACCAGAAGGACCCATATGAAATGGGTATAGACGTATAGATCAGAAGCCGCCGGAGTAGATGAGCGGGTGGGAAACGCAAATCACTAGCTAGAGGAGTACATCGCCGAAAAACCTAGGCCGGAGGTGGGAGGGGTGGATGGGTGGGTGGGGAGCCCATTCACCCTTCTTTCGTTCATCCTTCCGTTTGCTTTTTTCCCATAGACAACAATTGCCAGCCATCTGGCTCTTCTTGATGCCAGTCTGCATGGTGACCACCACTTTGGCATGCAATGACCGCATCCAGAATGGCTTCTTGCTCGGGCCCTCCCCCCTCTCGTTGTCTTCACGCTCGTGAGTGTGTCCAACAGAAAGCTCTCGTCGTCGCTGTTCCCCTAGACCCCTCTCCGCCTCCGTCCGCTTCCTCACTGACGCTCGCCACCGCGTGACCATGGGCGAACAGTGGTTATTTGGCTCGGTTCGTCGCCGTCGTCTTCCTCCCCGTGCTCCGTGGGCTCCCTCTGCCCCATGGGCTCCTCTCTGTGTCTCCTCGTCACCTTCCCCCGAGATCGAGTGTGCGCACACGCGTCCGCGGTGATGCCAGCGCGACTCTCCCTCGCCTCGGCTATATATAGCCCTCCCTGAGCCGTTTGACCTCACCACCAGCTTCATCTCTCTCCTAGCAACTTCCCCAGCCTCTCGTTTGAGCTCGAGCTGCTCCCCTGCTCTTCCTTCACCGCCTCGGGTCCCTCCGATTCCGGTGACCCTGGCCATCTCCCTCGGACCCACCACCTCTAGCCATCTCCTGCACCACCAGTATGCCGCCCCAGCACCTCTCCCCCTCCTCGGGTGGCCTCCTGTCATGGGTTCGCCGGCGCCCGAAGCTCTCCTCCGCCGTGTCCCATGCCCCGCCCCTTCCGGTGATCCTTGGCGCCTTCCACACCCGGGAACGGGTGCGGTTCGTTCTCCTAAGATCGACCGTAGGTCACATGACCCGAGTGGTGGCCGAAGTCGATCGGACTCGTCGCCAGAGCGCTCGGCCTTGCCTCTACCTCAGTTCGCCGTCAGGAGAAGGACAGAGGAAGAAGAGAAGGGAGGAGTGAGAGAAGTGGATAAGGTGGGACCCACCTGTCAGCCACACAAGGGTCGACCCCGCCACTACCATGCTGGATAAGTGGAAGCGTAGTTCCTGGAATACACTTTTAGTTTTTCTGTTTTGGCCCAGTCTGTAAAAATTTCTATTACAGATAGGTTGCTAGCAAAAAAAACAGCTATATCCTTTTACCTGTAGCTCCAAATCAGGTGATTCCAAAGCCCACTTCTTTGTTTCGTCGAGCTCGTTCTGATGGAATCTTTTTCACCATGTTTTGACATTCTGAAAATGACAATTTTGCCCCTGCCCTTATTCAGTCCTCTCCGAGAGAGAACGATTTCCGGCGATTCATTCCGTGAGTTTCTCGCACATTCTCCCAGTGATTTCTTCCACCCCAGGCAAGCCACACCCTCCATTTGCATCACTGTAATGCATTGACATAGTTTAATCTATTTGAACTTGTTTAAAATATTACTTTAGCTACATGACTTTGTGCATGGCATTTTCTCGGAGTATTAGTTTGATCTTGTTGTTGCCATGCTATTGTTTGGATTACAAGGAGTATGTTTGTATTTGATGAGTATGATTTTGCCATTGGATTATTAGTGGTTGGTATTATGATTACTTTCATGATGATATCTGTTAGTATATTTTGGAGTATTACTTACGGATGTCATGCTGCCTTTGGATTATTAGTGGTTAGTATGATTATTTGCATTATGCTAGTGGATGTTCTATTACTGTTGCTTGTAATATTAATTTCGGAGATGATGTTTGCGTGTGGATCATAGCTGGATAGCTTTGTTCTTGTTATTGGAGTAGTAGAGTTATTGTTTTGAGATTCATCATGAGAGAAATGTTATGCCATCTTTGGAGTATTTTGATATGATGATATTATGCTCAGATTATTTGTTGGATATTGCTATGACTTGGATCATAGTTTGATAGTTGATATCGGAGTATCAGTTATCACAATTATATTTTTGGGGATAAATTCCGTCATTAAGTTGGTCAGGTGCCACCGAACCGGGCTTTCTCTAGTGCAACCACATTTACCTTTATGGGAAGGCCCTAATGCAATGTTATGGCCGTGTCTCTCCCCGGTGCCTCCAACGAGGGAAGGTTATGGGCGCGCACTACCCTGATCAGGTAGGCGGACATAAGCCTTGTGTGCCCATTGTTGTTGTTATGTGCACATGTCCCAGTTTGGGACGGTTTATTGTTTTGGCTATGACGGTGGTCATTGGTGTCTTTGGTAGACACGGGGCCACCTAGGACTAGCCCGGTGGGGAGTGAGTTGGAGTGGCCGGGAGAGTGTCGTCGCAGTAGATTGGTTTTGTCGAAACACCATTGGTCCACCCGAATGGGAGTTCGAGGCCATGGGTTCCGTGGTGTGGGTAAAGTGTGCTACCTCTGCAGAGTGTGTTTGTTTAAACTATCGATAGCCGCATCCTCGGTCATGGGCATGGGTTCATACTAGGTCACACCGTTCGATCAACACTCACATGACGGAATGACTTATAGGTGATTTATATGTGGATATTTTGAGCAGTACAGATTGGCAAGATGTTGATGATGTTGGGGACCAAGTGTTGGTCATGTTAGTGATCGCCGGAAAGGTCACCATTTTAGACCAAGTGTTGGTCATGGTAGTGATGCCGGAAAGTTCACCGTTTGAGACCAAGTGTTGGTCATGGTTGTGATCGCCGGAAAGATCACCGTTTGGTTACAAGGTAACCCGATCCAAGACCACGAGGTTGGCCCGTTTGTGATCCATGAATGATCACCGTTTGGTTTTGATCACGAGGTGATCGAGATGGTATATTGCTTGGCCGGTTAGCCAAGAGAGATATGGTTATGGAGATCTGAAATGGTGATTTATCAGTATTGTAGTAGTTTCATATCATGCTTAGTAGTTGCTGTTGTATCACGGTAGCTGTTAATTTAATTAATCTATAAATGCTATGTTATTGTCTTGCCTTGATGCTTTTTGTTGTTGTGAGCATGCAAGTATATCCAATGTACTGACCTGGCATGTCATGCCAGATTGCAGGTGATGCCATGATTGCTTGATTGCTTGTCGTGGTTTCCGTTCATGTGAGCTAGATCGTGTCCCAGCTAGAGTCCCTGCGTAGTGGAGCTCACTACCTTCGTCGTTGTTCCGCTGCTATGAGTTTTTCCGCTGCTACGAGTTTTTCTGCTGCTAGCATAGAGCAAGTGTAATATCGCAGGCATAATGTAGTCGTGTTGATGTGCTTCTTTGTAACATCAGACCTTTGTATTATTATTCTTGTAATAAGAGTTGATTTGTTCTATGTCAAGCAGTGTCGTATTCCAGGAACTTCTCCTCGATCTCTGGGCTGGAATAAGGGGCGTTTCGGTTTCTTTGAGCCGGGGTGCCACAGGCTTGGTAACAGAGCAGGTTTGACTGTAGGACGCCCTAGTCAGCGTGAGCGGTAGAAACCGGTAGAAATCGGTAGTGTAGAGTTTGGCTTGTTTATTGCATTTGGTTGCTGCATTTGTTTGTTGCATAGCATGCATATAGCCTTATTATTTGTTGCTAACGGTTTTATCTGGTGAGTGTAGCTGGAATCGGTTTAGATCCACTATAGTTCAGCCTCTGCATTTCTCCAGTTCCTTTTTCTTTCGGTGTTATGTGTCATTTCTGTCCTAGCAGAGTGATGCCAAGTGATCCCGACACTGTTTGCAAAAATGGTGCTCAGGTATCGCGTTGATGTCCTTCTTTCCGTCGCGTCTATCGTCTCGGTGATGGACATGCCTCTATCCCGGATCATTCTTTTATTTTGTCGTGTTGGTCACCCTTAATGATCTTAGTTATCAAGAAAGGGCAATGTCAGCACCCTCAGTTTTTCCCCGCTATCCTATTTCTTGTACGAGTACGGATATTTTTCCGTCCGCTTGATAATAATGTGGTTGCGACCTTCGTGTCCTACTGCATGATTACCGAGTACGTCCTCACTTCCAAGCTAGTTCAGGTTGCCACCTGGCTAAGCTAGCACTTGGTGTAGCGATGTTTGCACCAATTCTTCCACACATTTATTCGTCCTCGTGCACATCGTCACAACATGCTAGATAGTACAATCGGAGATCCCGCGAGATTTGTGTGCTTAAGTAGGCATGCATATTGTGTGACTAGCAGTAATATGTGACATTGATTGTGTGTGAATTGATTGTTGTTGTGTGCTTTTGTTTAGTTGAGTTTTCTTTTGCTTCTTTCTTTTTGGGCCCCTGATGTTACATTATTTTTCCCCAATAAAGAGGTGCTCATCCACCGACACCGGACTCAAAGAAGCAATAAGGATTTAAAATATTTGGAAGAAGCTCAGCTAGAGATTATTGTCTACACAGTCAACTGCATTATGGCATTAATATCTGCTCAGAATACCAATGGCATCTCGGATTGATTATCAGCATCAAGTCCCCATCAGTACCAAATCCTCACAACAGAAAGACAAGTTAGGTACAAGACCAATGATATATTTTCAGACAGAGGTATGGATCATATACAAAATTTTGGCTCAGCAATGCATGATGCTTGAAATATGTTATCATCCGAAATAAAGCCAGAATGTGATATGCTCAAGGAAGACAGCCAAACCATTTTTCTCATGCAAATAATCAGCCTGAGAATATTATAGGCGTGTGTATGGATTTCAGTCTGCATATCAGTATGAAGTTTTGGATATAAGAAACCCAGTATTCTTCCACACGCTATCGGAAGAAATTTATGATGCTAGGCTCCTCAATTTTCCTCAGCATGATATGTGAACAACTTCCGGTCCACGATACCCCATCTTTCATAGGAAGATACCTCGTTAAAGATCTGGAGATGCGGCAAGGATCCAACTGATATACCTAAGCAAATTAAGGATCCCACAACCTCGCGAGTCAGGCAAAGGAAAATAAATATGAGCAGAAATACAAGGACCGACAAGATCTGGAGATGACACCACAGACTCAACAGTCATGACAATGGTCATCAAGGTCATTATTCCCGCAACTGACAAGGTGATATCATGAAATCTTGTCACCTTCTTGTAAGATTAGCCTCAGCAATGAGCTTTGTACAGCTACAAACCCCGGGTA
The DNA here is from genome assembly GCF_002162155.2 of Triticum dicoccoides. Lineage (NCBI taxonomy): Eukaryota > Viridiplantae > Streptophyta > Magnoliopsida > Poales > Poaceae > Triticum > Triticum dicoccoides. The sequence goes on from NC_041393.1 coordinate 111,432,653, forward strand.
TATGTCATAGGTGTGCACACCCAGGTCGGAAAAACAAGCCTAAGGAATAATGTAAAAAATAGTGCACTACTCACGTCCATGGTCATACGAAGATTCAAGGACATGTGTGGCCAAGTTATTTCAGTAAAGTATCCTGACAAAGAAAATCATTACCGTAAAAAGGATGAGGCTGACAGCAAAGTATGATGATTTTTGCACGACCATTCGGGTACGGATACCCAAATCCGTTGGAGGCCATAATTCCATATGGATCCACAATGTCATACTCTCAGCGGCCTACTCTATTTACAAGGATTTTTCATATCCCGTTTACCTGCTTGACATGGTTAGTGTGGAATATCCAAGTCTGTTCTGTCAGATCCAAGATTCCTTTGCAATCTCAGCAGTCTGACCTCAGCGGCAGTGTTAAAGCATATCACAGCCTATTACCACAGATGGGTATATCAACCACATGAGAAAAAAATCAACAGCCGAACAATCAGCTCAGACCCGGTATACTTACCGATGAAACAAGTACACAATCAATCTATCAGGAAAAGCATTTGTCCGTTAGGCCCTGTCAGGCCCGTCTCAAGATGTAAATATTTGAGGTATGACACATCTATAAATCCATACACCGTTATATTGCTCACGACAGAAGACAATCAAATCTCTGGTATATGTCACATGCTTGAGCCAAAGGAGTAAATCAAGATAAATCAGTGCCACCTGTGAGCAGTCAGATCCCATCAGGAGAATGGCCATGATTGTCAGCATTTATTGAACCCAGAAGGCCTGCATTTATTTGAAGCAAAAAGGTTTTCATGACCAAAGGAAAAATTTATGCTCAGGTCCATTGGATATCACTGCAGATATGAGAAAATTTGCGTCAGTAGAAGGATTTGGTATATGAGCAAAAACCTGTCAGAATTTGGGAAGGGTAAAGCAAACCACCCCAAAGCAAGGTAAGTTGATCATATGAAATTCTCAGGGGAACAATAAATAAAGGAAAAAGGATACTCGAGTTGGAAACGGTGTCCTCAAGTTATACTTGTTCCCAGAGCAACTAAATCTCGAGGACGAGATTTCTTTAAGGGGGTAAGGGTTTTCAACAGCCTGGATTTTGAACATTTTCTTTTTCTTTTGATTTAATTGGTTTTTGCTCTATTTTTCTTTTTGTAGTGGTTCTGTGTCCTTGCCACCTGGGAAATCATCCACATTCCCCCTCCCATGTGGCTAATCATTATAAAAACCTTGCCAAGATCATGTCACTTCACTGCTTGACCAAACCCTAATTTCTTTTTCTAGGGAAAATTCCTTTTTCTATTAAAGGAATAACCCTATCTGCCCTAGGTTGTGAAGCAACCTATATTTCTATCCATCAAAAACTCCCCAAATAATTCTCATAATTCCTTTGGGTCATATATAGCTCAAATATGTCCAAACATTTCCTTGGCCAGTTCAAAAATAATTCTCCAATATTCCTTTTTCTATTCTGCCCTGAATGGCACTTTGTGAAGGAAGTGCCATCTATATTTTTCTTAGTGGATCCCAACCTTCTTGGGCATGCTTATATGTCCAGATAATTGCCTCATGCACAAGTTCAACTTTATTTGCCTATCCAATCTTCCTTAGTGAATTTTCAAAGTTTCTGTCAGACAGAAGGCTTTGTGAAGGAAGTACTAGCTAGGAGTATCCAAATGAGTTGATATTTTGCACACTCCTTAATGTGCTCATATTAACCCCCTCCACCCATTTTCAGCCCCATCCAATCATCCATGTGAGCACAGAAGAAAATCTTTGATTTTGGCAATATTTCCAGGTTGTGAAGCAAGTGTATTTTATATTGCTTCAAAAATCCTGATAAATTACCAGATCATTATTATACCCACAAAACATCTCTCCACCCAATTTGGCATCATTTAAATAAGCCATTTAATCACCTAAATTGTTTCAAGTTTCTAGACAGAAATGATGTTTGTGAAGCAAGTGCCATTTAGGCTTGTCCATTTGGCATGAGTTTTTTACAGCATCTTCATATGTCCAAATAATCAAGATTTTCCCAGTATTATCCCAAGTTGCTACTCTATGTGAGAGCATCATCATGATCTTCATTTCTGGACCAAAAATGCAGTTGTGAAGCAACTATATTAACTCTTGGTCCATTTCTCCTCAAAACCCCCAGGATCATAGTCCTTCGATAGATAAACCTCCCAGGCATAAATTTTGACCCATAGCATCTCCCTATTGATCACATTGAGCTGATCAAGTTTACTGCAGTAAACTTCAGAGCTCATTTACCATTTAACCACTGCACCTTTAACTGAGCTACCACCAAAGTTAAAACCTCCCTTCGAAGGACTTACCCATAGACAACAATTGCCAACCATTTGGCTCTTCTTGATACCAGTCTGCACGGTGACCACCGCTTTGGCATGCAATGGCCGCATCCAGAATGGCTTCTTGCTCGGGCCCTTCCCCCTCTCGTCGTCTTCGCGCTCGTGAGCGTATCCAGCAGCAATCTCTCGTCGTCGTCGTTCCCCTGGACCCCTCTCCCCTTCATTCGCTTCCTCACCGACTCTCGCCGCCGCGTGACCACGGGCGAACAGTGGCCATTTGACTATGTTCGTCGCCGTCCTGTTCCTCCACGTGCTTGGTGGGCTCCCTCTGCCCCGTGGCCTCCTCTCTGCGTCTCCCCGTCGCCTTCCCCCGAGCTCGAGAGCGCGCACATGCGTCCACGGCACCGGCCATGCATCCGCGGCGATGCCAGCGCGACTCTCCTTCGCCATGGCTATCTATAGCCCTTCCCGAGCCGTTTGACCTCACCACCAGCTTCACATATCTCCTAGCAACTTCCCCAACCTCTCGTTTGAGCTCGAGCTGCTCCCCTGCTCCTCCATCGCCGCCTCGGTTGCCGCCTCGGGTCCCCCCGATTCCGGTGACCCTGGCCATCTCCCTCCGCCCCACCACCTCTAGCCATCTCGTCCACCACCAGTATGCTGCCCCAGCTCCTCTCCCCTTCCTTAGGTGGCCTCCTGCCGTGGGTTCACCGGCGCTCGAAGCTCTCCTCCGCCGTGTCCCATGCCCCGTCCCTTCTGGTGATCCTCGACGCCTTCCACAACCGAGAACGGGTGCGGCTCATCCTCCTGAGCTCGCTCGTAGGTCACACGGCTCGAGTGGTGGCCGGAGTCGGCCGGACTCGTCGCCGGATAGCTCGGCCCTACCTCTGCCTCCGTTCGTCGTCGGGAGAAGAAGATAGGAAGAAGAGAAGGGAGGAGAGAGAGAAGTGGATAAGGTGGGACCCACCTGTCAACCACACAAGGGCCGGCCCCGCAACTGCCATGCTGGATAAGTCGAAGCGTAGTTCCTAGAATATGCTTTCAGTTTTTCTATTTTGGCCCAGTGTGTAAAAATTTCTATTATAGATAGGTCCTTGGCAGAAAAACTGCTATATCTTTTTACCCGTAGCTCCAAATCAGGTGATTCCAAATCCCAATTCTTCGTTTCATCGAGCCCATCCTGATGAAACCATTTTCACCATGCTTTGACATTCTGAAATTAACCATTTTGCCCCTACCCTTATTCAGTCCCCTCTGAGAGAGAATGATTTCCGGTGATTCATTCCGCGAGTTTCTCGCACTTTCTCCCGGTGATTTCTTCCACCCCAGGCAAGCCACACCCTCCATTTGCATCACTGTAATGCACTGACATGGTTTAATCTATTTGAACTTGCTTAAAATATTACTTTGGCTACATGACTTTGTGCATGGCATTTCCTCGGAGTATTATTTTAATCTTGTTATTGCCATGCTATTGTTTGGATTACTAGGAGTTATGTTTGTAGTTGATGAGTATCATGTTGCCATTGGAGTATTAGTGGTTGGTATTACGATTACTTTCATGATGATATCTGTTAGTATATTTTGGAGTATTACTTTGGATGTCATACTGCCTTAGGATTATTAGTGGTTAGTATGATTATTTGCATGATGCTAGTCGATGTTCTATTACTGTTGCTTGGAGAATTAATTCAGAGATGATATTTGCGTGTGGATCGTAGCTGGATAGCTTTGTTCTTGTTATTGGCATAGTAGAGTTATTGTTTTCAGATTCACCATGAGAGAAATGTTATGCCATCTTTGGTGTATTTTGATATGATGATATTATGCTCAAATTATTTGTTAGATATTGCTATGACTTGGATTATAGTTTGATAGTTGCTCTCGGAGTATCAGTTATCACAATTATATTTTTGGGGATAAATTCTTTCATTAAGTTGGTCAGGTGCCACCGAACCGGGCTTTCTCTAGTGCAACCACATTTTCCTTTATAGGAAGGCCCTAATGTGATGCTATTGCCGTGTCTCTCGCCGGTGCCTCCAACCAGGGAAGGTTATGAGCGCGCGCTACCCTGATTAGGTAGGCGGACAAAAGCCTTGTGTGCCTGTTGTTGTTGTTATGTGCACATGTCCTCGTTTGGGACGGTTTATTGTTTTGGCCACGACGGTGGCCGTTGGTGTCTTTGGTAGACACGGGGCCACCCAGGACTAGCCCAGTGGGGAGTGAGTCGGAGTGGCCGGGAGAGTATCATGGTAGTAGATCAGTTTTGTCGGAACATCGTTGGTCCACCTGAATGGGAGTGCGAGGCCATGGGTTCCATGGTGTGGGTAAAGTGCACTACCTCTACTGAGTGTGTTTGTTTAAACTATCGATAGTAGCGTCCTCGGTCATAGGCATGAGTTCGTACTAGGTCACACCGTTCGATCAACACTCACATGACGGAATGGCTTATAGGTTATTCATATGTGGATATTTTGAGCTGTACAGATTAGCAGGATGTTGATGATTTTGGGGACCAAGTGTCGGTCATGGTAGTGATCGCCGGAAAGGTCACCGTTTGAGACCAAGTGTTGGTCATGGTAGTGATCGCTGGAAAGGTCACCGTTTGACCAAGTGTTGGTCATGGTTGTGATCGCCGAAAAGATCATTGTTTGGTTACAAGGTAACCTGATCCAAGACCACGAGGTTGCTCCATTTGTGATCCGTGAATGATCACCGTTTGGTTTTGTTCACGAGGTGATCGAGATGGTATATTGCTTGGCCGGTTAGCCAAGAGAGATATGGTTATGGATATCTGAGATGGTGATTTATCAGTATTGTAGTAGTTTCATATCATGCTTAGTAGTTGCTGTTGTATCACGGTAGCTATTAATTTAATTAATCTGTAAATGCTATGTTATTGTCTTGCCTTGATGCTTTTAGTTGTTGTGAGCTTGCAAGTACATTCAATGTACCGAGCTGGCGTGTCATGCCAGATTGCAAGTGATGATGTGATTGCTTGATTGCTTGTCATGGTTTCCGTTCGTGCGAGCTAGATCGTGTCCCAGCCAGAGTCCTTGTGGAGTGGAGTTCACTACCTTCGTCCTTGTTCCACTGCTAGAAGATTTCCGCTGCTACGAGTTGTTCCACTGCTAGCATTGAGCAAGTGTAGTATCGCAGGCGTAGTGTCGCCGTGCTGATGTGCTTCTTTATAACATCAGACATTTGTATTATTATTCTTGTAATAAGAGCTGATTTTTTCTATGTCAAGCAGGGCCGTATTCCAGGGACTTCTCTCGATCTCTGGGCTGGAATACGGGGTGTTCCAGTTTCTATGAGCCGGGGTGCCATAGTCCACCGGCGAGCTCCAAAATGGCATCGGGCACTCATAGCAGTAGACGAAGGGCTCCTTGGATGCATCGACTAGGCCATCCATGAAAGGGGAGTCGATATAGGGGACATTGCGCCAGTTGAATATATGAGCAAGTTACTACGAGATTTAGTCCGAATAAGCACAAAATAAATCATGACGGCTATAACAGAGATTAAAGTAATCATGTGGACTAGCATAGTAGATGAACAGATAGAATCTAGGATACAGAGTACGTAGAAACATGAATTCTACCACGATTTCAAAGAGGAAGGACAGAAACACATACGATGCAATGAGAGCAGCACCGTTTGCGTTGAGGTTGTCGCCCATGTCGTTGAGGAAGAAGTTGCCGAGGTCGGGGAAGAAGAAGCCGTCGGTCAAGTCGTCGCTGCCATTAGTCGCGAGAGTGCCCTCCCCAAATTTCAACAGCGCTCGCCGAATGGAGCGTAGGAGGGAGTGGCTGTAGGGGATGTTGTGACCACCGAATGGAGCGCAGGAGTAGCACACGAAGTAGTAGATGGTGCTCCTCCCTAAGTCTCTATCTCTACTCTTATCTATATCTCTACTACTCTACTTTGTTTTTATAACAAATCGAATAGTACTACGTCGTCTGCTGCACGCCCGGCTGAACACGCATCCTACCCTCCATCATCACCAACTGAGTCTTTTATAGGAGTAGGAGTAGAGAAAAAACCGAGTTGGTGATGATGGTGTGCCTGCCATCTTATAATATAGACTGTTCGATCTATATCTGATGGGTAGAAAGCAAACTATGACAATTTTACAAAAGATACCCGCACCTCTCTCCACATTTACAGATAAGGCCTTGCCTCGTTCATCCTTATCTCCCACAACCTCATTGTTGAGAAATTAAAAAAGGAAGTCTCTGGAACAATCTGGCATGGTGGCCACTGATGGCGTCATCCATCCCCATGCCTCCGCCCAGTCCGACCACCAGTCACCACCACGCCCCACTCCTCCTCACCTTATCTATCATCTTTCTCGAGATATCATTTTGTCGTTGAAATGGTCGAGATACCATTTTCCGATAAAATTCTCGAGATATCATTAGTTTTTACACGTGGGATTACTCCTACATGGGTCAATCACAATAGGTGTTTTGTAAAAAAATGCATCTTGATGTTCCGTGCAATGCACGGGCATCTTGCTAATTTTTTTGCATATAATTCCAAACACCACGTAGACACGGTATTTGACCATTTTACAACTATGTTAGTATCATTGTTAGTGGTCAGCCGGTGCAAGTTATAGCCCCGGGTGTTTTAACCTTTTTTTAGTAATGATATCTAGGGATTGTTCGCCACGAGCTCAATCTTGGCGAATCCCACGTAACCGTCCGATTTCCATCCGACGGTGGCCTATTTTTAAGCCGTAGTATTTAGCAAAACTGCCACCCTTACACATGTATTGTAACTGCGTCGCGGGAGTTTGTAACTGCCATGTCTCCCAGCGAACGTTTGCTGGAGATTGGAGTTAGCACCATTGGCGGTTCGTAGTCGTTCTACGCTCGGGCATTGAAGTTTGTAACTATTTTAGATTAGAATATACTACTCCTCCGGTGCTAGTAGTAGAGCAAAGTCCTACTCCACTACTACTCTACTCAAGCAAGTTAGGGCATAGTAGTCGGTAATGTATGGAGTACCAGTACTGTGATCACTCAAGCAAGTTGTTTGGCATCGATATGACCCTACGCTACTGGTATGTGTATCATAAGTCAAGCGGCGTGATGTAGTCATCATCATCTGTCCACTTCCCACAGCACATATTCGCTTCTCCATCTTTGTCCGCACATAATCTCGTCCAGTCTTCCATCCCCACTAAGGCGCATGCCCCCCTCGTCCGAAACCCAAGCACTAACAATGGAAGAACCGAGCAGCGTCCACCGAAAGAGTGGCTGAAATTCGCTCCCCATAGAGGTAATCAAGCTCATTGTTTCGCGTGTGGACAATCTCAGTACCATGCCGCTCGCCGCATGCTCGTCGGGGCTGTACCGTTTACTCAAAGCCCGCAGGTCGGAGCTTTTTAAGCTAGATCCTTGCTTGTTGATGCCGCCTGATCTTCAGAAATGGCATGTCACGCAGCATAACGATCATAGGGTGGCGAGCATCAACTCCCTTGACTGTGATCTGATCCCCGTCACCCTCAACTACATTAACAGTATGTACTGGGTTGGCGTGAACACGTCTTGGATGGTGCTCGTCAATGGTCGTGGCAGCTGGATGCTCGTGGAGGTCTACACCCGGCGATTGATCCCTATTCCTGCGATTAACAGTACACTTCTTTGGCACCGCATTCCAGAATACTCGGAATCTTATAGTAACCAACATGATACCAAGTTTGATTTGCTCAAGGTTGTAATCTGCCAAGTGCCCACAAGATCTGTGAATTATAAAGACTTCAGGCTAATTGCATTCTTCAACCGCAGTCTCGCCTATCTAACAGGTCACTGATGTAAGTGGATAAATATGCACGTCCATCGCAGGATCATAGATCCTCCATGGTTCTATGATGCCATTGAACACAAGGGCTTCATTTACGCTGTCGACTCTGATGACCCACAACTATAGGGGATCTATCATTGTCCTTTCGATAAGTAAGAGTGTCGAAACAAACAAGGAGCAGAAGGAAATGATAAGCGGTTTTCAGCAAGGTATTGTCTGCAAGTACTAAAATAAGTGGTAACATATAGTTTTGTGATAAGATAAATCGTAACGAGCAAAAAGTAACAAAAGTAAATAAAGTGTAGCAAGGTGGCCCAATCCTTTTTATAGCAAAGGACAAGCCTGGACAAACTCTTATAATAGGAAAAACGCTCCCGAGGACACATGGGAATATCCTCAAGCTAGTTTTCATCACGCTCATATGATTTCGCGTTCGGTACTTTGATAATTTGATATGTGGGTGGACCGGTGCTTGGGTACTGTTCTTACTTGAACAAGCATCCCAATTATGATTAACCTCTATTGCAAGCATCCGCAATTACAACAAAAGTATTAAGGTAAACCTAACCATAGCATGAAACATATGGATCCTAATTAGCCCCTTACGATGCAACACATAAACTAGGGTTTAAGCTTCTGTCACTCTAGCAACCCATCATCTACTTATTAGTTCCCAATGCCTTCCTCTAGGCCCAAATAATGGTGAAGTGTTATGTAGTCGACGTTCACATAACACCACTAGAGGTTAGAAAACATACATCTCATTAAAATATCGAACGAATACCAAATTCACATGACTACTAATAGCAAGACTTCTCCCTTGTCCTCAGGAACAAACGTAACTACTCACAAAGCATATTCATGTTCATAATCAGAGGGGTAATAATATGCATAATGGATCTAAACATATGATATTCCACCAAATAAACCAACTAGCATCAACTACAAGGAGTAATCAACACTACTAGCAACCTACTAGCACCAATCCAGGACTTGGAGACAAGAATTGGATACAAGAGATGAACTAGGGTTTGGAGATGAGATGGTGCTGGTGAAGATGTTGATGGAGATTGCCCTCTCCCGATGAGAGGACCGTTGGTGATGACGATGGTGATGATTTCCCCCTCCCGGAGGGAAGTGTCCCCGGCAGAACAGCTCTGCCGGAGCCCTAGATTGGTTCCGCCAAGGTTCCGCCTCGTGGCAGCGGAGTCTCATCCCGATAGGTTGCTTGATGTTTTTTTTCTCATGGAAAGACTTCATATAGGAGAATATGGGCGTCAGAGAGCCACCAGGGGGCCCACGAGGTAGGGGGCCGCGCCCCAGGGGGCACCCCCCACCCTCGTGAGCAGCCTGTGGGCCCCCTGGCCTTCATCATTGGTGACGATTTTTCTTTATTTATTTTAAGATATTCCATGGAGTTTCAGGACTTTTGGAGTTGCGCAGAATAGGTCTCCAATATTTGCTCCTTTTCCAGCCCAGAATTCCAGCTGTCGGCATTCTCCCTCTTCATGTAAACCTTGTAAAATAAGAGAGAATAGCCACAAGTATTGTGACATAACGTGAAATAACAGCCCATAATGCAGTAAATATTGATATAAAAGGATGATGCAAAATGGACGTATCAACTCCCCCAAGCTTAGACCTTGCTTGTCCTCAAGCGAAAAGCCTATAACAATGAATATGTCCTCATGTTTAGAGGTAGAGGCGTCGATAAAAATAAAATACAGACATGAAGGCATCATGATTATTTCCATAACAGCAACATATATAGATTTTGTCATATGATTACTTATGTTCAAGTGATGATCTTTTCACAATGCAAAAGTATGAATTAGAAACCTTATTGAGCACCAACAAATTATAACCTCAGTCATTGAAGCAATTGCAATTTATCATAACATCGGAAAGAGTCTATGTCAGAGCTTAAAAGCAAGTCCACATACTCAACTATCACTTAGTCCTTCATAATTGCTAACACTCACGCAATACTTGTGGTTACAGCATTTTAATCGGACACAAAGAAAGATAGGGGCTTATAGTTTTGCCCCACAACCTTTTACCTCAAGGGTAATGTGAACAATAATAATTCATGCTCCCCTACATCCAATTAGATATATATATCATGTTCTTTCCAACATGCTGAGCTTGCCAAAGGATAAAATGAAAAAGGAAAGGTGAAGATCACCGTGACTCTTGCATAAGGTAGAGGATAATAATAAAAGATAGACCCTTCGCAGAGGGAAGTAGAGGTTGTCATGCGCATTTAGAGTTGATGCACAAAATCTTAATGCAAAAGAACGTCACTTTATATTGCCCCTTGTATGTGGACCTTTATTATGCAGTTCGTCGCTTTTATTACGTCCACAACAAGTTTGTACATAGCTTATTTTCTTCGCACTAATAAGTCATGCATATTTAGAGAGCAATTTTTATTGCTTGCACCGATGACAACTTACTTGAAGGATCTTACTCAATCCATAGGTAGATATGGTGGACTCTCATGGCAAAACTGGTTTAAGGGTATTTGGAAGCACAAGTAGTATTCCTACTTGGTGCTGAGAATTTGGCTAGCATGAGGGGGAAAGGCAAACTCAACACGTTAGAGGATCCATGACAACATACTTTATCTCAGATATAAGAAAACATAACTCATTATTTTGTCTTCCTTGTCCATATCAACTCCTTAGCATGTCCTATTTTAATGAGTGCTCCCAATCATAAAAGATGTCAATGATAATATATCTATATGTGAAACCTCTCTTTCCTTATTACTTCCTATTAATTGCAACGATGACCAAAGCTATATTTGCCAGCTCCCAACAACCTTTAATCATCATACTCTTTCTATGTGAAGTCATTACTTTCAATAAGATCAATATGAACTCTTTGATTCTTTTTATTCTTTTTATTCTACTCACCCAAGATCATGGGAAAATAATAAAGCCCTTGACTCAACACTAATTTTTATTATATAGCTCACGGACTCGATTACAAAGAAGGATCAAAAAGCAAAACTCAAAACTAGATCATGCCATAACTTTATTCTACTAAATCAAGATACTACTAAAAGGATCAAACTAAGAAAACGGTAAAGACGGGAGTTGTGATGGTGATACGATACCAGGGCACCTCCCCCAAGCTTGGCAGCTGCCAAAGGGAGTGCCCACACCCATGTGATTATATCTCCTTCTTCGTTGTTGGTAGTGGAGTTGTTGAATTTTTCTTCTCCAGCTTGCGTCTGACGCTAAAATTTTCCTCCCTCGGATCCTCATTCTCGAGCTCAAGTTTCATTATCTTTTTGCATAGTGCTGCCTTGCTGTCCTGCAAAAAATGAGATGGGATAGATTGGACCTTACGGAGGCTTGACTTCTTGAACTCCACATGCATATCACCAGGTTAAGGTAGTGGATCGTCCTCTTCATCGGAGGTTGTTTCCTCCTTCCTCTTTGGATCATAGTCTTCTTCTTCCTCCTCCGTGGTCCAGCCGTAATGTTCCACATCCCCATATACTTTTGGGTTTGCAATATAATCAGCCATGTAGCTCTCTCCCTCCGAATCTTGGGACGACATCTTGTTCTAAATCTGCAACAGGAACAGCTCGAAACGAAAACAGAGGATATTTGCGTGATACGAGAGTCAAAACCTTCGGTAGTATATATAATGAATTTTTACCAACCAAAATACGTATCGTGCAAGAAAACAGAGTCTAGAGGGCACACGAGGTGCTCACGAGGTAGGGGGGCACGCCCAGGGGGGTAGGGCGTGCCCTCCACCCTCGTGAAGGCCTCGTGTCCTTCCCGGACTGCCACTTATTTTTCTATTTTTCTAAATATTCCAAAACAGAGAAATATTGCCTTAAAAATTGTTTTGGAGTCAGTTTATTTACCGTACCACATACGTATTCCTTTTTGGAGTCTGGGACGGTCTGGAAGGTGTCCCTTATGTATTCCTCTAGGGTTACGGTTTCAATAATATTGGTTTCAACATTTATAGGATTACCTGTGATATAATGTTTGATCCTTTGACCGTTTACCACCTTCGGATTTGTGCCTTCGAAGTTGTTGATTTTTATGGCACCAGAACGATAGACTTCCTCGATAACGTAGGGACCTTCCCATTTAGAGAGAAGTTTTCCTGGAAAAAATCTTAAACGAGAGTTGTATAGCAATACATAATCACCTACATTAAACTCATGCTTTTGTATCCTTTTGTCATGCCATCTTTTAACTTTTTATTTAAAAAACTTGGCATTTTCATAAGCTTGGGTTCTCCATTGATCAAGTGAGCTAATATCAAATAACCTCTTCTCACTGGCAAGTTTGAAATCATAGTTGAGCTCTTTAATAGCCCAATATGCCTTATGTTCTAGTTCGAGAGGTAGCTGACAAGATTTTCCATAAACCATTTTATACAAAGACATACCCATAGGATTCTTATATGCAGTTCTATAGGCCCATAATGCGTCGTCCAGTTTCTTGGACCAATTCTTTCTAGACCTATTAACAGTCTTTTGCAAAATTAATTTGAGCTCTCTATTTCTCAATTCTACATAACCACTAGACTGCGGGTGATATGGAGATGCGATTCTATGATTGACATCATATTTAGAAAGCATTTTACGGAAAGCACCATGAATAAAATGTGAACCACCATTAGTCATTAAATATCTAGGGACTCCAAACCTCGGAAAAATAACTTCCTTGAGCATTTTAATAGAGGTGTTATGATCAGCACTACTAGTTGGAATAGCTTCTACCCACTTAGTAATGTAATCAAAAGCAACTAAAATATGTGTATATCCATTAGAGGCAGGAAAAGTTCCCATATAATCAAAGCCCAAAACATCAAATGGTTCAATAACAAGTGAATAATTCATAGGCATTTCTTGATGTCTACTAATATTACCAATTCTTTGACATTCATCACAAGACAAAACAAACTTATGGGCATCCTTGAAGAGAGTAGGCCAATAAAAACCAGATTGCAATACCTTATGTGCAGTTCTATCTCCAGCGTGGTGTCCTCCATAAGCTTCGGAGTGACACTTGCGTATGATCTGTTCTTATTCATGCTTAGGTACACAACGTCTAATGCCAACATCTACTCCTTGTTTATAAAGATGTGGGTCATCCCAGAAGTATTGTCGCAGATCATAGAAAAACTTTTTCTTTTGTTGGTATGTGAAGCTAGGTGGTATAAATTTAGCAACAATATAATTAGCATAATCAGCATACCAAGGAGTGCTACGAGATGTGCTTATGACATTTAATTGTTCATCAGGAAAGCTATCATCAACATGTAGTGGGTCATCAAGAACATTCTCTAACCTAGATAAGTTGTCTGCAACGGGGTTCTCAGCTCCTTTTCTATCAACAATATGCTAATCAAATTCTTGCAGAAATATAACCCATCTAATAAGTCTAGGTTTTGCATCTTTCTTTTCCATAAGATATTTAATAGCAGCATGATCAGTGTGAATAGTTACTTTATAATCAACAATATAGAGTCTGAATTTATCACAAGCGAATACAACTGCTAAAAGTTCCTTTTCAGTAGTAGCATAATTTCTTTGAGCATTGTCTAGAGTCTTACTAGCATAATGGATAACATTTAATTTCTTATCAACTCTTTGCCCTAGAACAGCACCTACAGCATAATCACTAGCAGCACACATAATTTCAAAGGGTAAATTCCAATCAGGTGGCTGAACAACAGGTGCAAAGACTAATGCTTTCTTAAGTATTTCAAATGCTTCTACACAATCATCATCAAAGTCAAATGGTACATCTTTTCGTAATAAATTAGTCAGAGGCCGAGAAATTTTTGAGAAGTCCTTAATGAACCTCCTATAAAATCCGGCGTGACCAAGGAAACTTATTATACCTTTGATGTCCTTGGGACATGGCATCTTTTCAATAGCATCAACCTTGGCTTTATCAACTTCAATACCTCTTTCAGAAACTTTGTGCCCCAAGACAATACCTTCAATAACCATAAAGTGGCACTTTTCCCAATTCAACACAAGATTTGTTTCTTCACATCTCTGCAAAACTCGAGCAAGATTGCTCAAGAAATCATCAAAAGAGGAACCATAGATGGAAAAATCGTCCATGAAAACCTCACAAATTTTTTCGCAAAAGTCAGAAAATATAGCCATCATGCATCTTTGAAAAGTAGCAGGTGCATTACATAAACCGAAAGGCATACGTCTATAAGCAAAAGTACCAAAAGGGCATGTAAAAGTAGTCTTTGATTGATCCTTAGCCGACATAGGTATTTGAGAGAAACCAGAATAACCATCTAGAAAGCAATAATGTGTATGTTTGCATAATCTTTCTAGCATTTGATCAATAAAAGGTAAGGGGTAATGATCTTTCTTAGTAGCCTTATTTAATTTGCGGAAATCAATTACCATCCTATAACCTATGATAATTCTTTGCGGAACCAATTCATATTTATCATTAGGGATAACAATAATACCTCCTTTCTTAGGGACACAATGGACAGGACTTACCCACTTACTATCAGCAACATGATAAATTATACCTGCCTCCAGAAGCTTGAGTATTTCTTTTCTTACCACTTCTTTCATTTTAGGATTCAAATGTCGCTGAGGATCACAAACTGGTTTGGCATCCGCTTCCAAATTTATTTTATGTTGACATAGAGTGGGACTGATGCCCTTAAGATCATCCAGAGTATATCCAATAGCGGCACGATGCTTCTTTAGACTTTTCAATAATCTTTTTTCTTCATGCTCTGAAAGGTTAGCACTAATAATGACAGGATATATTTTCATTTCATCAAGATAAGCATATTTAAGATTATCAGGCAATGGTTTAAGCTCAAACACGGGATCACCCTTGGGTGGAGGAGGATCCCCTAGGATCTCAATAGGCAAATTGTGTTGCAGAATAGGTTCCTGTTTAAAGAATACTTCATCTATTTCCCTTCTTTCATTCATGAACATATCATTTTCATGGTCTAGCAAATATTGTTCTAAAGGATCACTAGGAGGAACGGCAATAGAAGCAAGACCAATAATTTCATCTTTACTAGGCAATTCTTCCTCACGATGTTGTTTACTAAATTTAGAGAAATTAAACTCATGAACCATATCATCCAAGCCAATAGTAACAACATTCTTTTCGCAGTCTATCTTAGCATTAACAGTATTCAAGAAGGGTCTACCAAATATAATGGGACAAAAGCTATCTTCTGGAGAACCAAGAACAAGAAAATCAGCGGGATATTTGGTTTTTCCACACAAGACTTCAACATCTCTAACAATTCCCATTGCAGATATAGTATCTCTATTGGCAAGTATAATTGTAACATCAATATCTTCTAACTCAGCAGGTGCAATATCATGCATAATTTCTTCATACAACGTAATAGGTATAACACTAGCACTAGCACCCATATCACATAAGCCATGATAACAATGATCTCCTATTTTAACAGAAATAACAGGCACGCCTACCACAGGTCTATGTTTATCTCTAGCACAAGGTTTAGCAATTCTAGCAGTTTCACCACGGAATTGAATAAAATGCCCATCAATATTATCAGGCAAGAGATCTTTAACAATAGCAATATTGGGTTCTACTTTGACTTGCTCAGGAGGTGTATAAGTTCTAACATTGCTTTTACGAACAACAGTTGCAGCTTTAGCATGATCCTTCATTCTAACAGGGAAAGGTGGTTTCTCAACATAAGAAGTGGGAACAATAGGATCATTATAAGTGATAGTCTTTTCTTCAACCTTAATAGGTGCAGCTACTTTTACTTCTATGGGAGGATGATATTTAAACCACTTCTCCTTGGGGGGATCAACATAAGTAGAAAAAGATTCACAGAAAGAAGCTACTATCTCAGAGTCAAGTCCATATTTAGTGCTAAACTTACGGAAAATATCGGTATCCATAAAAGATTTAACACAATCAAACTTAGGTGTCATACCGGACTCCTTACCTTCGTCGAGGTCCCAATCTTCAGAGTTTCGTTTAATTCTATCCAATAAATTCGATTTAAATTCAATAGTCTTCATCCTAAAAGAGCCAGCACAAGAAGTATCGAGCATGGTGCGATTGTTATCAGAAAGCCGAGCATAAAAACTTTGCATAATTACTTCTCTTGAGAGCTCATGATTGGGGCATGAAGATAACATTGATTTAAGCCTCTCCCAAGCTTGAGCTATGCTCTCTCCTTCGTGAGGCCAAAAATTATATATATAATTGTGATCATGATGAACAAGATGCATAGGGTAATACTTTTGATGAAATTCCAATTTCAATCTTTTATAGTTCCATGATCTCATATCATCACATAGCCTGTACCATATCAATGTGTCTCCCTTAAAAGATAAAGGGAAGGCCTTCTTCTTAACAACATCATTGGGTATACCTGCAAGCTTAAATAATCCACAAACTTCATCCACATAGCATAGATGTTCATCAGGATGCTTTGTCCCATCTCCTGTAAAAGTGTTAGCTAGCAGTTTTTCCATCATACCCAAAGGAATTTCAAAAGGAGTTTCATTTTCAGTAGGTTCAGTAGGTTGAGTAGGTTGAGGAGCAACTCTTTGCTCTACTGGACGGGGTGAAGATACCCCGAACAAGCCCCTCAGAGAATTACTTTCCGTAGTAACAAGTGACAGAAAATTTCAGCACACTAAATAAATGTTTCCTTACCAAATTCAACCTACCAAAGGCGCTTCACTCCCCGGCAGCGGCGCCAGAAAAGAGTCTTGATGACCCACAAGTATAGGGGATCTATCATAGTCCTTTCAATAAGTAAGAGTGTCGAACCCAACGAGGAGCAGAAGGAAATGATAAGCGGTTTTCAGCAAGGTATTCTCTACAAGTACTGAAATAAGTGGTAAGAGATAGTTTTGTGATAAGATAAATCTTAACAAGCAACAAGTAAAAAAAGTAAATAAAGTGCAGCAAGGTGGCCCAATCCTTTTTATAGCAAAGGACAAGCCTGGACAAACTCTTATAATAGGAAAAACGCTCCCGAGGACACATGGGAATATCGTCAAGCTAGTTTTCATAACGCTCATATGATTTCGCGTTCGGTACTTTGATAATTTGATATGTGGGTGGACCGGTGCTTGGGTACTATTCTTACTTGAACAAGCATCCCACTTATGATTAACCTCTATTGCAAGCATCCGCAACTACAACAAAAGTATTAAGGTAAACCTAACCATAGCATGAAACGTATGGATCCAAATCAGCCCCTTACGAAGGAACGCATAAACTAGGGTTTAAGCTTCTGTCACTCTAGCAACCCATCATCTACTTATTACTTCCCAATGCCTTTCTCTAGGCCCATATAATGGTGAAGTGTTATGTAGTCGATGTTCATATAACACCACTAGAGGTTAGACAACATACATCTCATCAAAATATCGAACGAATACCAAATTCACATGACTACTAATAGCAAGACTTCTCCCTTGTCCTCAGGAACAAACGTAACTACTCACAAAGCATATTCATGTTCATAATCAGAGGGGTAATAATATGCATAAAGGATCTGAACATATGATCTTCCACCAAATAAACCAACTAGCATCAACTACAAGGAGTAATCAACACTACTAGCAACCTACTAGCACCAATCCCGGACTTGGAGTCAAGAATTGGATACAAGAGATGTACTAGGGTTTGGAGATGAGATGGTGCTGGTGAAGATGTTGATGGAGATTGCCCTCTCCTGATGAGAGGAGCGTTGGTGATGACGATGGTGATGATTTCCCCCTCCCGAAGGGAAGTGTCCCCGGCAGAATAGCTCTGCCGGAGCCCTAGATTGGTTCCGCGAAGGTTCCGCCTCGTGGTGGCGGAGTCTCGTCCCGAAAGGTTGCTTGATGTTTTTTTCTCATCGGAAGACTTCATATAGGAGAAGATGGGCGTCGGAGAGCCACCACGGGGCCCACGAGGTTGGGGCGCGCCCCGGGGGGGGCACCCTCGTGAGCAGGGTGTGGGGCCCCTGGCCTTCATCTTTGGCGACGATTTTTCTTTATTTATTTTAAGATATTCCTTGGAGTTTCAGGACTTTTGGAGTTGCGCAGAATAGGTCTCCAATATTTGCTCCTTTTCTAGCCCAGAATTCCAGCTGCCGGCATTCTCCCTCTTCATGTAAACCTTGTAAAATAAGAGAGAATAACCATAAGTATTGTGACATAACGTGAAATAACAACCCATAATGCAATAAATATTGATATAAAAGCATGATGCAAAATGGACGTATCAGACTCCTTCTATGGCTGGACGTATTGCTGGCCTACTCAAGTCATCGCTACAAACAGTTGTTACAGCAGTATGTTACTTTCCTATGGTATCATGATGGCTTGCTTATATTACTGTCAACATTTACTATCAAAATATTCATGCTCATCACATGTTGTTCTTAAGATTGACTACATTAAGAGCCCTTTTTTATTTGACTCCCATTTGATATGATGTTGTAGGCCGCCTGGTGTCCCTACCCTTCCTTATCCCAGAATCTTTCAAAGAAAAGCGACATGGCAGTTGCAGGTGGTTCCTGGCTCGATCAGACGATGGCGAATGATTGATGATCGTTCGCATGTACTGGACGTGTTGTTTCGCGGAATACAATCACAGTCACTGCAAGGTGTTTGAGTAGGATCCAAGCTTCTCTAGGCCTTTAGGAATTTTTAACTGGTGGCTAGTAAGTAGCCTTGATACACAATCTCTGTTTCTCGGACTGAATTATCTGATTAACCAGGAGAAAACCGATGGAAAGGGTAATGATGGTAGCGCGGTTTCGTTCATCAGGCAAAACTGTGTGTATGGAGTGTACCATGCATCTCTGCATGCACCATACCCTGATATGTGCTGCCACGCCCTATAGCCTAAAGTAGGAGAGAGGGTCGCAAGTATCAGACTTCTACCTGCTGGCTAGAGTTTCCCCCGTCAGGCACCCATCTGGTTCAAGTCGTTAGCCAATCTCCAAAGCTTAATAAATAGTAACGTCTAACTGAGCCAGTTAGTTAGATGTGTACACTTGTTCTTTTTTGGTAGCCCATTTGTAATGATGGCTGATGTTTGGTTTGGAAGAGAGAGCTGCGTCTTTACTCTTCTGGCTTGCTTACTGCTTCTGTTGCACCCCCAGCCCTGGTTGCTACTACTGCTATTTTCAATGTACAATCAGTAGTATATTTTGTCTGTTGGTTGAATAAATGTGTTGTTAGAATGGCAAACACAATGTTTTGGAAGTCGTTGCACGGTCTGATCCTTTAGTGCCCCGTACCGTACGTAGTGCATACTATTTTTGGTATGGAACACATTTTCCACTTGTTGATAACATGCAGCCC
Organism: Triticum dicoccoides; assembly: GCF_002162155.2. Lineage (NCBI taxonomy): Eukaryota > Viridiplantae > Streptophyta > Magnoliopsida > Poales > Poaceae > Triticum > Triticum dicoccoides. Next base: position 111,452,129 of record NC_041393.1, read on the forward strand.
ACTGATGAAGGCCCAATAGAGGAGCCCATAATTAACTGGAAGGGAGGCTCTCACATGAATCTGGCCCAGGTATGGTCCCGTAAACATAAATAAGTAAATAAATAAATAAAGCTAAATGCCCATGCACCAGTTCTTTAAATTCATGGTTTAACAGGAGGATATTATTTCCTATGATAGTGTCATTACATACAGTCGATACTATTCTAAGGCAAAGATAGTGACCAGTGTTCTTTCTCCTGGCATGTTCTTCCTGCAACCAGCGGACCCATGCAAATCGTAGTCAACGTCGTAAATAGTTCCGGTCCATTTTTATTATTCAATAAGAATGTCCAACCCAGCCCTGCACATTAGCAACAACACTTTATCCTCCGCCTTGGTGCGCTCGCTGTAGCGCTGCCGTCCGGCCATGTCAACATAGTGAATCGGGAGAGGACTGTAGTTGTGAGTATGACAGTACGTACCCACCATGTCCAGTCCCGAACACAAGCAAGCACCTCTTTTACTACTCAGATGCACCCCTCGTTTTTTTACTCTAATCCACCCTGCTGATTTCTGGGACCCACATCATTTTCAACGTATAGTCAATTAACGACAGAATTGCCCAACTTTTTTGAGTAGTAATTTGGAGGAGCATGCTATAAACTGCGTTGTGCGGTCTGTGTGGCCTGTCTAACAACAAGACCAGCCCTGCATTTTTTTCTTTGGGAAATAGGTAGCCCAGTATTTCTTTTTGAAGAATACCCAAGCTACTAATTTATTTTTAAATTTGTTTTAGTATGGCTACTAATTTTTGGATTAAGAATATTTTGTTCCGCGGCAAAATTTTGTGAATTTTAAAAATTTCGGACATATTTAGTTCAATTTTTTCACCCTGGTACTGACCAGAAAATGGGCAGAAATTCTAAAAATGGAAAATGGGCTGCAATCAATTGCATGTGAATTAGAAAATGAGTAAAAATATAAAGATAATAGAAAATGGGATGTACACGCCACAGATTTCAAGGCTGACTTGTTTACGCAAGGCTTTGTTAGTCACCACACGATTCTAGCAGCAATGATTGTTGGATGACCATCCAACGGCCGACTTGCTTCTTCAATCTTTGATCTTCCTGCTCCAGCCGCCTAAACTAGCGCCGGCGGTACTGCCTGCTCCCTCCTCTTGTGGCCTGCTATGATGCCGCACGGGCTTCACCAGCCCACCCTACTCCCTCTGCTAGCCTGGCCGCATGCAATCAAACTGCCTCCTTATTATGCAAAAAAATGATTCCTCCCACTAACATCTGGGCGCACCGTTTTGGAGGCTGGCCTATGGGCCTACTAAGTTGAGGCGTACCAAGGGATTTGTCAACTTAGTCAATATAAACGATTCTAGCTACAGTGACCGTGCCATGTCCATCCAACGGTTGTCGTGCTTCTTCAACCTCTGGTCTTCTTGCTCCAGCTGCCCAAAGCAGTGCCGGTCATGCCGCCTTCTCCTGCCTCTCGTGGCTGGCTGCGTTGCCGTGGAGGCCTCACCGCCCCCTACTAGTCCCATCACTAGCCAAGCCATTCCTCCACTCACCTCAATGTGGTCAAGGAATGACTTCCATCGGACGTGGATTGTACGTGGAGAGGCTGACAGCTGGGTCCACGGCCGCACACAAGGAAATGCCTCCTTATTATGCGCAAAATAAAGATTCCTCCGCTAACAGCTGGGACCCACCGGAAGGGCCTCTGTATTTCACGAAAAAATGTTCCCCCCACTAACAGGTCGAACCCACCAGCTATATCTTCGCACACAAGAAAATGCCTCCTTATTACGCACAAAAAGATGAATACTCCCCCTGCTAGCTGGGACGCAGCATAGTGGGAGGCTAACTTGTAGGCCTACTAAGTTGACGGGGATGGAGGGCTTTGTCAACTTAGTCAATATGAAAGATTCTAGCTCCAGTGACCGTACGATATCCATCCAACGACTGTAGTGCTTCTTCAACCTCTGGTCTTCTTGCTCCAGCCGCCCAAAGCAGCGCCGGTTGTGCCGCGTGCTCCTGCCTCCCATGGCCGGCTGTGATGCCGCAGAGGCCTCACCGCCCCCTACTATTCCCACCGCTGGCTAGGCCATCCCTCTACTCACCCACATCCCCTATCATTCTGCGGTGACGGCAACCTCAGACGCAGCCGAACAAGTGAACCCTCATACTCCTCTCTGTGCGGGCTTCCACTGTCGTGACTTCCCTGTCTCTGCGTCGTCCCTTTCCTAGGCCTCACCATCGTCCACCGCCCCGGTGCTCTCGGCACGGCGTGGTCAACGTGGTCAAGGAACGACTTCCATCAGATGAGTACTGTACATGGAGAGGCTGACAGCTCGGTCCATGATAGTCGCAAGGAAGTGCCTCCTTATTAGCTGCAAAATAATGATTTCTCCACCTGACAGCAGGGACCCACCGGATGGGCCACCGTATTTCATGAAAAAAATGTTCCCCTGACTGCTGGGACCCACCAGCTACATCTTCGCATGCAAGGAAGTGCATCCATATTATGGGAAAAAAATGATTCGCCACTGCTGGGACCCACCAGCTACATCTTCGCACAAAAGGAAGTGCCCAACAGTTGGGACCCACCTGGTCGAAGCGTACGTAGCGTTGTCATTCTGGTCATGAATGTGTACGTACATACTGGTCGATGTAGAGGCGCGCACGTGTCGTAGTAGAGGCGCGCACGTGTCGTAGTAGAAGCGCGCACATAGCATGTACACGTATGTACAGCGACCAGGGTGCAAGAAAGTAAATACGTCCACGTACGTACATACGGGCGGTGTCCCAAACGCCTACTCGCGCATACGTACGGTCAGGGCTTGTGTACATGTGTCAGGACCCCGACTCGATGCCACATCGATCTAGCATGTAACACCTCATATCACTTTGCAGCCTCACACACGGTATTCCCACGGGTGTCGTCTTACCTTTGCCCGGGACCGTTTGCGCCTTTTGGCGCACGTATATGATAGTGTCGCTAGCATCCATATGGTAAAGAGCCCGGGCTGACATGGCTAGTCGTAAATCCAAAGTGGCACAGACTTACAGGGACAAGCATCCATGACCCAGCATCGAAGGTGTCGGTCATCAGCAAGTGAATCCGGGCTGTACCACTGGGCTAGCAGGACTCCGGTAAACCGGGCTGTAGCGGGCTAACAGGACTCCGGTATCCATCGCGTGACATTTCCCCGAAGGGACAGACACAGGAACGAAGAAGGACACATGCCGGCCAGCCTAAGTGTTCCGGAGCAGTAGCAAGCTACCAAGGCTCAGTGGAAAACTAGGAGACATTTCCCGGTAAGAGAGGCTACTAAGAATAAACAACTAGGTAGTCAGACCCCACACATACCAAGCATTTCAATCATACACACAATATGCTCGATATGTGCAAATACAACAACGCATCACAACATGACTCTACAACACAAGTACTTTATTTAAGGCTCAGAGAGCCATACATATCATACACACAAGTACGGGTCACACGACCCAGCATTCAAGTCATACAGACATACAAGCCAACAACGGAAGTAACTTGTCTGAGTACAGACAACTAGTAAAATAAAAGAGGCTTGGGAAAGCCTGGCTATACTACGTGGTCCTTCACAAGCTCAGGATCACCACCTGGGCCTCGGTCTACTCATCGATGTCAACGTCTACGAAGAACCCATCAGAAGGGGTTGCAGCGTCTTCTGAAAAATGTAAATTAAAGCAACATGAGTACAAAGGTACTCAGCAAGACTTACATCAGATCCTACATACATGCACATTATCAAGGGGGGGGGGGTTGGTGGGGTTATTGCAGCAAGCCAGCTTTGACTCTTGGCTAAGCTATCCAACGATACACCAACTTGAAATGGTTTTGCGCACACGAGTCCACTACTCACCACCTCAATACACCACCGAGGATCCACCTCCGTCATCCTACGGAAGAGCCATCCTCGGCACTCACGCTTATCTTGAAATTTTTAGTAGTATCCATTTACTTGTCTATGAACTGTATAGGCAACCAAGTAGTCCTTTAACGCGGACGCGGCTATTCGAATAGATAATGTTAACCCTGCAGGGGTGTACTTCTTCATACATGTTTCCACCACTTAGCGTCTGCACACGACATGTGCTCGGCAGACTTCAAGCGAAAGCCGACGTGGGTGTAGACCACGAGCTACCTAAACACCTAAGTCTCTAGTCCAGGTTTATCGCCTATCCAGATTCCATCCGCAGGGAGTCCGGCCGAGGTTTCCCATACGGCCCGAACCATGTGTATAGGGTACCGTGACACCTAACGGGTGCCCGGTATTCCCGGCCACGTACCTACTGCATCACAGCCCACCCCGCGGGTCAGCGCTGTCCAAGGCCTCCAGTAAACTACAAACACCAGAAACTACTTGCAACTCCTGGACAAAGGACTAGAGTGAATAAGAAGTCGAGCGGGGTCATATTTCAGGGCCCAATGCATGGTAGTAGCTGTATCTTAAATCACACATACAGATCTCAGTGCTTAAGGTCGGCTTCAATGAAACAACCCACCATGTACTCCTACATGGCCTTTCATCGATACCTTTACCAAATCGTGTTCACCACATCACTCTCATTACCAGCATGATCATTTCACTCTAGCCCATCACCCAGATGAACCAGACCTGACACGACTCTAAGCATAGCAGGCACAGCAAGGTAGGAACAACACATACATATGGCTCAATCAACTCCTACACATGCTAGTGGGTTTCATCTAGTTACTGTGGCAATGACAGGTCATGCAGAGGAAATGGGTTCAACTACCATAGCACACAGCAGTTTGAAACGCGTTGTCTTAATGCAGTAAAACAGAGCAGGAGCGAGAACATGGGATTGTATCGATATGATCAAATGGTTGGTTGCTTGCCTGATGGGTCGATGCACTGATATTGTTCTTCGTTAGGGTAATCGTGGTACTCCTCGGAGGCAGAACCTGCGGCAAAGAGCACCGATACACAACATGACCAAACAATATGCAACAATATGATGCATGCATGAAACATGGCAATATGAGTGTGTTGGGCTAATGCAACTAAAACCAGATGGGTTTGAACCATTTTGAATCAAAGATTGAAGTTTCAAACTCATACATGGCCCTTATAAGTGCTTAATCTAGTTCTGCTCTAAACATCAGGTTAGCTTGCTTAAACATGCATGAAACCAGTATAGATGGATAGATTGGATTTTTCTGATCATTTTTCATATATAAAACTTTGCATTTGGAGCTACGGTTGATTTACTCTGAATTTTTGAAGTTTGGGGGTATTTTCTGGAATTTATAAATCATTCTAGATTTATTTTAATTCCAGAAAAGGATTACTGCGTCAGCATGATGTCATGCTGACCTTAGCAGGTCAACAGGCCGGTCCACGTCAAACTGACCAGTGGGTCCCACATGTCAGTAGTTAATTAACTAACTAAATTTTGTTAAATCTAAACTGGTTAATTAGCAGAGGGGGGGGGCACTTGTCATAGACTCAGGGGAGTCAACCTGGACCCACCCTAGTCAAAGTCAAGGTCAAACACGCCGACGTCTAGCCGCCGGCGAGGCCGAACGCGGAGGCGAGAGTGGTTTTGTGCACTCCGGCGACCAAATGGGCAGCGGAGAGCATCTACAGGTAGCTGGGACCGAGCCGCGGCTCTTGGTGGCGGTGGTTGAGCTCAGGGTGGCCGGAAACGTCACCGGCGACGACTTTGGCGGTCGCCGGAGTCGGGGGAAGACGAATCCGAGGCTACGGGGCACGGCGAGGCACGTGGTGAGGTGCGTTGGGCCCCTGGGGACGCGGTGAGTGCGTTAGACATGGTGGGGTGGCCGGTGGTTAGCCGGAGACACGTCGGCGACGAGCTCTGCGGCGGCGCGTGCGGGTGAGCTACGTGTGCTCGCGGTGGTGCACGAGAGCGAGAAAGGGAAGGGGAGAAGGTAGCCAGGCTCACAGCGGTCTTGAGGAAGCAGACGACGCGGTCGGAGATGAGCTAGTGCGGCGGCGACAGCGAAGGGGATCTCCAGCGGTGGCGAGGTCGAACGAGGTCGGGGCAGTGGCTTCAGGGCAAGCGAGCGCTCGGGGCTCGGCTTGTTCGAAGGAGCGGAGGGCGGCGAAGCTCCTGGACACGGTGGCGCAGCGCGGGGTTGACGGAGAGCGCGACTACGGTGAGGGTGCGACGGCGGTGGCGTCGGCCATGGCGTGGGAGAGCGAGGGAGAGGAGCTGGGGGAAGGAGATGGTGTCTGCAGGGTCGAGGAGAGGGAGAAGGTTCGATCCCCGTCATCAGCTGGACGAGGGGAGCGGCGAGGCGGCGGGCAGCTGCGTGGCACGCATGCTGTGCTCGCCGACGAGCAGCTGCCTCCCTGCCTGGCCAAGCCAAGCAGCTCGCTGGAGCGGTGGCTGGGCTGGGCCGGCAGGTGGGCATGCTCGGTGGCGCCAGGTAAGACTTTCCCTTCTTCCTGTTTTTTTATTTATTCTGCAGGTTTGTTGCATTTTTAAAAATACCTAAGAAATTCCGAAAAATCACCAAACTGCACCTGGTCCTTAGTTGGAATAATTCCAGCATGGAACATTTTAGTTTGGGAATATTTGAGCATTTGAAATATTTTATAAATTTTAAATGCCCAAATTCAAATACTTATGATTTAATTCAAAGACCTTAGGATGACCTAGAAAATTGTGCTTCACTTTTGGCAGAGGTTCTGAACCAAGACAAAAATGATGGACATTTTGGAAGGGCATTTCAGGTTCATTGAAAATATTTTTAGTAAACCCTAGTTGGATTCAGAGGGGGCTGGGGGTTCTGTCATCCCCATTTCAAGTTTCTGTTGAGAAAAATAGACATGATGCAACACTCTAATGCATGAACTAGCTAGGGTGTGACAACTCACCCCCACTCAAAAGAATCTCGTCCCGAGATTTAGGTTCCTCCGGAAAGAAGGCGGGGTACTCAAGTCAAAGATGATCCTCCCTTTCCCAAGTTGCTTCCTTCTCAGAATGGTGCGACCATTGAACCTTGAGAAACTTGATATTATGACCTCGAGTGGTACGCTCGGCTTGATTGAGGATACGAACGGGGTACTCTCGATACGTGAGGTTATCTTGAAGATCAAGCGTTTCGTGGTCCACTCCACGGATAGGATCCGAGAAGCAACGCCTGAGTTGAGAAACATGGAAGACGTCATGGACTCTGGAGAGATGCGGAGGTAGTTCCAATTGGTAGGCAACTTCTCCTCGTTTAGCGAGAATGCGAAAGGGTCCAATGTAGCGAGGAGCCAATTTGCCTTTGATACCGAAACGATGGGTTCCCTTCAAAGGAGTAACCCGAAGGTAAGCCTTCTCGTCAACCTCAAAAGTCATAGCCTTATGTTTTCGGTCGTATTGACTCTTTTGACGAGATTGGGCTGTTTTCAACTTTTCACGAACAATGCGAACTTGCTCTTCTGCTTCCTGGATCATGTCCGGCCCAAAGAATTGTCTTTCCCCGGTTTCTGACCAGTTAAGAGGCGTTCGACTCCTTCGTCCATAGAGAACTTCAAAAGGGGCTTTACCCAAGCTAGATTGATAGCTGTTGTTATAAGAAAATTCGGCAAATGGAAGGCATTTCTCCCAATCCATTCCGAATGAGATAACAGAAGCTCGAAGCATGTCTTCTAGAATCTGGTTGACACGTTCTACTTGACCACTTGATTGAGGGTGAAAAGCAGTGCTAAAGGAAAGGCGGGTTCCCATAGCATTTTGGAAACTTTCCCAAAATCGAGAGGTAAAGAGACTTCCTCAATCCGAGTTAATTTCCAGTGGAACACCATGGAGAGACACTATTCGGGAGATGTACAAGTCTGCTAATTGACTAGCGGTTATACACTCGCGAATAGGTAAGAAATGGGCTACTTTGGAAAGACGGTCGACAACGACGAAGATAGCGTTATTCCCTCTCTTGGTCCTGGGAAAACCGGTAATGAAATCCATACCAATTTTGTCCCATTTTCATTCAGGAATAGCTAAGGGTTGAAGGGTGCCAGCAGGCTGTTGATGCTCTGCTTTTACACGACGACAGACGTCGCAACTAGCAACAAACTAAGCAATGTCTCTCTTCATCCTAGTCCACCAGAACCTCTGGCGTAGTTCCTGATACATCTTAGTACTACCGGGATGAATGGTGAGAGGAGATTCATGAGCCTCCTTAAGGATCAACTGCCGTAGATGCTGGTTCTTGGGAACCACTAAATAGTTCTCAAAGTACACAACACCATGATCATTTGTGGAGAAACACCTAGCACCTCCGCTAGCAATGTTCTCCTTGATCCTAGATATTCCTTTATCTCGCTTTTGGGCAGCGATAATTTGATCCGTAAGAGTAGGTTTCGCCACCAAGGTGGAAAGAAAGCCTTGAGGAACAATGTGAAGGTTAAGCTTCCGAAATTCCTCATGGAGAAGCGGTTGACCTTGTTGTAACATTAGATTGTTACAATAAGATTTACGACTTAGTGCATCCGCCATGACGTTGGCCTTTCCTGGGGTGTAAGTTATCCCTAAGTCGAAATCTGTGATCAACTCAACCCAACGTCTTTGCCTGAGATTCAAATCCGGTTGGGTGAAGATATACTTCAGACTTTGGTGATCGGTGAAGATTTCGCAACAATTACCGAGGAGGTAATGTCGCCAGGTTTTAAGTGCATAGACTACAGCTGCAAGCTCTAGATCATGAGTAGGATAATTCTATTCATGTGGGTGCAATTGCCGTGAAGCGTAAGCAATTACGTGACGATCTTGCATGAGAATGCAACCTAGTCCTTGTCGCGAGGCGTCGCAATAAATAACAAAATCCTTAGAGAAATCTGGTGGTACTAATACGGGAGTAGATGTCAGGCGTCTTTTCAGTTCCTGAAAGCTGTGCTCACATTGTGGAGTCCACTCGAACTTGTTATCTTTCTTGAGGAGTTCAGTTAGAGGTTTGGCAACTTTGGAGAAGTTCTCGACAAAGCGGCGACAATAGCTCGCTAAGCCAAGGAAACTCCGAACTTGCTTGACCGATTCAGGTGGAGTCCAATTAAGGACGGCTTGAACTCGCTCGGAATTAACAGCAATACCTTTACCAGAAATTACATGCCCTAGATAGGTCACTTCTGGCAACCAAAATTCGCATTTGGAGAACTTGGCATAAAGGCGATGCTCTCGAAGTTTCATCAACACTAGCCTTAGATGTTCGGCATGTTCTTCCTCGTTCTTGGAGTAGATGAGTATATCATCGAGGTAAACCACGACGAATTTATCCAAATACTCCATGAAGATTGAGTTAATTAAGCGAGAGAAAGTGGCTGGAGCGTTGGTTAAACCGAAGGACATGACGGTGTACTCGTATTGGCCATAACGAGTAACAAAAGCCGTTTTAGGAATGTCCCCGTTCCAGATTTTGATTTGATGGTAGCCCAACCTCAAATCCATTTTAGAGAAGAAGGAAGATCCAGCGAGGTGATCATACAGGTCGTTGATCCTGGGGAGCGGATACTTGTTCTTGATTGTGACCAGGTTGACTGGTCGATAATCTACAACCATCCGGTCCGTACCATCCTTCTTCTTGACGAAGAGGACGGGGCAAGCCCATGGAGACGAACTAGGACGGATGAAACCTTTTTCAAGGACTCATCGAGTTGTTTCTTAAGTTCGGCTAGTTCAAAAGGTGCCATCTTATAGGGTCTTCTAGAAATTGGGACAGTTCCTGGAATGAGATCTATCACGAACTCGACTTCTCTGTCAGGTGGAACACCTGGCAATTCCTCTGGGAAGACATCCGGAAAGTCATGGACTAGCGGAACGTCTTCGAGGTCTGGCAACGGGCTGGCGTTAAGAGAATATAGCTATCGCTTGGCTACTCGGGTCAAGACATTGACTATCTTTCCCGAGGGATGTGTGAGTTGAACAGTCCTAGAGAAACAATCAATCTTGGCATGATGGACTGACATCCAGTCCACACCCAAGATGATATTAATATCCGAAGATTTGAGGGCTATCAAAGATGCGAGAAAAACAAGTCTGTCGACTTGAATTTCATTTCCATGGCTTACTCTAGAGGTTTGCCATCTAGAACCAGGAGTAGAAATTTCCATAGTGGACGGCATGTCACAGAATGCGGTGTTATGCAAACGAGCATAATTTTCGGGTATGAAAGAATGAGATGCTCCAGTATCGAAAAGAACAGATGCTGGGTGGCAATTAACAAGGAGCATACCGAGAACGACGTTGGGATCCTCTTGAGCTTCTTCAGCAGAGATACAGTTGACATGGCCATGTGCAGCGGTGGCCGGCTTGGCGTAGAACGCTTTCCCTGTCGGCTTGCCATGGCCAATAGCTTTTCCAGACTGGTTGGGGTTGGTTTGGGGGCACTCGCGCAGGTAGTGTCCCGATTCCCCACACTTAAAGCAAGTCACAGAGCTGGTACGTGGAGGAGCATTGTTGGTTGGACCACCATAGGGCTTGGCTGGTGCAAACTGTTGAGCGGGGCGAGGCGCCTAAAAGGACGACCTCGATGTGAACCTGGGTGGCAGGGCAGTGTTAGGCACCCACACGCGGCGCTTCTGAGGACCAGCACCGGATGAGGAACCCATGTCACGGCCATGCTTGCATGTTGCTTCATAATCAGTCTGACCAGACTCAGCACTGATGCCTTTGTTAACAAGCTTCTGAAAATATGTGCACTCATGCATACAAGGGTCGCGGCGAAGCTCAGGGCTAAGTCCATTGCGGAACCTTGCTTGCTTCTTTGCATCAGTAGAGACTTCCTTAGTTGCATACCGTGCTAGGTTACCGAACTCCCTGCTGTATGCATCCATAGAGAGTCGACCTTGAGTAAAACTATAGAACTCCTCACGTTTACGGTCCATGAGACCCTCCGGAATGTGATGTTCACGGAAAGCCTCGCTGAATTCAGCCCAAGTAGTGACATGGCCCGCTGGGCGCATAGCTCCATAGTTCTCCCACCATAGACTGGCGGGGCCTTCAAGATGATATGTAGCAAAGGTGACCTTATCAGCCTCAGCTACTAGCACAGAACGCAGTTTGTGAGTAATACTGTGAAGCCAGTCATCGGCGTCGAGAGGCTCGATAGAGTGGTGGAAGGTGGGTGGATGTAACTTGATGAAATCACTGAGTGACACCAAGTTATTCCTCTGATGGTGTGCTGTGTTTTGCTCGATGCGCTCCAACAAACGGTTAGTCTCCCGCTTGTTTCTCTCGGCTTCCAGCATAACTTCGGCCAGAGAGGGAGGGTGAGGTAGGTTTGTTCCCCCAACTCTGCTGCCTTCGGCCTGCTCTGGGGGAGCAGGGTTGGTGCGGGTGTTAACCATCCTAGGAAAACAAAACAATGGTTTAGTCCAGGATGATAGGATTCTGACATAGAAATGTAGAATGTAATGGATAACTTGGAATGTAAGATGATCATCCATATGACATGGTAGATACAGAAACTGCTTCTTTTATTCCATCGTCATACACACCATACAAGGTTTAGTACAGAACCAAACAAAGTACTACTACGATGAAAAGAGGATTACATCTCATCGTAGGCATTCCGAGCTCCTATACATTATTTTTCTACACCTCCGGAAGGCGGTACAAGCTAAGTCATATCCCACGAGTCACGCAGGACGGTGGACGATACAGCTAGGACGATACTAGTGATACTACTACTAACTCAGATAGCTCCGTAGTAGTCTTCATAGAAGTCACCTCCATAGCCTGGAACCTCAACATGATCATCCGGAAACAGTCGGTCCCGTGGAGCTTGTGGACCATAGGGGCTAGGATGAGGTCTTGGACCAATAAACGGTGGCCTACGGGGACGACGAGGTGGGGTGATGCCTCCTACATCACGCCAATCCATCACGTCTGGCAGAGCAGATCTCACAGGATAGAGATCACGCATATCCATATATCCAGCGTGCACAACCGGTGCAAACGGAGTCAAAGTGGCCCAATGATCAGCACGGGTATTGAAAAGCTCTAGTCTCAAGGCCCGATTTTCACGGTCCTTGTCTTCAAGCAACTATGTAGTGGTGCGGGTCAGTGAGTCCTCCTGAGTGGAGTCAGCATAGATAGCCTGGAGATACCCTTGTGCTCCCGGAAGTGATGCTGGCATATACCGGAAGTCAGAGTCCTGAAATAGGCCAGGCCTGACTCGCATGATGGTCATCATAGAGTAGGCAGCATCCTGCGCAGCCATCTCAATAGTAACCCTGAGTCCATAGGAGCAGTGGAGGGGCTCGGTAGATCCAGGATAAGATGGAAATATCCTGACAGTGCAAAAATATTGACTTTGATTAAAGTCTAGGAATTGCTCTTCGACCGTGTACTCAGGATACCAACGGTATCCAGCCTCAGTCATTACCCTGACCAACATGGCAGTATGGCCGGGTACATCTAGACATCGAGTCAAACGAACCACTTGATTCTGAGGACGGGACGCCATCTGGAACATGATAAACACAAGACATTAAGATTCCTAGCAGAAATTGGACAGCATAACGGTTGTAAATGCTCAAAAAGGATTTTGAGGCATTTGACAAAGAATTGCATAGACACTCAACAACATCATATCAAGGTTCTAGGTCCATCTTAGCACATATTGGGTAGTAGAACTGAACTAGGCTTGTATCCATCAAACCTATAAGGTACTACTGATTAGTAACACGTGAACCTGGTAGAGAGAAGAGATCCTAATTCCTTAACCCCCGGTGGAAGAATAGACTGATTCAGATCAGAATGTCATGAGATAGAGGAGTAAAAGAGCCTTACGTTACATCCCACAATCAATTCCCCTACATATAACAAAAGAATTTCAAGACTCAACATCGACCAGTTTGGCTTGGAGAACCTACAGGTAGTCCGGCTCTGATGCCAACGCTATCAGGACCCCGACTCGATGCCACATCGATCTAGCATGTAACACCTCATATCACTTTGCGGCCTCACGCACGGTATTCCCACGGGTGTCGTCTTACCTTTGCCCGGGACCGTTTGCGCCTTTTGGCACACGTATATGATAGTGTCGCTAGCATCCATATGGTAAAGAGCCCGGGCTGACATGGCTAGTCGTAAACCCAAAGTGGCACAGACTTACAGGGACAGGCATCCATGACCCAGCATCGAACGTGTCGGTCATCAGCAAGTGAATCCGGGCTGTACCACTGGGCTAGCAGGACTCCGGTAAACCGGGCTGTATCGGGCTAACAGGACTCCGATATCCATCGCGTGACATTTCCCCGAAGGGACAGACACAGGAACGAAGAAGGACACATGCCGGCCAGCCTAAGTGTTCCGGAGCAGTAGCAAGCTACCAAGGCTCAGTGGAAACACTAGGAGACATTTCCCGGTAAGAGAGGCTACTAAGAATAAACAACTAGGTAGTCAGACCCCACACATACCAAGCATTTCAATCATACACACAATATGCTCGATATGTGCAAATACAACAAGGCATCACAACATGACTCTACAACACAAGTACTTTATTTAAGGCTCAGAGAGCCATACATATCATACACACAAGTACGGGTCACACGACCCAGCATTCAAGTCATACAGACATACAAGCCAACAGCGGAAGTAACTTGTCTGAGTACAGACAACTAGTAAAATAAAAGAGGCTTGGGAAAGCCTGGCTATACTACGTGGTCCTTCACAAGCTCAGGATCACCACCTGGGCCTCGGTCTACTCATCAATGTCAACATCTACGAAGAACCCATCAGAAGGGGTTGCAGCGTCTTCTGAAAAATGTAAATTAAAGCAACATGAATACAAAGGTACTCAGCAAGACTTACATCAGATCCTACATACATGCACATTATCAAGGGAGGGTTGGTGGGGTTATTGCAGCAAGCCAGCTTTGACTCTTGGCTAAGCTATCCTATGATACACCAACTTGAAATGGTTTTGCGCACACGAGTCCACTACTCACCACCTCAATACACCACCGAGGATCCACCTCCGTCATCCTACGGAAGAGCCATCCTCGGCACTCACGCTTATCTTGAGATTTTTAGTAGTATCCATTTACTTGTCTATGAACTGTATAGGCAACCAAGTAGTCCTTTACCGCGGACGCGGCTATTCGAATAGATAATGTTAACCCTGCAGGGGTGTACTTATTCATACATGTTTCCACCACTTAGCGTCTGCACACGACATGTGCTCGGCAGACTTCAAGCAAAAGCCGACGTGGGTGTAGACCACGACCTACCTAAACACCTAAGTCTCCAGTTCAGGTTTATCGCCTATCCAGGTTCCATCCGCAGGGAGTCCGGCCGAGGTTTCCCATACGGCCCTGAACGATGTGTACAGGGTTCTGTGACACCTAACGGGTGCCCGGTATTCCCGGCCACGTACTTACCGCATCACAGCCCACCCCGCGGGGCAGCGCTGTCCACGCCCTCCAGTAAACTACAAACACCAGAAACTACTTGCAACTCCTGGACAGAGGACTAGAGTGAATAAGAAGTCGAGCGGGGTCATATTTCAGGGCCCAATGCATGGTAGTAGCTGTATCTTAAATCACACATACAGATCTCAGTGCTTAAGGTCGGCTTCAATGAAACAACCCACCATGTACTCCTACATGGCCTTTCATCGATACCTTTACCAAATCGTGTTCACCACATCACTCTCATTACCGGCATGATCATTTCACTCTAGCCCATCACCCAGATGAACCAGACCTGACACGACTCTAAGCATAGCAGGCACAGCAAGGTAGGAACAACACATACATATGGCTCAATCAACTCCTACACATGCTAGTGGGTTTCATCTAGTTACTGTGGCAATGACAGGTCATGCAGAGGAAATGGGTTCAACTACCATAGCACACAGCAGTTTGAAACGCGTTGTCTTAATGCAGTAAAACAGAGCAGGAGCGAGAACATGGGATTGTATCGATATGATCAAATGGTTGGTTGCTTGCCTGATGGTTCGATGCACTGATATTGTTCTTCGTTAGGGTAATCGTGGTACTCCTCGGAGGCAGAACCTGCGGCAAAGAGCACCGATACACAACATTACCAAACAATATGCAACAATATGATGCATGCATGAAACATGGCAATATGAGTGTGTTGGGCTAATGCAACTAAAACCAGATGGGTTTGAACCATTTTGAATCAAAGATTGAAGTTTCAAACTCATACATGGCCCTTATAAGTGCTTAATCTAGTTCTGCTCTAAACATCAGGTTAGCTTGCTTAAACATGCATGAAACCAGTATAGATGGATAGATTGGATTTTTCTGATCATTTTTCATATATAAAACTTTGCATTTGGAGCTACGGTTGATTTACTCTGAATTTTTGAAGTTTGGGGGTATTTTCTGGAATTTATAAATCATTCTGGATTTATTTTAATTCCAGAAAAGGATTACTGCGTCAGCATGATGTCATGCTGACCTCAGCAGGTCAACAGGCCGGTCCACGTCAAACTGACCACTGGGTCCCGCATGTCAGTAGTTAATTAACTAACTAAATTTAGTTAAATCTAAACTGGTTAATTAGCAGAGGGGGGGCCCACTTGTCATAGACTCAGGGGAGTCAACCTGGACCCACCCTAGTCAAAGTCAAGGTCAAACACGCCGACGTCTAGCCGCCGGCGAGGCCGAACGCGGCGGCGAGAGTGGTTTTGTGCACTCCGGCGACCAAATGGGCGGCGGAGAGCATCTACAGGTAGCTGGGACCGAGCCGCAGCTCTTAGTGGCGGTGGTTGAGCTCAGGGTGGCCGGAGACGTTGCCGGCGACGACTTTGGCGGTCGCCGGAGTCGGGTGAAGACGAATCCGAGGCGACGGGGCACGGCGAGGCACGTGGTGAGGTGCGTTGGGCCCCTGGGGACGCGGTGAGTGCGTTAGACATGGTGGGGTGGCCGGTGGTTAGCCGGAGACACGTCGGCGACGAGCTCCGCGGCAGCGCGTGCGGGTGAGCTACGTGTGCGTGCAGTGGTGCACGAGAGCGAGAAAGGGAAGGGGAAGAAGGTAGCCAGGCTCACAGGGGTCTTGAGGAAGCAGACGACGCGGTCGGAGATGAGCTGGTGCGGCGGCGACGGCGAAGGGGATCTCCGGCGGTGGCAAGGTCGAACGAGATCGGGGCAGTGGCTTCAGGGCAAGCGAGCGCTCAGGGCTCGGCTTGTTCGAAGGAGCAGAGGGCGGCGAAGCTCCTGGACACGGTGGCGTAGCGCGGGGTTGACGGAGAGCGCGACTACGACGAGGGTGCAGCGGCGGTGGCGTCGGCCATGGCGCGGGAGAGCGAGGGAGAGGAGCTGGGGGAAGGAGCTGGTGTCTGTGGGGTCGGGGAGAGGGAGAAGGAACGATCCCCGTCATCAGCTGGACGAGGGGAGCGGCGAGGCGGCGGGCAGCTGCATGGCACGCATGCTGTGCTCGCCGTCGAGCAGCTGCCTGCCTGCCTGGCCAAGCCAAGCAGCTCGCTGGAGCGGTGGCTGGGCTGGGCCGGTAGGTGGGCCTGCTCGGTGGCGCCAAATAATACTTTCCCTTCTTCCTGTTTTTTTATTTATTCTGCAGGTTTGTTGCATTTTTAAAAATACCTAAGAAATTCCAAAAAATCACCAAACTGCACCTGGTCCTTAGTTGGAATAATTCCAGCATGGAACATTTTAGTTTGGGAATATTTGAGCATTTGAAATATTTTATAAATTTTAAATGCCCAAATTCAAATACTTATGATTTAATTCAAAGACCTTAGGATGACCTAGAAAATTGTGCATCACTTTTGGCAGAGGTTCTGAACCAAGACAAAAATGATGGACATTTTGGAAGGGCATTTCAGGTTCATTGAAAATATTTTTAGTAAACCCTAGTTGGATTCAGAGGGGGCTGGGGGTTCTGTCATCCCCATTTCAAGTTTCTGTTGATAAAAATACACATGATGCAACACTCTAATGCATGAACTAGCTAGGGTGTGACAACATGGCTAGGTCAGAATGGAGAAACTGCATCGTTGTCGTGTTCATGGGGAGCCAACCGGCTGGGTCAGAACAGAATGCGTCATCGTGTTCATCGGGAGGGCTTGGATGGAACAGCCGATGGAAACGAGGCCTGGTGTACCGCGGAATGGAGGAAACAGCCATGTGTTTGACCAGCCACGGTCGAAACGAGATCATGTTCATCGGGACGGGTCTGGCGTATCGCAAAACGGAGGAAACAGACTTCTATTGGACCTCCTATGGTCGAAATGGGGTCCTGTTGATCGGGAGGGGTGTGGCATACCGCAAAATGGAGGAAACGGACTTGTGTTGGAGCGCTATGGTCGAAACGGGGGTCCTGTTCATCGGGAGATGTGTGGCATACCGCAAAACAGGACTCCACGGGATACTGTTCATCTCCACCGTCGACCTCCTCCAACCTCCAAGGGCTACTGTTCATCCACCATCGACATCCTCCAGCCTCCACCTGGACTGTTCATCCACGGCCTCCTATTCATCCAGCCTCCACCGCGTCCTCCTCCACCGGCTACTATTCAACCAGCCCTCTCCACGGGGTCCTGTTCAGCTAGCCCTCCACGGGGTCCTGTTCATCCAGCCCTCCACCGGCTACTATTCAACCAGCCCTCCACTGGCTACTATTCAACCTTCCCTCCATAGGGTCCTATTCATCCAGCCATCCATGGGGTCCTATTCATCCACGCCTAACTGGCTCGATCGATAGGGGTCATGTTCATCCAGCAGCAACACCACGGGGTCCTGTTCATCCAACCCCCACCGGGAATGGTTCATCCAACCCCACCCCCCAACAACACTCATTGTTCATCCATAGGAAGCATCGATCGGCTTTAGTTAGCAGCAGTAGCAAAGGAATTGCTCGATCGGGTTCAGTTAACAGCCATCGATTGATCGCTCGGGTTCAATAACGCGTAGCCTATAGTGCAATCACTCGGGTTCAGTAGGTGAATCCCTTGCTCGGGTTCAGTTAGAGCCCAACGCCTCGCACCCACGCGCGTGCGTGTAAGGGAGAAATGTGCAAACCTCCGTGCATCGATCGTCCCCGACCACCCACTGTAACCGGGAACACCACGATATTTTTCTCGCCCTCATTTCTACCACGGTTTTTTCCTTCATGGATAGCCCAAAGAATGTCATGCAACTGCATCTCCAGCCCGCCCAGGATGAAAAGCCCATTTTCTGTCATGATTTTTTTTCATAGAAGTAGGAGCCCACCACATGTATGGTGATATCGGGTTTTGTCACAATTATCATCATAGAAGTGTCATAAGTATGACAAAAAAAATTCGTTAGACCCAAATGTCACGAATGTGTCTTTTTTGGTAGTGCATTTGGAGGTGTTTTCTGTAGGAAGTGACTGCCATGTGGCAGGAAACAGCTACTTAGTCACTTGGGGGCTTGACACCGCATTGGTCGACGACTTGTGTCATGGTGAGGTGGAGCGGTGAAGCCTTGGCAGGGTAATCCGCCCTTGCTGTGCCTGGCAAGCCTGTCGGGGCGGTATGGGGGCTTATTTTCGAGGCAACCTCGCCCCTGCCAGGCTCTCCTGCCCGACATGGGAGATTTTTCCCTTAGCAACATCTTGCTCCTCTAGCTTGACTTGGTCTTCTTGATCTGCATTCTGATTCTTCAAAGAGCTGATATCTTATGCTTGGTCTTGGTCTTGGATGCTGCAATATTATCCTTGGACTTATGCACAGTCCGGGCAATAGACCCAGGGTTTGTTGCACCGACACCTTGCTACTCCTGTAAGAGTTCTTGGATTTCCTCGAAGAGGAATAGTGATGTAGAACAACAATAGGAAGTATTTCCCTCTGTTAAGAACCAAGGTTTAATCAAACCAGTAGGAAGTCAACAAGCTAAGATGACAAGAAACACCTGCACACACAAAATTAAAAGCTTGCACCCGACTTGGCAAGGGGATTGTCAATCCCCTAATATTGCTAGTTGCAATATTAAAAGCAACTAGTGGATGGTAACGATATAGTGGAACTGCAAACTAATGAAAGTGAATAAAAGAGCAATTATGTAAACGCAATTATGAACTGAGAATGGACCCGGAGGACACAGGTTCACTAGTGGAATCTCTCTCTCGAAATCAGGTAATGGCATGGTAAACAAATTACTGTTGGGCAATTGATAGAAAAGTGGCATTCATGATTATGATCATTCATAGCATAATATTTTTATAGGCATTACGTCCATGATTACTAGACCATTATCTGACTAAATCTACTATTATTACTCCTCCCCAAAACCACTATCCAACATGCATCTCAAGGTATTAAGTTCAATGAAAAAGAGAGCAATGAGGTAAGCAAGGTGACATGATGTAAACACGAAGAAATCTAGCAATAATATCAAACCCCATCCTTTTACCCTTAGCAGCAACAATACAAATATGTGTCTTGTCCTTTCTGTCAGTGGGATATAGAACACAGAAGACTGAACCCACCACTATGCACCACTCCCTCAAAAGAATTACCCATCTATCTTGGCCAGAGAAGATAAATAACTGGGAAAACATAGATAGCTCCTCAACTACAAATCAAAAAAACTTCAAAATATTGAAATATATTCAATGAACTATCTGATCATAATTCCAAAATTCATCGTATCCCAACAAGCATACCATAAGAAAAGCATCAGATTGATCTCGAAGGAGAACATGGTATTGAAGATCTAAGTGAGAGAGAGAGAGAGAGAGACAGAGAAGCCATCTAGCTACTACTATGGACCTAGGTACTAAATGAACTACTCACACATCATCATTGAGGAAGCAAGGTCGATGAAGAAGCTCCCTCCAATGGTGTCCCCATCCGACAAAGCTCCAAAATAGGGCTCTAGATGGGATCACTTTGGCATAGAGTCTTGCGGTGGCAATAAAGTTCTCTCTAGGGAACGATTGATGGTTTTGGTATTTATAGGAATTTATGGCACTGTAATCAGGCCAAGACAATGCATGTGGGACCCACAAGCCCGGGGGCGCGACCACGCCCTGTCCGCATGGCCCGGCCTTGTGGGAGCCTCGTGCCTCCTCTCGACTTCTCCAAAGGTCCTTGGTCTAGAAAAAATTGTAAAAATTAGCATTGTGTTTGGACCATCCCACATATGGATTTTCAATGAAACAAAAAACAACTATAAATAGGAACTGACACTAGGCACTAAATTAATATGTTAGTCCAATAAATAATATAAAATGGTGTGAAATGATAATAAAACCATATACAAATGATAATATAGCAACATGAAACAATAAAAAAATTATAGATACGTTTGAGATGTATCAGCCACCCTTCGAGATCGAACGGCTTGCTTAGCCCCCGAGAGGCTCCCGCCACAAGCCAACCTACAACGGACGACAAGAAGGCTCTCTTTGCCCTCAAGCATCCAAGGAAGGCGGGTACTCCAACATCCTTTATAGGAGTAATGACTCAAGTTGGAAACTCAAGATCAACAATAACATATTGTTTGGAAGATAGCGATTCAGTCTCCTAAATTAACGGTTGTCAGCATACAATTTCGAAAGAATGCGGATCGAGCTTTCGAAGTTATATTTATTGTCATACTGGAAGCAGGTGTATGGATTACGAAACTATTTCAATTGTTCTACCCTCCTGACAGTCAAATCAAATCCAAAAAGTAATATTTTGTAGCCATATTATGATCTCCTTACTTGATGATGGCCCCGCTTTTAGACTCATCTTTACTTATCGTAAGCTATCCTGGTGCGTCATGAGGTGAAGATGACAAAAATCTATAAATGTCTACATACCCTCCCTGGAAAGTTGTCCTCAATGTTGCAAGGTCTCCTCAACACGTGGAATGAGATCTGCAGCATTGCCACTCTCATTCTTCAAGTATTGATGCTCTGCCATGCTGCAACCTCCTTCTCAGCTAGCTTGACTTGCGGCTGCACGTGACACCTCTTTCTCCAAATGAGCTTGAACTTTGGTGAAACTTCATTTTTTTCAAACAAATCCAGTGCGCCACTATCTTGTCTCCTTGGCCTTAATGATCTTTTGTCTAGTTTCTTCTTATAATTCATCAAACAAGTGCAATACTAGGACCACATAACATGCAGACATGATAATATTTTCCTATATTCCAATGCATTTTCCCTAATTCCTTTGGTCGTCTACTCTCTCCTTCCTATGGAACGACACATGACTAGTTGATTCTTCATGAACATCATCTATTTGTATGCTTTTGTCAATGCAAGTGAAAATACCCGCTTAGACGACACATGAACATCATGAAGCTCATCTATTCGAATGGCTTTGTCGATGCAAGTGCAAATCATAGAACATGCCCAATCATCCTCCTTTTCTTAGTTGAGGGCTTTGTCATCAACTGGCTTGTCAACATGGGCATCGATAAAATATCAATATTATTGATGCTCCTCACATCATTCTCCCCCTCTTTAAGTGAGGTCTTCCTCGGTCTCCAAGTGGTCTTGTGCACTTTCTCCTTACACGCAACTAGTACAACCTCAGACGGATCTTATCTCCACCATAGGGTCCATTGTCCTTCGCTTACCAACATGAGTAAATGTACATGTATTAACTCTTCTAGCATGCATAGAATGACAAACATACTACCATGGACACCTTAGCAGTAATCCATAAACCTCCAATGGCAACACATCGCAGTAAAGTTTGTCAAAAGCAAATGGCACATGTACCTAATGAATATTTTAGCATACCATCACTGTTCAACCATTCAACATGCTTTGGCTCTATAATACACCAGATAGACAGTCCCAAAGTTTCCACTACTTCCTTGTTGATGGCATTACAGCAGATACAACTGTCAATGATCAATTTTCATGCATTCTTCTAGATGATGCACTTCCTATGAAACTTGCTCCATCTCTTATTTTCTCCACCAATTTGTCACCAGTGGGCATCTTATTAAATTGTACTCTCATACCACAAATTAGTACACCATCCTCATCCAGTGTTTTAGTTGGTGCCTATGTTGGTGCCCCCCGGAACAACGTTGACCTTTGTTTCCTTACTCATTTTTGTCACTACCTCATTAATAACATCTACCTTGGCCATCTCCTGATGCTGCACGAGAAATCGTGTACATAGAAATTGCCTGAAACTCTCCCAAGAAGATGTGCCATATTTTATGCCCTTCACATCCGTATCTTCACACCACCAAAATGGTATCTTTGGACCCACATGGTGTGCCACGAGAGCACAAGAAACCTTATCATTAAACTGGGATAAGAGGACGCACATGTACAAAAACCACATTGCATTGTATCGTTCCAGAACTTGCGATTTGTCGGTGTTGCATCTCTCTTCAGCCGCCACTTCATTTTATTTGGATCATGTTGCACACCTTTAAACATGTTATAATATCCTTGAAATGTGTCCCATGCTAACAGAGTTACATGGCTAATGCGAGAAAAATGTACTATTAGCCATCTCCACCTTTTGTGCATCACCGCAAACTGCCCTTGTGCACCCATCGTCAAAACTAGTACATCATGGTTGCACTATGGTAGTAATTCACCGACTATTGGGACCACAAACGCATTGACTTGCAGATAAATCTCCGTAGATAAAAAATTTGCATTGTGAGAAACCCAGAAATCTGATACCACCTAACATAGGCATGACATCGTATGAGCCGCTGATTTGGCCCGATCTTTCATGATGCAACAACCTACTTCAAAATACACGAATAAAAGATCCCAATTATGCCACTAGTATGAGTAGCCTGAAATTGGGTAATGACAATCAACAAGAATCCCTCGACAAACAAGGAACTTCACATCAAAATAGAGTAACAGCGAAGCAACCCGCTGGTGATAGCGAACCTCATGAGTATTCTCGGTAACACAAGAATCTTCTCGCAATCACTTGATAAAATATGAAAATAGATGACGCCCAGTAGTCCCATCTTGTTTACATGACTGGGCAAAGCTTCAACACTTGTTTAAAACCTCAAACACAACCCCCTTAAAGCCATGACTTACATGGATATATAAAGACATGTAGATGTACAACATAAGGCTGGGGTTGAAACAAACCGGCCTATAGCTTTCCTAATTTATATGACTCTATGTGAAAACTCGGGATTAACAGTGACATATTGTTTGGAAGATAGCGATTCGGTCTCCCGAATTAAAGGTTGGCAGCATACAATTTGTAGAGCACACAGATCCAACTTCCCATTTCTATTTATTTGCCTTATTTAAAGCATGTATAGGGATTATGCACCTATTTCAATTTATGCCCTGCTGTTAGTCAAACCAAATATGAAAGGGGGTATTTTGTATCCATCATATGTTCTCATTGCTTGATGATGGCACCACTTTTAGACTCATCTTTATTTGTCCATTTCCTGGTGCGTCATGAGGTGAACATGATAAAAATCTTGAAATGTCCGCATCATAGGCACTTGCCCTTACCATGATCATAGAAGTATAATGCATGTCCATATCAACCAAGTCCCCACCAACATGCACAAAAAGGGTAGCTTTCCACTCGATGAACAAAGCACCACTAGCAAATTTACCATCACCAAGAATCACGTTATTCTGAAGAATCCAAGCACCCCCAAAGAAAAATCCTTGAACTTATAGATGAGTGAACATGGCATAATAATTTTAGCAACCAATCTAAGATTGTCTTCAAAAAATTCTCCGTTGCTAGTAGATTCAAAACTTCACAAAGAGCGGTGTTCAACATTTATTCTTTAGTGTAAGTTATAGGAGCATGAAAGCCGCCCTCATCCATCGTACAGAAAATTTTATAGGATGGAAAAATATTGAAATTGTACATTACCCTTTTTATTGGACTGCTAAGCTCTTAGTCACCGCTCACAAGGAGAAAAGCTCTGATTGTTTTGGAACATCAGCATGCCACATCTATTCCCAAAATTTTATTTATCCATTTCTAACACTATTGTGCCGCCTTGTATTTTTCTCCCGTAACATTCTATGCAGAGCAAATCTGTATGACTCCTCCCCAAGAAGCAGCGGGATCTCTCCATGTGCTAGGTCGGAGGTTATGAAGTCGCCATCAAGTTGAGTCAGGAGCGCCACAATAAGTACCAACTCTGTGTCATGAGGAAAGAAAAATGTCTCACCAAGTCTGCATTCCATCATTTCTCCCTCATCACAAATAAGTCGAACATCCATTTTAATCATGATCTATTTTTCTTCGTCGTAATTGTACATGAGTTCCTTGGATCCCAATGATCTCTCCCTATATTCATTCTTTGGCCATTATAGACTTCAAATATTTATTGTTTGGCCATCATAAAATCCAAATGTTTATTATTTGGATACACTTCAAATATTACTCCTCTTTATAGATGCATTTTTTACCATTGTGCACTATACAAATCCCACCTTGTTTCAGAAGATCAGGGCCATTTTCAAAGCGTTGTCAGCTAGGGGAAGAGTTGTACAAGAAGGTGGTATCCAGCATGTCACCATTAAGGTAAAACTTGTCCTAACGCAAGGAATCACGTAAGTAATCAGGAAACTCCAATAAAGCGCCAAACTTGCTTAGCCAATGTGGAACATGGATACAACTCATCTAAGTGTATGCAACCAAAATCTACTACCATTGCAACAAGTACACATAGTGCCACTTCAACAAACAACAAAACTTAATTCATGACGCGACGCAATATGATGCTCAACAATAACACAACTACATCTCTCCATCTTACAAAAAATTCACAATGACAACCGTATTAGCCTCTTGCTTAATCTTGATTAGCTTGATCTCTTGGAGATTGTCGGTGTCAAAACCGGCGGATCTCGGGTAGGGGGTCCCGAACTGTGCGTCTAGGCGGATGGTAATAGGAGACAAGGGACACGATGTTTTTACCCAGGTTCGAGCCCTCTTGATGGAGCTAAAACCCTACTCCTGCTTGATTAATATTGATGATATGGGTAGTACAAGAGTAGATCAACCACGAGATCAGAGAGGCTAAACCCTAGAAGCTAGCCTATGGTATGATTGTTGTTCGTCCTACGTACTAAAACCCTCCAGTTTATATAGACACCGGAGAGGGCTAGGGTTACACAGAGTCGGTTACAATGGGAGGAGATCTACATATCCGTATCGCCAAGCTTGCCTTCCATGCCAAGGAAAGTCCCATCAGGACACGGGACGAAGTCTTCAATCTTGTATCTTCATAGTCCAGGAGTCCGGCCAAAGTACATAGTCCGTTCATCCGGACACCCCCTAATCCGGGACTCCCTCAGTAGCCCCTGAACCAGGCTTCAATGATGACGAGTCCAGTGCGCCAATTGTCTTTGGCATTGCAAGGCGGGTTCCTCCTCCGAATACTTCATAGAAGATTTTGAACACAAGGATAGTGTCCGGCTCTGCAAAATAAGTTTCACATACCACAGTAGAGAGAATAATGTTTGTATAAATCTAATCTGCTGACGTATTTCGTAGCGTGACATCATGCCATGGCCAAGCCTTTATTCGAATCATTTTACTGTCCCACCTCAGCGCGTTTAGCGAGGCGGTTTCCTTGGCACGTCTTGTCAAAACAGAGATCGTGTCCCCTTATTCCGGGATTCTCATCAATACAGGCGTGGGTAACCCAACCGCGCCTGTTGGTATGTCTTCTCAAATGAAGGCGAGTCCCAAACGGTCACGGGGAGGGCTCTTGGTATTCAACCTCTTTATAAAGAGACCAAGGCTCGACTCCTTTCTTTTAATCTCAATAAAACCCGCCTCTTACCTTGAGTTCCAACACCCAAAGCTTCAGATTCAGGCGCCTCGGACTTCCGACGATGTCCGGCTCCGACCTCCAAGGCCGGTGGATGCCTTCCTTCGTTACGGAAGAAGACGTGTTAAAGTTAAGAGATGCCAGTTATCTAACCGGCAAAATCTTGCATAGGCTGCCTGCTCAAGGGCAGGTCATTCCTACTCCCAAGCCCAGTGAGAGCATGGGTGTTCGCGTCTCACTTCCTTCGGGGGCTAGGCTTCCCGATTGACCCCTTTGTGAGGGGGCTCATGTTTTATTACGGGCTGGAATTCCACGACTTAGCTCCGGAGTCCATCCTCCATATCTCATCGTTCATTGTCGTGTGTGAGGCCTTCCTCCATATTACTCCTCACTTCGGATTGTGGCTCAAAACCTTCAAAGTAGAGCCGAAGATGATCGAGGGGCAGCACGCGGAGTGCGGAGGTGCTGTTATAATTGAGATTGCCGACGCTCCATGGCCCGAGGGCTCTTTTCAAGAGGAGTTCGGCTTATGGCAATGAGAGTGGTTTTATATCACAGCTCCCAGGGGCACCAAATGGGTAGCGCCACTTGCTTTTCGCTCGGGTCCCCCACCACAGCTAGCGTCATGGGTCAATAAAGGGCTTAACTAGGGGCCGTCCAAGGACGTGCCCTTGTTGCAGGGCCGCGTTCGAGATCTCCTGGAAAGAAATATCAATCTGTCTGTAGTGACGCAGGTTATGTTGATTCGCCGCATCCTGCCATGCAAACGCCGCCCCCTCCGCCTGTGGGAGTTTAATCCAGAAGGACCACGAGCCCTCCAACATTTTGCGGGTGCGACGCCCATGGAGATGTACAATTTGTTCTTCGGATCACAAGCAATGTGTCCGGATTCATCCGAGGATGCAGGTCTGAGCTGCAATCGTCCAGATACTCAAGTAGCCCTATACTCGGACTCGCTATACGTATATTTATCATAAAATCGCCCTTAAAAGAGTTGTCCCTTAAACAGGAGTGGATAGCGAAAGCAAAGCTAATCAGGTGTCCGCCCCCCTCCCTGAGACTACGCTGGATCCCGTGTTAACCAGGATGCTGGAGGTGGCGCCTTTGGAAGAAGGCAAAGAGGGGAACAAAGAAGCCACCGCCTCCCTGAAGGAGGCTGTCAGGGAAGGAGGAATCGAGAATTCCTCCAACCAGGGGAAGAAGAAGACCGCCTCTGAAGACCCGGAGGCCATGGCCTCAAAGCGGGGGAAGAAATCTTCGTTAGAGGGTCCAGCGCCGGGAGGTACCTCGGCCGCATTGCGTCCCCAAGGGGATCGGCTCTCCATCGAGCCGTAAGTAGAAAGGGGGGTTTAAAAATGAGAGACATCCCCGTTCTATTTCTGAGGAAGATAACCGAAATTTTACCTTGTAGTTCGGATCTCAGCCCTTCTCAGTAGAGCTCATCTTCAGGGGATCTTCGTCCAGAGATGATGGAGAGCGGAACGCCTCCCCCTGCCGTACCACCTTGCGAGGCGGGCGACCCTGAGGTGTCGTCACGGAGGGTTTCTCCAAATCCGGTAGGGGCTGAAGGCAGTCGTATGGCCCCCCAAGGCCCTTCGTGTCCGGCCTTCGAAAAAGGCTATCGGACGAGTCCAGCACCATTCGGTGCATGGTCGGAGGAGCTGAAGGATCTGCTCGGGCAAGCGTCTATCTCAGAAGAACATCGTGCGTTGATGGATACTGTGATTGGAAGAATTTCATCCGCGGAGAGCGGGTTGTACGAGGCCGTCATGAGTTTACTGACAGGTTTTGAGGTACGTGAAACGATGTACCTTTTGACAGATCTGCATATATAAGATGCGCCATGTATAGATAGTAGCCCCTGAGACTCGGTGGGTTTTCAAAAATGACGGCGCGCCGAGGATCATAATCCCAGGTATAATACTGCATCTTTCCTATGTAGGTGGCGAAGTGTCCGGTGGCTGGCCGGACTAATGAATTTGCCGAGCTAAAGAGGCAACTTGACGTGGCAGATGTCGACATCGCGCTTGTCAACAAGCGGATTGACGAGGCACAAGGTATATAATTTCTCCGAAGACACCTGGTAAGAGGAGCTTTATGCCCATACCTTACAACATATGTGCTTGATGCAGATGGTGCCGCTGCCATGGAGAACCTTCGGGCAGAACTTTCCCGAGCCAAGGAGCAGGCCAAGAAAAGCGATGCGGCTGCCTTAAAGGTGGCTGAAGAGCTGAAAGCCGAACAGGCTGCTCACTGCCAAAGCAAGAAGGAAATGGCCGAGATGGCGGAAAAGTTGAAGAATGCTGTCGACCATTGCAAGCTTCTTGAAAAAGAAGACCGGGTGGCACAGAAGGACCTAGAGAAGGTCACTACCGAGGCCAAGGATACTCTCTCTGCGATGAGAGCTATGAAGGAGGAGCTACGTCAGGCCGGAGATATCACGGCTAGAAAGCCCTATATGCTGTGGATGAAGTTCGGGGATCCTAAATATGCTCCGTTGGACCGGAAGTGGAGTGCGGCGAACACTTACCTGGACTTGGCAGTGAGTGCCGCGGACGCGGCCAAACACTTCCGCGATCAAAAAGACCACGAAGTGGAAAAGCTTTTTTGGTCGCAGTTCCACAATCCAGAGCACCCACTTTTAGTATCCGATCGCTTGGCCGCATGGGCGGAGCTGAATAGGTTATCCAGACTCGCCATGAAGCATGTCGTGAGTCATCTGTGGACGAAAAGGCCCGAGCCGAAGAGTTATTTTAGCTTGGTGCAGCAGTTCCTCGGTGCGGTGCCGCATATTAATGCAATGAAGAGGTTGGCGTGCATAGAGGGTGCACAGATGGCTCTTGCCCGTGTCAAGACATACTAGGCGGATATGAAGGCTAGTGTTGTTGCATCCCAAGATTTGGATGAAAGCCGAGTACCTGCCGAGCACTATTTTCAGGAAGTTCTGCAGGGTGCTCGTTTAATAGAGACGCAGTGCTCGAAGGATGTTATGTTCGAATAACATGTATCATTGTAAAACAATGTTTCGATGGAATATAAAAGCTTTTTATACTTGTGCTTTCATGAATTAAAATACCTCCTGTGCGGCCGTTAATGTATATGTGTATATAACCTGAAAGATGGCAGTCTTCGGCTTCAGCCCCCACGCATATAATGCGGGGGTGTTCGCAGAAGGCGCATTTTCACACTTGATCCAACGTCTTGGTCCTATAAAGGAGGTGATAGCGCAGCGAACTAGGCAACCGGACTATAATGCTTTATCACTTTCACTTAGCCATAGGAGTTTGACAGTGGGGCTACTATATAGCCCCTAGGGGCACCGCGCTCACCCGAATTCGGGTCGCGTGTGTGCCTGACCGAGAAACAGCCCTTCATTAATGCGGAGGAATCCTAAAGATTCCGGTGGGTCATCGAGTGGTTGACCAGTCTCACGCTATATCATGACAGTCAGTTTTTGGCTTTCTCTACTGAGGTGCTCGCCTGGCCGAACCGGGGCACAATCGCAGTAGTTCTCCTGGTGCCGCCTTAGCCGATAGAGCGGAACGTAAGGCAGCAAAACATAGGAGCCGGGCAAACCCAACATTTGACCAAAGACATGATTCGGAGCTGATGCATATAAGGCCAAACTCGCGACGCCGAACACTCCCTAAGGTATTCGGTCTTTATGAAAATGGGCTAAACAATGCCCTTGGTAAAAGCCCCTGGTGTCCAGGTACGCGCAAAATTCTGACGTGGCCACATGCCAAGACGCCAGCCTCCTCCTCGGTTGTAAAAAGAAACTGGGGGATGTTATCAACAAGAGATAGTCAAAAAGGTTTACGCAGGGTCTTAATCTGAAAAGAATCCTTGGAATGGGTCCCTACTGCACGTATGCGCCTGTGTCTCCATTGTGCCGTATCCTGGACGGGTGTAGTATGGTGTTCATCTGTAAAAGAGAGGAACTTAGTTGAAAACAATCGTGCGAAAATCTATGTTATACTAAATAAGCAAAGTATAATTCGGAAAATGGGTAGAATTGAGATTTATTGTCTCTTGTTGTATACGCGCGGAGCCCCTTGTACGGGGGTATGTGGCTATTAAGCCCCTGTATGTTTACGCCGGACTCGTCTAGCCATGTCCGGGGTCTGAATGACCTGTTTAGGTGCTTTGGTTAGTGAATCCCGTTTAGTGTGTGGCTGTCGAGGCAGCCGCACAGTCTTCCCTGCTCGAGGAACATTCAATATTTCCCTTTAATGAGATGATGCCTCGCGGACCGAGCATTTTAAGCGTAAGGGATGCATAATGCGGTATTGCGTTAAAGCAGGCGAAAGCTTCACGCCCCAGTAGTGCTTGATAGCTACCTGTAAATGGGGCCATGTGAAAGGTTATCTTTTCGCGGCGGAAGTTGTCGGGGAAGCCGAGCACAACTTCTAGCAGGAGAGAACCCGTACAATGGGTATCTGGGCCTGGCGTTACCCCTTGAAAGGAAGTGTTGTCGTGGCGAATTGTTGTTGGGTTTATTCCCATTTTGTGGCCTGTGTCCTGGTATAGCAGGTTTAGATCACTGCCGCCGTCCATTAGGACTTGTGTAAAGTGGAGTCCGCGAATTATCTGATCTAATACCAAGGCAGTCCAGCCTGTGTTCCGGATACTTCTAGAGTAATCCTGATAGTCGAAGGTGATTGGTTGTAACAACCAGTGACGGGACTCCTCTGGGACAGGCCGTATGGCGTGAATCTCTATAGGCGCCACTCTATATTTCCCTTTTGTCACGTGAAGTGAGTTTACTGTTTTGACTTCTTATGAGAACTTCTTTTGTTCTCCGGTGCTCTGCTTGTGGGGTTTGTCATCGTCCTTGCTTGGTATGTCGAGCCCCTTCTGTTCGGCGTTAAGTTTGCCGGATTGCTTGAAGACCCAACAATCTCTGTGGGTATGGTTTGCAGGCTTCCCGGGAGTACTGTGGATTTGGCATGTTTTGTCCAAGTTGTTTAGGTTAGATACCTCGTCCCTGTTATCCTTGAGGGGCGGCTTTTTCTGATTCTGCCGAGAGCTTTTGAATCCGGCGTTGACTGTCGTGCTCTTCGGGCTGTTTTCCTTGGTCCGGCGCTGGTCCTTGCTACGTCGCGGTTTCCCGTTTCCATCCCGAACTTCGGATGTACTTGGGTTGCTGGTGCTGCTTCTTGCCAACCATCTATCCTCTCCTGTGCAAAAGCGGGTCATGAGCCTTGTTAATGCGGCCATTGTTCTTGGCTTTTCTTGGCCGAGGTGTCTAGTGAGCCATTCGTCTCGAACGCTGTGTTTGAAAGATGCTAAGGCTTCGGCGTCCGGAAAGTCGACTATCTGGTTTTTTTTAGTAAGAAATCTATTCGAGAGTTTCCGGGCTGACTCTCCGGGTTGTTGAGTTATATGACTTAGATCGTCTGCATCCGGAGGTCGGACATAGGTCCGTTGAAAATTTGCCCGAAAAGCATCCTCGAGCTCTTCCCAACTTCCGATGGTGTTTGCGGGAAGGCTTTTAAGCCAATGCCGGGCTAGCCCTTTGAGCTTGAGGGGTATGTATTTTATGGCGTGGAGGTCATCTCCTCTAGCCATGTGTATGTGGAGGATATAGTCCTCAATCCAGACTCCAGGGTCTGTTGTTCCGTCGTATGCCTCTATGTTTACGGGTTTGAATCCCGCTGGAAATTCATGGTCCAGCACCTCATCGGTGAAACAGAGGGGGTGTGCGGCACCCCTATATTTGGGTGTGCCATGATGTTCGGATACTTGTTGTGTTGCATTGCTTACTAGAGCTTGCTTTCTTGGCCCGTAGATAGATCTGGCTGGGCCGTCTTTTTGATGCGAGTCCTTGCGCGGATCGCGTGCTGGCTTGAGTGCGGCGCCCCTTGCCGCTCTATGCTAGCCATGGGGTTGTTTATCCGACCGAGTGTCTTCTTTAATTTTTGATTGCGGGGGCTCTAAGGCCTCCTCATCAAATTCCGGCAGTAATTTCCGCTTCGGATAGCTCTTTGTGTGACGACTGTCGCCGTACTTGTTTTTCGGTGTTGAGTACTTTGCCCCATCTAATTCTGAGTGCATCTTCCGCTGTTTTGAGCTTCTGCTTCTGCTTTTTCAGGCTACACGCAGTGGCGACGAGCCTTTTGTGGAGGTTCTTTTGCTCCAGCAACTTGTCCGGCGTGAGGTCGTCCGGACTAATATCTTCACCGGGGACGGGTTGTTCGGTTTGTTTACCCAAATTGCC
The DNA here is from genome assembly GCF_002162155.2 of Triticum dicoccoides. Classification (NCBI taxonomy): domain Eukaryota; kingdom Viridiplantae; phylum Streptophyta; class Magnoliopsida; order Poales; family Poaceae; genus Triticum; species Triticum dicoccoides. The sequence goes on from NC_041393.1 coordinate 111,484,072, forward strand.
CTATTCGGACGGTTGCTCGATGGCATGTTCGTCGTCCGCCGGTTTGCCCTGCTCTGTGACTGGGTCTCTGTCGAGGTGGGGTTTGGCGCGTCGATTACGCCGCCGCTTTGATTGCTTTTCGAGGGAACGATCCGTCGTTGCGTCCCTTTGTTCCTCATCGTTGTTTCTTTTAGGTGTGTCCACCATGTATACATCATGAGATGAGGTGGTTGTCCAGTGCCCTATAGGCGCTGATTCCTGTTCGTCTCCTGCATTGTCGTCCATACCGTCGATGTCTTCTGAGTCGAAATCGAGCATGTCAGTTAAATCATCGACAGTGGCTATGAAGTGGGCGGTGGGTGGGCTTTGAATTTCTTTGTCGTCTGCATCCCATCCTCGTTGACCATAGTCCGGCCAGGGCTCTCCTGATAAGGAGAGAGACTTTAGTGAATTCAGAATGTCACCGAAGGGCGAGTGCTGAAAGATGTCCGCGGGGGCGAACTCCATGATCGGCGTCCAATCGGGTTTGATCGGCAGGGGCGCGGAAGGTTCGGAGTCCGGAGAGGAGTCCTGCACCTTGGAGTCGCGAGCTTCACAAAGGACAAGACTGGTGTTTGGCTCGATCTCCGTAGAGATTGCAGGCCCCGAGGCGGTGTCCAGCCATCCGTCCTCGATTGGTGCAGTCGGCTCCGAACTAAGGGTCGGAGCGGACACCGGGGCGGCCTTGTGGGCACTGTTCGGCGGCAGAGCTAGATCATGCCTATCACGACAGTGCGGCGCGCCCGGCCGTGGCTCAAATCCGTCGAAGATCAAGTCTCCGCGGATGTCAGCCCTGTAGTTCAAGCTTCCAAATCTGGCCTGATGGCCAGGGGCGTAGCTTTCGATCTGCTCCAGATGGCCAAGCGAATCGGCCCGCAGTGCAAAGCCGCCGAATATGAAGATCTGTCCGGGGAGAAAAGTCTCACCCTGGACCGCGTCGTTGTTGATGATCGGAGGAGCCATCGGGCCTAAAGATGACGACACAGAGGAACTCTCAATAAAAGCACCAATGTCGGTGTCAAAACCGGTGGATCTCGGGTAGGGGGTTCCGAACTGTGCGTCTAGGCGGATGGTAACAGGAGACAAGGGACACGATGTTTTTACCCAGGTTCGGGCCCTCTCGATGGAGGTAAAACCCTACTCCTGCTTGATTAATATTGATGATATGGGTAGTACAAGAGTAGATCTACCACGAGATCAGAGAGGCTAAACCCTAGAAGCTAGCCTATGGTATGATTGTTGTTCGTCCTACGGACTAAAGCCCTCCGGTTTATATAGACACCGGAGAGGGCTAGGGTTACACAGAGTCGGTTACAATGGGAGGAGATCTACATATCTGTATCACCAAGCTTGCCTTCCACGCCGTGGAAAGTCCCATCCGGACACAGGACGAAGTCTTCAATCTTGTATCTTCATAGTCCAGGAGTCCAGCCAAAGTACATAGTCCGGTCATCCGGACACCCCCTAATCCGGGACTCCCTCAGAGATACTTAATGATGGCTAATGGTTCCTTCTTCAAATCAATGAGGGCAGACCTGTCATAAGAAGCAATAGATAAAGGCGGCATGCGTAGAGGCAGCCACTATGGAGGATAGTAGTTAAATGACCATCCTTAGCTAGGAGAAAACCCGATGTGTGCCCAAGATTAACCTCTTCCACAGTCAAGCAAGGTGATGAAACTAAAGACCCCAAATTGCTATAAGAATTCTCCAAGCATGGATCCCTCACGATGGCACACGTGAACCCAAGCTCAAAGATGTGTCAGAGCCAGCATCGAAATTAACCTTGACCCGACCAACCGGAGGAGGCTCAGAAGCAGCCATACAAGTACATACTCCATCCTAAAGTACAGTGCATAACATTTTTAAGTCAAATTTGTAAACTTTGACCAAGTTCATAGAAAAAATCTCAACTTTTATAACAACAATACCATTAGATTCATCATGAAATATATTTTCAGATGGTATATATTCGATATTGTGCATATATAATTTTCTCTATAAACTTGGCAAATTTTTTATTTAAGTGAGAATCGATGCACACTATTTTCATTGTGAGGAAACTTTTGAATCTATTCATCAATTGTCAAGGTACTACAAATAACACCATAAGTAAAAATTACATCTTGGTTCGTAGGCCACATAGCGACTACAAGCACCGGAGCGAGCCGAAGGCGCACTGCCATCCTCGCCTGTCCCTTACCAGAGCCGGGTAAACCTTGTTGTAGTAGACAGTCGGGAAGTCTTCGTGCTAAGGCCCTGCACGCTAACACAGTAGAACATTCACTCTCTCCAATGAAGAGAAGCGTATATAAAAGGATCCAACCTGTAGACACACAGGCATGAAGACTAGATCCACGTGGATCCACCAAAGACAAACGTCGATGAATCCCGCGAGATCTGTCACATACAAATCTCCACACACCTTCCGATGATGCTACAAGTACCACCGGACGGAGATTTGGCAGGTAGAATTATTCCATTTTTAGAGAGCCGCCACCGCCTCGCCTCTCTATGTAGGACACAAACCCTAACAAACTCAACAAAACATTGAAAAACAAAAGCCCTCCTGCCGGCAAGGACCGATATCCACCGTGCATCCATGGCCCAGAGGTCACAGGAGGTGAGGCAGACCGGCGGCGGCGCCAGCAGGAGGCAAAAGAAACCCTAGTTGACGGGAGCCCTTGCGTACGAGGCAATCGTGCTGCCGCTTGGAACAACAATAGATGAAATGACGATGGAGACAGGGGTGCACACTATATTATAGTGCAGAGGCAGTATCATGCATCTCCGTATCATCCAAGACACCAACAATATGCACAAAGAAGAACTACCTCCCCTTACCATGATAACCAGAATATTGCCATGTGGAAGCTCCTCAAGAACCTGAAAAGTAATTGTCCAGGAAGATGACCCAATCGCTATTTGCAGATTTACCATCGTCAGAATCACGTCATTCCAAAGAACACAAGCACATAGGTAATCAACATGGCTCGATAAATTAAGCAAGCAAGCTTGGACGATCTTCATTCTCTTTTGCTGGTAGCTCCAAAACATCATGGAGACCGGAATCCATGGTGCGCTGTTTAGTGAAATTAACAAGAGCATGAAAGGCATCCTCATCCTACGTACCAGAAATGTTACATGTTGGAAGAACATCAGAATGACGCTTTACTCTTTTTGTTTGACCGGTAAGCTCACCATTGTCGCGACTCAGCAAAGGAGAAAAACTCCGAGAACATCGGCATGCCAAGTCAATTTGCAAAATTTTGTTTCTCCATTTATAGCACCGTTGTGCTGCCTTGTGTCTTTTTTCTTCTGATTTTGTATGCAAAGCAAGTATGAAGGCACTCCGCCCAAGAAGCAACAAGATCTCTCGACTTACATATCGGACCACAAAGTCATCATCAAGCTGAGTCGGGAGTCTCATAATAAGGAACCACTCTCTATATCACGAGGAAATAAAACATGCCTCACCAAGTTTCCATTCCATCACTCCTCCCCCATCACAAACTTATCATACACCCATTTTAATCATGATCGAATCTTCTTCCCAACTTTTAGACAGGGGTTCCTTGGAATTCAATTATCTCTCCAATATTCATTCGTTGGCCATCATAGACTCCAAATATTTATTCCTTTTTATAGATGCAAATATTTATTCTTTAACCATTATACACTCTACAAATCACACCATGTTTCAGAAGATCAAGCCCATATTTATTGTGTTGCCAACTCAGGGCCGAAGCAACGGAGCACATAAGCCATCAGGAAGCTTCGAGATGGGCCACAGTTGTCTAGCCAGATGTGAAACCATGGATACAACTCATCTCGGTGCATGCAACCAAAATCTGCTAGTGTGGCAACAAGTAACTTACAGAAACTGCCACTGCAACAAGTAATTTACACACACTGCCACTGCAACAAACAACAAATTTATTTAATTCACAAGGCAACTTAGTAACGGCTTGTCGTCGACGTGTTTTCTCTCTCTCTCTCTCTCTCTCTCTCTCTCGTTTTGAGTGAGCCGGCTGTCATCAGTAAGTTACTCGGCCGGAGGTAAAGTCAGCAACAGACTGGTGGAGTTACCGCCCTAGCTAGTGCCAGCTGCGGTGCAACGATCGATTGGGAGGAAATTAATTACCGCTCGTCCACACATATCCAAATTATTATTGCGCCATTGAGTTAAAGGAGACCTCGGTCTTCCTTTCGGATCACAAAAGTTTAGTACAGTACTGCACATTAGAACCCTAGCTCGAGCATATCTTTCTCTATTCGGCAATGCATGTACTCTCTCCATGAAACAACTGGTTCATGTCTCTGGGCATGGATTTGATCATACGGTTTTCGGTACAGATTTCTTTCTCCAAAGATGGCTACAGGAAATTCTTCGACGCACAATATTAATGACAAAGGAGTTCTACATACGACTGGGAAAATTTCCCCTAGATTTTCTTGAATCTCAAATGACTTGGGGTCTTGTATCATGATCTCATATAATCTCAGTGCACCATCCTGGGCATGCTCACTGGCACCTTGCGCAGCGGGGAAGTGCGGATCATGGCCTCGAAGCACCCCATCGCTGGGACAGGCGAAGCCGAGCCCACCGGAGATGACGACGCCACTATCTTCGCCCGCACAGTGGCTGGCACGTCAAGGCCGCGGGGGTTCATAATGTCGGCGCCGCTCGCCGTTTCCTCCGCCTCCTCCGCGTCTGATGCTTCTGCGTCGTCTGTGTAGGGCACGTCGTCGGGTTCCTGCACGATAGAAGGATGCGCCAGGCGCTGTCTCGGCGGCGGGGGCACCGGGCTGCTGTCGACGAGGTCGAGGATGAGGCGGCCGTCCATCCTCCTGGCGACGACGCGCCCCCGTCGCGGGGCGGGCTCCCGCAGGACCACGACACGCCCGTCCGCGGTGCGCGTGCGCGTCAGCGCCCACGGCGAGCTGCCCGCCCGGCGCAGCGACGGGATCAGCGGCGGGAGGCGGTGGAGGCGACGCCGGCGCCACCCGTACGTCACCCAACACCCGCGGCCCTCCCCCTCGCCCTCATCCCAGCCCTCCTTCCCCTCAAAGACCTCCGGATCGCGCTCTCCGACACCGAGGCAGAAGACCGCGCGGCGCGAGGCGGCTATGGTGCGCGTGGCAACGTTGCGGTTGCGGTTCACGTCCTTGTCGGCGGCGATCAGGGTCCGGAGGCCGAGGTCGGCGGCCGCGGCGGCGAAGAGCATCGCGGCCAATCAGCTATTCCGTCTGGAGGAGGGGCCGGGAGGCGAGAGATCTTCCGGAACGGATCGCTTTGAGGTTCTGTGGAGATGCGACCCCCCTATTTATACCCGTTCCGCCTCCCGACGGGGGGATTAGGTGAGCGGATAGCGACAGACGCCGTGAACTTAATTTTTTTTATATATATATTTTTTGAGCGAACAGACGCCGTGATTTTTTGATTTGTTTCCCCCCTCTTCTCTTAAGCGTACGTGTGACAGATAAGCTGTGGATGGCGCGTGCAATTCCTTCTCGATCTGGGCCGGTTTTAATGTACAGCTGGGCGTGATCGGTCCGAACGTTGCGCAGCTATCCATATCTGCCCCCAGCTATCAGGAGCAAATTCCCTCAAAAAAGAAAACTATCAGGAGCAAAATTCCCTCAAAAAGGAAAAAGAAACTATCAGGAGCAATGGAGCACAGAGCTAGTACTCATTGAATTATTTTTTTGGCGATTTTACTGATTTATTTGGCTAGTTTAAAATTTTATCCGTTTAATATTATCTAGAACAAAGTACTTTGGTAGTATTCTCCATACGGGTAGGTTTTCCTCCCCTCCTCCGACGAGGCCGTTTTCCCCCACCCCTGCTCCTGTATGTGGTGCAACAAGTCAAACCTCTTCCACGTCAGACGGTGGGCGCCCCGACGCCGAGGATAGGCTTGTGAGCACGTGGATTATTGGCGGCCAAATCTATGGTACAGAATAATTTTATGGCTCGGCGTTATCGATCCGAACGTCATGCTAGTATCCAAATTTGGGACCAATAATCAAGCGACAGAAAGGAGGAATGAAGCAGAAATTTAGTATTCTTTGTTTTTTGCCTAGTTTATATCTTTGGAATTCCTTAACTGCTATATGAAAATCCTAGACTGAGATCCAGTGACACTGTAGAGCAAGTCAAGATGTAAATGATATAAACCAGGTAAGAGGGTTAGGGCTGACAGGAGATTAGCCTTAAGCTAATCACCTATCAATGGGGGCCCACCCGGTCAAACGACGGTCACCGTTGGCGCGCGTTCGGGAGGCACGGGGACGATGCATCCGGTGGCCGCGTGAAATGGCTAGGGGCTACATGAGCTATGTCACGGGGTTGTGGGCGCAAAGACCACGACACCTTGGGGTGGTGGTCGTGCAAGGGATGGGCCAAACGCAAGAAGAGACTTTGAATTTTTTGCGTATCAGGGATGATCTCCACGTAGGACGGCCCCCTAAGTCGTGGGAGGAGACGGAGATGGATACAGAGACGAAAGACAGGGGCAAAAAAGTCAACAAGAAGTCCAAAGGAGATTGGTCAATTCTTCAAGTGCCTTACCGGAATCAATGTTAGTTCCGGTTACTGTAGGAAGATAAGATTATTTCTAGAAACCAAGAAAAAAAAGGGTCGGTGGGATGAATCCTGGTTGTCACGTTATGATGACGTAGATACTCCATGTTGCACTTAGAGGGATAATGGGCAAGCATGTCCGTGACACGCTTACTGGTCTCTGCAACTTTTTCGACATTATATTTCGAAAGTTGATCAGTGTGAAGCACCTCAGAAGGCTACAAGAAGATATTGTTGTCATACTAAATGAGCTTGAGATGTACTTCCCGCCCGCGTTCTTTGACGTCATGTTGCGTCTGTGTGTCGACATTGTGGACAATATCATCGACCTCGGGTCGACATTTCTGCATAGCATGATGCCGTTCAAGAGAATGAATAGGGTCATCAAAGGATTCGTTTGTAACATGCCCCGTCTGGATGGAAGCATCGTCCAAAGCTATCTTACCCCAAGAGTGCATCTTTTGTGAGATTTATCTAGGTGTCAAAAACCATATTCTTGGTTTTCCCGTCAACAAGCACATTGGCTGGCTCAAAGGAGAAGGTTACACTATTGGCCAGATGGAATTGCATGTGCACCACTCGGGTCAACGCAACGACTTTGATAGAGCAAACTTACTAGTGCTACAACACCTAAAGGTGCTAGACCCTTTCGTGACACTGCACAAAGACACCATCACAATGAACTACCGTTATCGGGGATGCGGAAGATAGACGCCGAAGTTATTAGAGTGCACAACTCCACTTGCTTGCATTGGTTCAATGAGCGAGTTCTGGCTAATCCCTCGAAAGAGAGATATACGGACAGAAAGCTCATATACGCCTTAGCACATGGCCCTGCGGTCAACCTCACGACTTATCAGGCATACAATATTAATGGATACACGTTCTACATGGAGGCCAAAGATAATGATTACCAGAACTCAGGGGTGACGATGGTATCCATGACCGGCGGCGACTATGTAACTAAAAGATACTACGAAAGGGTCAAAGAGATCTGGGAGCTTAACTACTTTGGACTGCACAACGCAACGATGTTCCGTGTCAGATGGGTTAAGGCCGTCCAAAGAAAAAACCGGCATTTCACTACCATGTCAATACCCAATGCCGAGGGTGCTACCATGAATTTCACTGCCAAAAAAGAGCCATGTGTACATGCTAAGCACGTGACCCAATGCTTCTTCATAACCGACCCGAGAAATCCCAGTCGTGTTGTCGTGAGGAGAGGCAAAAGGAGCATCATCGAAATGGATTGAGTCACCAACGAGGAAGACTATGACCAGTACAACGACCCAATGAGGGAAGATGACGATGAAGAATACGTCAGAATAAGAAGTAGGACTACATTACCTAAGAACGAGTGTACTCTCTGTGGAAAAGGAAAAGTCACGACGAGGGGCTCAACTATTCAACAACGAACAAAAAAGGAAAGAAGATCACTGCGAAACATCGTCGATGCAGAGAAACTATCATTTATATATATACCTATTTTGTATACGCACTTAACCGCGTTATCGATCAAAGGATGTAACATATATTATGCACTAATATATCACTAATTAATATTGTGCATCGACCTTGAGTGACCGGTCAAGATGTTATGCCGGCTCAGCCTTTGAGAGAAGAAAAAGAAAAGGAAAAGGAAAAAAGAAAAAATAATAAAAAGAAAATACACTTCAGGAAAAAATAAAAAGAAAAGAAAAAAAATAAAAGTACATTTTAGAGAAAAACAAAAGAAAAAGAAAAACCAAAAGAAAAGCAAATAAAAGTACATTTTTGAAGAAAAGGCAAAAGAAAAAGGAAAACGAAAATGAAAAGAAAAATAAAAGTACATTTTAGAAAAAGGAAATAAAGAAAAATACATTCAAGAAAAAGAATAAAGGGAAAAATAATAAATAACAAATATCTATAGCATTGGGTTATGAGGGCTGCACTACAACTTAGTTGTAGTGTGGTTTACCTTTATCCGCTCTACAACTATTGTGTATATATTATAACTGAAACTAATGGAAACAAAAGAACAAGGAGACCTTAGTAATAGCGCAGGGTCTCTTGCCCACGCTACAGCTAAGTTAGGTGTAGAGGGGCCTAGTGAGTCTGTGCTACTACGAGGTTTGACTTAGTACAGGGATCAGACGTAGCCTGTTCTTCCCCTCTCTCTCTCTCTCTCTCTCTCTCTCTCTCTCTCTCTCTCTCTCTCGCCTCCACCAACACCATGTTGCCCTCGCCATCGCCGACCTCACGCCGGAGAAGACCCCACCCACCCCTTGTTGCGGTCTCTCACGAGCTCCTCCTCGGTGCCGTGGTCTCCCCCGAGCCCGTCCTCGTCATTGCGGTCTCCCTCGAGCCCCTCTTCAGTGCCGCCGTCTCCCTCAACCGCCGCCTCGCAGCTTGATACGTCTCCAACATATCTATAATTTATGAAATATTCATGCCATGTTTACAATAATTTTATATGGTTTTCATGCACTTTTATATTATTTTTTGAAACTAACCTATTAATCTAGTGTCCAGTGCTAGTTGATGTTTTCTGCATGCTTTTGATTTTGCAGAAAATCCATAGGAAACGAGGTCCAAATGCCACAAAAATTTAAGGTGATTTTTTTGGAACATAAGAGACTCCCAACGCTTTGAGGAAGGATCAAAAGACCCATGAGGGAGTCAAAAACATACCCCGTGCACCCTGCCGATAGGGATGCCGTCTGAGATCGTGGGTCCCACGTAACTCCTATTAGCGTGAAACCAACACTGAAAATTCTTATAATTGGGAAACCCCCCAGAAAGAAGCCTAGAACTTCCAAACCGCCGCCACAAGCCTTTGTTCTGAAGCAATCTCATCTGCAGGCCATTTCCGGCATGTTGCCGGAGGGGGAAACCATCACCGGAGGCCATCTTCATCATCCTCGCGGTCTCCATGACAAGGATGGGGTAGTTCACCCTCGGGGATGAGGGTATATACCAGTAGCTATGTGTTTGATCTCTCTCCATTGTGTTCTTGATTTGGCACGATCTTGATGTAACACAAACTTTGTAAATATAGTTGGATCATATGGTGTTCTTCCCTTTCTATCTTGTTGTGATGAATTGAGTCTTTCTCTTTGAGGTTTCATTATTATCGGATTGAATATTTTGGATTTGAGAACACTTGATGTATGTCTTGCATGAGGATACCCGTGATGACAATGGGGTATTCTATTGAGTCACTTGATGTATGTTTCGGTAATCAACTTGCGGATTCCCAAGGTGACAATGGGGTAATCTAGGCACATAGGTTGATACACATTTTTGCCCTCTTTCTCGGATAGAAACTTTGGAGTACTCTTTAAAGTTCTTTGTGCTGGATTGAATATTATGAATCTGATATTGTTTGATGCATATAGAATAATTAACTCATGGACACTTGTGGTGACATTGGAGTATCTAGATTACATTAGAGTTAACTGATGTCTATCATATGGTGTTATTTTACAGACTATGGGGCTTTTTGTGACACTTATAGGGATGGGTCAATAGATTGATCGGAAAGGATAACTTTGACGTGGTTCACTACCTACAACAAATTCATCTTATGTTCTCCGCTATTGATAAGAACATTAGAGTGATTCTTTGTCGCATGTTGAGGGATGGTTATATAATTCAGTTATATTAGCACTTTTGAGAGATTAAAACTAGTGAAAGTATGGAACTTATGTTGGAAATATGCCCTAGAGGCAATAAATAAAATGGTTATTATTATATTTCCTTGTTCATGATAATTGTATATTGTTCATGCTATAATTGTATTAAATGGAAACCGTAATACATGTGTGAATACATAGACCACAACATGTCCCTAGTGAGCCTCTAGTTGACTAGCTCGTTGATCAATAGATGGTTATGGTTTCTTGACCATGGACATTGGATGTCATTGATAACGGGATCACATCATTAGGAGAATGATGTGATGGACAAGACCCAATCCTAAGCATAGCATAAGATCATGTAGTTCGTTTGCTAAGAGCTTTTCTAATGTCAAGTATCATTTCCTTAGACCATGAGATTGTGCAACTCCTGGATTCCGTAGGAATGCTTTGGGTGTACCAAACGTCACAACATAACTGGGTGGCTATAAAGGCGCACTATAGGTAGCTCCGAAAGTATCTGTTGAGTTGGCACGAATCGAGACTGGGATTTGTCATTCCGTATGACGGAGAGGTATCGCTGGGCCCACTCGGTAATGTGTCATCATAATGAGATCAGCGTGACTAAGGAGTTAATCACGGGATCATGCATTACTGAACGAGTAAAGAGACTGGCCGGTAACGAGATTGAACAAGGTACAGGGATACCGATGATCGAATCTTGGGCAAGTAACATACCGATGGACAAACGTAATTGTATACGGGATTGATTGAATCCCCGACATCGTGGTTCATCCGATGAGATCATCATGGAACATGTGGGAGCCAACATGGGTATCCAGATCCCGCTGTTGGTTATTGGCCGGAGAGATGTCTCGGTCATGTCTGCATGGTTCCCGAACCTGTAGGGTCTACACACTTAAGGTTCGGTGACGCTAGAGTTGTTATGGGATATACTATGTGGTTACGGAAGGTTGTTCGGAGTCCCGGATGAGATCCCGGACGAGACAAGGAACTCCGGAATGGTCCACAGGTGAAAATCGATATATTGGACGAAGGGTATTGGAGTCCGAAATTGTTCCGGGAGTACCCGGTGACGACCAGTGTGACCGAAAAGGAGTTTCGGAGGCCCCGACAAGTGTTTGGGGTCTTTATGGGCCAAGGGGAAGGGGGACACCATCTCACTAAGGGGTTGTGCGCCCCTTCCACCCCATCTCATGTAACCTAGAGAGGTGGGGGAGCCACCCATAGGGCAGCCGCCCGTCCCGGCTTGGGGGGCAAGTTTCCCAGGGCTGGGGGTGCCCAAACCCATCTAGGGTTTCCCCTGACCGCCCCCTCCTCTAGATCCATCTAGAGGGCCCGGCCCCTCTCCCTGCGCTATAAATAGTGG